>NC_069781.1:144477736-144788673 GCF_027406575.1 Nycticebus coucang
ACAAAAGCAACCAATTTCATGTAGACACAAACCACTGAAGCCAGCACCCTGGATCCCCTGTGCTCTCTGCCTCACCTCTGGATGATGAATTCCCTGGCGCCATCCCACAGGTGCCCATGCACAATCCACTCGTCCACTGTCTGCAGGTATGGCCGTACTGTCTCCACCCAGAGGGAGAACAGGAGGGAGACCTGAGGTTGAGAGTGTGCACAGTCAACTCTCAGAGCTCCTCAATCACTAGGTAAAAGGAGGTTCAAACAGTCTGAAATGCTTTTAGAAATGCAATCATATTTCTATGTTTTTTGAACATAAAGTAAGAAATTAAAACTCCAAAAACATACATCATAAAATTCTCATGAAAAACTCACCAAAATAAGGGATGACCATATGTTTGTGGTCCATAGAGGGACCCTCTTGAGACCGACAATTACACAGGGAAATTGGTTAACTTGGGACAGCTCAGGGAAACAGATATGGTTTCCCAATCTGAATATACTACCAGCACAGTATCCACTAAGGTTGAGAAGATTATTTCATTCTACTATACTTCTCAGTGGAAGAAAAATGGCAGTGCTAAGATAAATCAATCTCCTTTGTGCTGAACCGCAATACCAAAATGGGAGAAAAAAGCTACACCAGCAAACTACAAAGTACAATGGAAATATGCACCCAAATAAGCCTGCAGCTTTCCAGAGGATAGTTTCTAATTAGATTTGTATTTTTTTTTTTCCTGAGACAGTCTTACTTTTTCACTCTCAGTAGGGTGCCATGGCATCACAGCTCACAGCAACCTCAGACTCTTGGGCTTAAGCGATTCTCTTGCCTCAGTGTCCTGAGTAGCTGGGACTACAGGTGCCCACCACAACGCCCAGCCATTTTGGGGACAAGGTCTCACTCTGGCTGAGGCTGGTCTCCAACCTGTGACTTCAGGCAATCCACCTGCCTCGGCCTCACAAGTGCTGGGATTACAAGCGTGAGCCTGTGTGCCTGACCTCAAGATTTGTATTTTTAAAAAATTTTGGTTAGGTTGGGCATGGTAGCTCATCCCTGTAATCCTAGCATACTGGGAGACTAAGGAGGGTGGGTCACTTGAGTTCAGGAGTTGGAGACCAGCCTGAACTAGAGTGAGACCCTGTCTCTTAAAAAAAAAAAAAAACAGAAAAAAGTTAGGCATTATGGTGGACACCTGTAGTGCCAGCTACTTGGGAAGCTGAGGCAAGAGGATCACTTGAGCCCAGGAGTTTAAGGTTGCTGTGAGCTATGATGACACAAAGCTCTACCCAGCGTGACAGACTGAGACTCTGTCTCAAAAAAAGGAAAAAAATGGCTTGGCGCCTGTGGCTTAAGCGGCTAAGGCTCCAGCCACATACACCTGAGCTGGTGGTGTTCGAATCCAGCCTGGGCCTACCAAACAATGACAGCTGCAACCAAAAAATCACTGGGTGTTGTGGCGGGCGCCTGTAGTCCCAGCTCCTTGGGAGGCGGAGGCAGAAGAATCGCTTGAGCCCAGGAGTTGGAGGTTGCTGTGAGCTGTGATGCCACAGCACTCTACCCAGGGAGATAGCTTGAGGCTCTGTCTCAAAAAAAGAAAAGGGAAAAAAATAGTGGTTATAAAGTATGACATAAGATTTATCATCTTTTTTTTTTTGCAATTTTGGCCAGGGCTGGGTTTGAACCAACCACCGCCGGCATATGGGGCCAGCGCCCTACTCCTTGGAGCCACAGGCGCCACCCAGATTTATCATCCTAACCATTTTTATATTCAGTGGTTTTATTTTATTTTTATTTATTTATTTTATTATTAAATCATAGCTGTGTACATTAATGCGATCATGGGGCACCGGTTTTATAGACCGTTTGACATTCACACTGCTATGACAGAACCTTTTCAGTTTGTAAAACTGAAAACTCTGTACCCAGTAAACAACACCTTCCCATTCCTTGGCCCTTGGAAGGCACCATTCTACTTTATGTTCTTTGACTGTGACTATTTTAGGGACCTCATGTAAGATTTGTGTTCTCAAGTGATAGTTACTGTGAACATCTATGTAAATCTGCTAAGTATTTGACACAGCTTGCTTTGTCCTTGCCTCATCCTTCTGATGATCTTGGCAATTAAGAGTTGAAAGCCAGTTTCCTGCAGCCTCAAATTTGGAAGCTAATTTAAAAACTCTTGAACAACTGTCTGACAAACCATGATGTAAGCATCATTTAACGAAGAACTGTGATGCTATCTACCACCACTTTGTGTGCAGAATGCAGTGACAGACACACTTTAGACTAGGAAGATGGCCCACATACGGTTTGCTCAGATGCTTCTCCAACATTGTCATATTCAAGAATGGCCTTGTACAAGGTGTTGAGCAGGTGAGATGCGCGGACGACATTTCGAGTGTCAGGTGGAACTTCTGCTACTCCAGTACTAAACACTTTGTGTAGAACTTTGAGCTGAGCCAATCGAGGCGACAACTTGTCCACCACTGTTGCAAGAGTTATCGTAGTATCTGCAAGTATTAATAAATGAAACTCAACAGCAAGGAAAAATATCTGCAAACAATAGGTGACATAAATGCACAGCTACTTATTAGGCTTATGGAAAGGTATGGCAAAGTGGAGTTGGTGGGTTTTAATTTCACATCACGAACTAATTTACCTAAGGAACAAAGAACTACAAGTCAAGGAGAAAAAGACAACTTGGCAGAAAAATAAAGTATAATGGAACTGACAGGTCACAGAAAAAGATAGACTAGTGATTCTTAAACATGTAGGGAGTTATTCACCCTCACTTACAATAAAAGAATACAAATTAAAATCATACCAGGTAAACAAAAACACTCACGACAGTCTAACATTACACTGAGGGGAGGAGGAGGCTCTGACTACAAAGGGGCTAACACAAGCGAGTTCCTGTGTGGTGACAGCACAACTGCATACCCCGTGGAAGTGGCTATACACAGATCTATAGCCGAGATAAAATAGCACAGAACTGCGCGCACAGATTTCACACTTCCTCCTGTCACACTCAGAGCAGGCACCTGCAACACTGGTTGAGACCATGTCAGGTCGGCAGTCTGGCTAACGTGCTGTGCCACAGTCAGCTTCCCAGTCTCAATGGTGTACTATAGTTACATAAAGTTTTCCCACTGGAGTAAGCACGGTGGTGGAACACAGGGCCCATGTATTTTTTGTTAAAAGGGAAAAATCTATACTGGGTTATCATTTTATGCCTGTTACACAGGTAAAGACCAAAGTTTGATAACACATTATTGGCGAGGGTGTGAGGAAACAGGTATTCATACACACTGCTGGAAGAATATAAATTTACTTATCTGCACCTCCCTGGAAGGTAATGTGGCAAACAAAACCAAACAAAATCACACATGCCAGTATATACCATTTGATCCAGCAATTCCATTTTTAAGAACTTACCCTACAAATAATTTGCTCCATGTGTATGATTATGGCTATATCTAAGTGTTTATCACTACAACACTGCTGGAAACAGACTGTAAACAACTAAATGTCCATTAAGGAGGACTGGGCTATGATTCAACTATACAGAGAAACAATTTGTAAAAGGGAAAAAGGAGGCTCTTTATACACTTCTATAGCATAATCTTCCCCAATTAAATCAGAAAAGCTTGGCAAGTCATCTAAGGACTATGGGTCTGAGCACATGCACATGTGCTGCTGCTTCAGGAAGCACAAGGCACTGAGGTCCTGGCTAGCTCTCGAGAGGGGAAAACGCCTGGCCAGGAACTGGTACAGGAAGAATTTCACTCTCAATCCTCTGTAGTTTTTTGATTTTTAAAGACATGAACAGCTTAAAAATATAAATTTTAAATGTTAAAAATGAATGCATGTGTGGGAATTACTTGTCATGTAACTTTCAAACCTTATGTCCACGAATAACCTAAATTCAAAATACAAATTATATGTCTCACAAGTAAAAGTGAAGAACGTTTAAATACCATCTTACAAGGGTACATGTGAAACTTAGTAAATGTAGAATATAAATGTCTTAACGCAATAACTAAGAAAATGCCTGGAAGGCTATGTTAACCAGTGTGATGAAAATGTGTCAAACGATCTATAAAACCAGTGTATGTATAAAACCCACGATCACATTAATGTACACAGCTATGATTTAATTAAAAAAAAAAAATGTTGTTCAGGTCTTTTATATCCTTACTGATTTTTCTCTCTCCTTGTTTCATCTGTTAATTGAAAGAGGCTATTGAAATCCCTGACTATAATTTTGGATTTCGCTATTTCTCCTTGTAGTTCTATCAGTTTTGTTTTACATATTTTAAATATCTGTAACTCATAAAAATACTGTTATGTCCTCCTAATAGTTCATTTTACCATCATTAAAGACCTTCTCTATACCCACTAATATTCTTTGCTCTGAAATGTAGTCTGATATTCATGTAGAATACTTTTGATTAGTGTTAATATGGCATATTTGAATCTGTTCATGTTTTTATATTAAAATGCATTTTTGTAACCTTAAAAAAAAAGAAAGAAAGGCAGCATCTGTGGCTCAGTGAGTAGGGCGCCAGCCCCATATGCCGAGGGTGGTGGGTTCAAACCCAGCCCCGGCCAAAACTGCAACAACAAAAAAATAGCCGGGCGTTGTGGCAGGCGCCTGTAGTTCCAGCTGCTCGGGAGGCTGAGGCAAGAGAATCACATAAGCCCAAGAGCTGGAGGTTGCTGTGAGCCGTGTGACGCCACGGCACTCTACCGAGGGTAGTAAAGTGAGACTCTGTCTCTACAAAAAAAAAAAAAAAAAAGAAATACCATCATTTGGCTCGGCACCGTAGCTCAGTGGTTATAGTGCCAGCCACATACACTGAGGGTGGCAGGTACGAGCCCGGCCAGCTAAACAACAATGTCAACTGCAACAAAAAATAGCCAGACGTTGTGGCGGACCCCTGTAGTCCCAGTTACTTGGGAGGCTGAGGCAAGAGAATCGCTTAAGCCCAAGAGTTACTGTGAGCTGTGATGTCACAGCACTCTACCGAGGGCAACACAGTGAGATTCTGTCTCAACAATAACAATAAAAATACCATTATTGATGATGCACTTCTCGATTTCTGCAAGTTCTTCTTTGAAACTAATAAAATATTTGTACAGAGCCCACATGAAAGCTTGGTAGGTTCTGAAGGGAGCTTCAGTGGACTTCTTAGGAACGGAACCATTTCCAAGTGGCATGCTTTCAGAGCTGTGTCCCATGACTTCATCGATGAACTCCTGGAGTCGAAACACCACCTGGCCATATGCTGCTATTTGTTCCAGCACAGACCGTAAACAGTTCTAGGACAGAAGCAAACTGCAATTATTTCAACTTGGTCTTTCGTGAACATTCAAATTCATTTTCTCTTCACTGAAATATTTATTTTGTGATTGTTATAAATAGTATGCTTAGTAGAAGACAAAGTAATAAGATGAAGAATATTTAGCTTTATATTCACAGGAAAAAGTGAGCATTAATTTCAATAGAATATAGAATTATGGCTTTTATTGTTTAAAAACACACATAAGGTAAATGTACTATAGGCAAAACAGTTGTAGTATACTACAGCTTCCTCAATACAGAATAACAGAAATAAAATGCAGAAAATGCAAATCAAAATTAAATATGACACAAAAAATATTAAAGACTTCTCCAAGTAACGTAAAGATGCACAACTTAATTTTCTTTTTGGATCGTAAATTTAATAGTTAATATGAATACCATAAAATGTGCTAAAATCACACTACCACAGTTTACGCAAATACTATTATTTAATTCTTAAATAACAATAAATATAAATAACTTACATGTGTCAAATGAGTTACTATAATATTGTTCCTCACAGTTAACTTCCCATCTATCAACTGAAATATAAAGAGCTTTTTCACCCCTGAAAGTAACCTGAAATAAAGTTAAGAAAAAGATGAATGTATATTAAGTAGAAAATGGCTCACTACAATATGCCCAGGATGTTTTTATTAAAGATTCAGAATAGGGGAACAAAAAATAAGAATAATCAGAAATTAGTAGATAGTAAGAAAATGGAACACATCAATCTTTTTTTTTTTTTTTTTTTGTAGAGACAGAGTCTCACTGTATCGCCCTCAGGTAGAGTGCCGTGGCGTCACACGGCTCATAGCAACCTCTAACTCTTGGGCTTACGCGATTCTCTTGCCTCAGCCTCCCGAGCAGCTGGTACTACAGGTGCCTACCACAACGCCTGGCTATTTTTTTGTTGCAGTTTGGCCGGGGCTGGGTTTGAACCCGCCACCCTCGGCATATGGGGCCGGCGCCCTACTCACTGAGCCACAGGCGCCGCCCCACATCAATCTTTTTATCTGATTATTTTAAGACTCAAGACATTTCAATTTCATCTTAAAGAGAAGTCCCAAAACAGTGCTGCTAAAGCATCTCCCTCATATACTAGATAACCCCCAAAGATCCTCCCACTTCTAACAATGCCAATAGTATACTCTACGGACCTGGGATTTCCATAGTAACATACTGCATTAGATTCCTATAACACAAGCCCTCACTGTTACACTATGCCTGTTAGAAACAGCAGCAAACTTTGCTTTGAACTCAGATATTAAAGAAGTGATCGACTAATGTTAAGTCATAAATCAAATTTTTTAAACTGGAAAAGATGTAAGTATATCAAAATGTCATACTTTCCATGGTCAACTCTGAAGTCTAAACTTCATATCTAATGGCTTGTTTCTAGTTTGCCTGTGAAAAACCCCTAAAAACTTTCCATTAAAGCCTTCTAGACTATTAATTAGGTTAACAGACTTACCACAGGATTTCCCGAATAACTTGTGTCTCAGTAACAAAGACCCTGTCATCCGGAACATATAATGGATCACTACTATACAAGTGTTGGTCCCTGTCAGATAGCAAACATCAAATGTCAACAGAAAGGTTTCTAACTAAAGAAAATAACTTGTCTCAAAGGATATATGCAATTTAGTGCTAACTTAAGTTGTAATCAATTACCAAATAAATACCTAAATGCTTCCCATATTTATTTTCACAAGTCAACCGAAATGCTCAGATGTACTTTCAGAATAATTCCAATTGTTAGGTTTATTGTTAGGCAAATGTTTTAAAAAACTACGTGATATTGATTTTTCGAAAATAGGAAGGGGTATAGGGTGCCCATACCTCAATGGTTTGAGCGCTGGCCCTGTGCACCCAGGCTGGACGGTTCAAACCTGCCCAGGCCTGCTAAACAACCAAAAAACCCAGCTGGGTATAGTGGCTTACTTATACCTATAGTCCTACTACTCTGGGAGGCCAAGGCGGGCAGATTGCCTCAGCTCAGGAATTGGAAACCAGCTTGGGCAAGCATTAGACCTGTCTCTACTAAAAATAGAAAATTGGCTTGGTGTCTGTAGCACAGTGGTTACGGTGCCAGCCATATACACCAAGGGTGGCGGGTTTGAACCCGGCTGGGGCCAACTAAACAACTGCAATAAAAAAATAGCTGGGCATTGTTGTAGTCCCAGCCACTTGGGAGGTTGGGGAAAGAGAACTGCTTAAGCCCAAGAGTTTGAGGTTGCTGTGAGCTGTGATGCCACAATATTCTACCGAGGGCAACATAAATGAGACTCTGTCTCAAAAAAAAAAAAAAGAAAAATTAGCCAGGCCTCATGGCACATACCTGTAGTCCCAGCTACTTGGGAGGTTGAGGAAGGAGTTTAAGGTTGCTGTGAGCTAGGCTGAGGCCACCACACTCTACCCAGGGCAACAGAGAGATACTCTCTTCAAAAGAACAAAAATAGCCAGGCATGACTATAATCTTAGCACTGTGGGAGGTTGAGGTGGGAGAATTGCTTGAGCTCAGGATTTTGAGGCTTATCTGAGTCAGACTGAGATCCCAACTCATTAAAAAAATTGAAAAACCAGGCGGTGCCTGTGGCTCAGTGGGTAGGGCACTGGCCTCATATACCGAGGGTGGCGGGTTCAAGCCCAGCCTCAGACAAACTACAGCAAAAAAATAGCCGGGAGTTGTAGCAGGCGCCTGTAGTCCCAGTTACTCGGGAGGCTGAGGCAAGAGAATCGTCTAAACCCAGGATTTGGAGGTTGCTGTGAGCTATGACGCAATGGCACTCTACTGAGGGTGATAAAGTGAGATTCTGTCTCTACAAAAAAAAAAAAAAAAAAATCAGAAAACCCAGTTGGGTGCTGCGGCAAGTGCCTGTAATCCCAGCAGCTTAAGAGGCTGAGGCAGCAGGATGCCCACAGCCTGAGTCTGAGTGAGGTTACAGTAAGTGACAACACCATTGCACTCTGCTCCACTCTGTTCCTCTGTTTAGACAAAAAAAAAAAAATATACGCCAGGTGCAGTGGCTCACGCCTGTGATCCCAGCACTCTGGAAGGCCAAAGTTGGTAGACTGCCTGAGCTCAGGAGTTTGAGACTAGCCTGAGCCAGAGCAACAGCACATCTCTAAAAACAGCTGGTTGTTGTGGTGGGTACTGTAGTCCACTTGGGAGGCTGAGGCAGGAGGCTCACTTGAGCCCAAGAGTTTGAGGTTGCTATGAGCTATAATGCCACTGCACTCTACCAAGGGAGACAAAGTGAGACTCTGTCTCCAAATAAATAAATAAACAAACAACTAAAAATAAAGCAATTAACAAGTTCAAATGAAGGGAAATACTTGATTTAAAGCACAAATCAAAGCCAAATGTTTAACAAAGTTTCTTCTGTCATTACGTTAAAAGAACAATGTACTTACCAGACAGCAACTAAATTGGAGTGTAAATGTAAACTATGAGGAAACCGTGAAGGTCTAGCTGTCCAGTACTGATGGACGACATGCTGTTCTAGCCAGCTTCGGTCATCTGGTTCATCTGCTGAAAGAAAATGTAGTGAAGTTTGAGTTGTAATAGTTAACAAAAGAAATTCTGAGTCAGCCCTGCCATAGTATCTGGACTATGACTCCACTTAAATATACTTGAAAATGGTTCTTCAGGGCAGCGCCTGTGGCTCAAGGAGTAGGGTGCCAGCCCCATATACTGGAGGTAGTGGGTTCAAACCTGGCCTCAGCCAAAAAAAAGAAAATGGTTCTTCAACCGTAACAGCTATTTGACAATACACACACACACAAAAAATCATTTATTTAAAACACATGAAATTAAAATAAATGTCATTAGCTAGAAAGTAAATATTATTGCTCTATTTTAAAATGACAAATTTTAAAAACAATGCAGTGTAACAATGGTTTACATCGCATTTGTGTTCTTTAGGTATAAATAACCTGGAGGTGATTTATAGTATATGGGAGTGTGTGCATAGGTTATAGCCAACGTTGAGTCATTTTATATCAGAGACTTCAGCAACTTTGGATTTTGGTATCCACAGGGGTCCTAGAAGCATATGCAGAACCCTCAGGTACAGAAGGCCGACTACACACTTAAGGGAACCTGATATATAATAAGGGTAGAACCACAAAGTAATGTGGAAAGAATGGATTGTTTCTTAGATATTGTGGGAAAAGTTGGCTCACAAGATGGGAGAAAAATAAGCTGGACCCGTCCACATCACTATAAACAGCAGCGGACTTGCTAGTCACTAAATGTGTGCAATAGAAAAAGTACATGAGAATGTTTTTGAGAAAAATGTCAACCCAAATACTGACCATATGAAAAATAAAATCAAAAATGTAAAAAATCTGTTTAAATGCTACCATGAAAAAATGTTAACAGTCAGCTGACTAGAAAATATTTGCAGTACGGCGGCACCCACAGCTCAGTGGGTAAGGCACCAGCCAATACACCAAGGCTGGCAGGTTGGAGCTCGGTCCCGTGCCTGCTAAAGAAAAATGACAACTGCAACCAAAAAATAGCAGGGCGTTGTGGCAGGCACCTGTAGTCCCAGCTACCCGGGAGGCTGAAGCAGGAGAATCACTTAAGCCCAAGAGTTTGAGGTTGCTATGAGCTGTGACACCATGGCACTCTACCGAGGGCAACATAATGAAACTCTGTTCCAAAAAAAATGATACTTGTAGTGTCTAAAAGTCCAGTAATGTATATCTAGATCTGCAGAGAACTCTGAGGGGTCGGGGTGGGCAGGAAAGTTATAAAACTTAAAAAGAAAAATAAGCAAATGGTGTAAATGGGCAAGCAGTTCACAGAAGGGGGCAAATACCAAATATAGGAAGTCCCTAAATCCCTCATGGTCAGACAAATGCAAATGAAAACATCAGCATCAAGGACCAAAATCAGGACTTGATACTTGTAGCTCAGCAGCTAGGGTATCAGCCACGTATACCAGAGCTGGCGGGTTTGAATCCAGCCCGGGCCTGCCAAACAACAATTGCAACTAAAACCAAAAAATAAAAGAAAATAACAATTTGGGAGGCTGAGGCAAGACAATCATTTAAGCCCAAGAGTTGGAGGTTTCTGTGAGCTGTGATGCCACAGCACTCTACAGGGCCAACATAGTGAGATTCTGTCTCAAAAAAAAAAAAAAAAAAAAAAAAAAGACCTAAATCAGAAGGGTGGATCTTATCAAGTCCTAGTGAGATCATGGGGGCAGGAACTTATATCGTAGCCAAATTCTCACATGGGTCCATAGCACAGACCTCAGGTACAGAAGGCCGACTACACACTTAAGAGAACCTGATATATAAGAAGGGCAGAAGGCAAAGGAGATGAAGACAACACAGGTCCTAGCTACAAGGAAACAGCTAATTGAAATAAGGGAACTGTAAGTGCAGAATCCTACACAACCATTAGGAACAAAGGAAAAGATGTTCACACGGCATGATACCAGTTACGTAATTATAAAGAACACACCAACAAACATAACACATTGTATGAGAATGCAGGGTATATAAGAATACAGACAGCAAATACATGAGAACAGGTGCTGGCACAGCAAAGGAATTAGGAGTGGGAATCAAACAGCAGAAGAAAGATAAGAAATAATAAACTAAAAGGGGTGGCACCTGTGGCTCAAGGAGTAGGGCGCCGGTCCCATATGCCGGAGGTGGCGGGTTCAAACCCAGCCCCGGCCAAAAGAAAAAAATAAAATAAAATAAAATAAAATAAAAGGTCCTTCTTGGACTGGACTAGCAATGAAAGTGTGCCTGAAGGTTTAATTCTTTTTTCAAGAATTAAAAAAGAAAGGAAAGAAGGCTAGAGGCTAGGTGTGGTGGCTCATGCCTGTAATCCTAGCACTCTGGGAGGCAAGGTAGGTGGATTGCTTGAGGTTAGGATTTCCAGACTAGCCTGAGCAACGGTGAGATCCTAACTGTACTAAAAGTAGAGAAATTAGCTGGGCATGATGGAGGTCATCTGTACTCCCAGCCCCCAGCTACTACAGAGGCTGCAGCAAGAGAACTGCCTGACCTGGTAGTTTGAGGTTGCTGTGTTAGGCTCATGCCATGGTACACTAGTCTGGATGACAGAGTGAGACTCTGTCTCAAAATAAAACAAAACAAAAAAATGGACAAGCCAGCATCCAACAACACACAATACCTTTCCAGCTGACACAAGGAGCCAGTTTTCTGTTTTGATCTTGTTCTTCTAATGGTGTCCTGTCCACCTGGATTCCAGAGTCCTCTCTGCTTAAGGGCTGATGGTCATCTTCCCCTTCACTCTCTTCAGACCAGATCTGATTTAAAAAGGAAATATGTTGACCTTTACAGGGGGTAACAATTAACTATTTAGGTTCAAAGATTAAGAAAATTTCAGAAGAAAGCAAAAAATTCAACATGATATAGATAGAAAAACAAAAACTTTATTTTAAAAGATCTCTTGAAAAAGCCTATTAAAGGAATGGAATTGTTACTATTTTTTATCTTTCTTTCTGTAATGATGGTGGGTACCATAATGAATGTTTTTGGTAGCAAAAAATACAGGGGAATATTTTTGTTGAGAAAAATGTCAACATCCAAATACTGACCCATGTGAAAAATCTACAGGTTTGAGTGTAATAAAATATATAAAATCCAGTGAGAGCAAGATGGCAGCTGAGTGACAGCTTCCTTGCAACTATGCACCATGAGTCTGGGGAGACAAGACTCCAGGCATCTCTGGCCAGTGTGATCTGCCTATAATCATCCCTTTGAGGACACAGGGAGTCAGTGAGAGACTTCTGGACCCCAAGAGGACAAAAACAGTGGAAAACTGGTAAGCAGTCACGTGTGTTCAATCAGTCTAATCCCACCAGCAGCTGTAAGTACAGCAGCAGTGAGACTGCAAACTGGAAAGGTCTTACCTGTCTGCTGTTTCGGTGTTTTTGGACTTGGCACTCAGTTGAACTGCCTTGGGGAGAGCTTGGGCAGGAGTGTGGAGAACTCTGGGCATTATCTAGGGCCCCAGACTAAGCTGCTGAGCAGGACAGAGCTAACAGTATTCGGCTGTGGGCCGAAGGGAGCCATTATCAGAGAACTGCCGGGGCAAGCTCCGCCCTCAGGGTTGCAGAGCAAGAATCGGGTGGGAGCTAGTAATCTAGTGACTGAGCAGCCTAAAGGTGGGGACTGAGCCGCCTTACAGCCTTAACCCACAGGGACAGAGTAAGACCGGTTTTGGCACACTGGATAAGTAGACAGCCACTTCAGCAGTGATCCCAGCAACAAGCACTTTCCTACAAAAGCTTCTGCTTAGCCAAGTTTAGAAGTTTAAAGTGCCTTCTAAGAGGGCTGGAGAAAGATTTAGGGTCTCTACCCTGCGGGGTTTGAGAAATCAGCGGAGGCCTCCAGTCATATCAGCATTGTGATTAACATCTCATGCCCCAGAAGATCACCTGTTGTCCCGACAATATTCAACAAGATATATATACTGCTTTGTTTTTGTTTTTTATTTTTGTTGTTGCTATTGTTGTTTTGCTTTTTAATTTCAACCTTTTCCCTATAGATTTTTCTTTTCTTTCTGCATTTTTCTGGTTTAAATACAATTTCCCATTGTTGCCTCTTTAAATAAATATAACTTCATTTTTGCTAGTGTTTCTACCCCTAATATTTGGTTTTCCACCCAATTTTATCCTGTAAAGTTTTCTGTTTGCTTGTTTTGGTTTGCTTTATAGCATTTTTGTCTTTCCTCTCTACTTGGTGGAGGTGGGATACTGTGTCCAATCAGGCTAGCAAAGACCTACTGACTTCAAGGGAACCATCCAACCAGGCACCCCCAAAAGTTGGGTTTTTTTTAAGGTTGTATCAAAGTACCCTACTGTACACCTATATTGCTCTGTCTGCCTCTTTCTGTGCCTCTCTTCCTTTTGTCAATGTTCCCTTTTAAGCACACCCTCTCCTTTCTTTATTTTCTTTTCTTTCTTTTATCCCTTTTTGCTCTTCAACCTTCTCACCCTTCTGGTCCTGTACTAAAAGGACTCATTGAAACCTTAGTCCACAGGCATGGCAACTTAAAGAGCAAGACGAAGTGAAAGGAAAATTAGATCAAGGAAACAGATAAAAGAAATCACTCAAGAGGAAGAATCAGCAGAAAACTCCTGGCAACATGAAGAACCAGTCCAGAGCAACTCCTCCAAGGGACCAGGAGGTAGCTACTGCAGAGGATTCCACCTATGAAGAAATGTTAGGGATGACAGAAAGGGAATTTAGAATACACATGATGAAAACAATGAAGGAAATGATGGAAACAATGAAGGAAACTGCAAATAAAGTGGAAAATAACCAAAAGGAAATCCAAAAAAAGAATCAAATAAGAGATGAACGATATGAAGAATATAGAAAGGATACAGCACAGCTGAAGGAACTGAAGCTGTCAATCAGGGAACTTGAAGATGCAATAGAAAATATCAGCAACAGATTAGACCATGCACAAGAAAGAATTTTGGAGATAGGGGACAAAGTTCTTTAGATAACTCAGATAGTTAAAGAGGCAGAAAAGAAGAGAGAGAAAGCAGAACATTCACTGACAGAATTATAGGACTTTATGAAGCGTTCCAACATATGAGTTATAGGAATCCCAGAAGGGGAAGAAGAATGCCCCAGGGGAATGAAAGCCATACTAGAGAATATTATAAAAGAAAATTTCCCAAATATCACCGAAGATTCTGACACACTCCTTTCAGAGGGATATCTCACTCCAGGTCACCTCAACTTTAACCGAGCTTCTCCAAGACACATTGTGATGAACCTGTCCAAAGTCAAGACAAAAGAAAAGATTCTTCAAACTGCCAGGGGTAAGCACCAGTTGACCTACAGGGGCAAATCCACCAGAGTGACTGCAGACTTCTCTAATGGAACTTTCCAAGCAAGCAGACAATGGTCATCTACCTTTAATCTACTTAAACAGAACAATTTCCAGCCCAGAATTCTATATCCTGCTAAGCTAAGCTTTAAAATTGACGGAAAAATCATATCGTTTACTGATATACAAATATTGAGGAAATTCGCCACAACAAGACCAGCTCGACAGGAAATACTTCAACCTGTTCTACACGCTGACCATCACAATGGTTCAGCATCAAAGTAAGAACTCAGAAATTAAAGGACAGAACCTAACTTCCACACTGATGCAAAAGATAAAACTAAGCAATGGACTTTCACAAAATAAGATGAATAGAACACTACCACACTTATCAATTATCTCAATAAACGTTAAAGGCTTGAATTCCCCACTGAAGAGACAGAGACTGGCTGAATGGATTAAAAAACACAAGCAATCCATTTTCTGTCTGCAGGAAACACACCTGGCTTCAAAAGACAAATTAAAACTCCGAGTCAAGGGTTGGAAGACAATTTTTCAGGCAAATGAAATTCAGAAGGAAGAGGAGTTGCAATCTTACTTTCAGATACATGTGGATTTAAAGCAACTAAAGTCAAAAAAGACAAAGATGGTCACTTTATATTGGTCAAGGGAAAAATACAACAAGAAGACACTTCAATTCAAATATTTATGCACCCAATTTAAATGCTCCCAGTTTCTTGAAACAAGACCTTCTAAGTCTGAGCAACATGATATCCAATAATACCATAATAACAGGGGACTTTAACACTCCTCTTACAGAGCTGGACAGATCCCCTAAACAGAAATTAAACAAAGATATAAGAGATTTAAAAGAGACCCTAGAACAACTGTGCTTGATAGATGCATATAGAACACTCCATCCCAAAGATAAAGAACATACATTCTTCTCATCACCCCATGGAACATTCTCCAAAATTGATCATATCCTAGGACACAAAAGAAACCTCAACAGAATCAAAAGAATTGAAATCTTACCTTGTATCTTTTCAGAGCATAAGGCACTAAAGGTGGAACTCAACTCTAACAAAAACATTCAACCCCACACAAAGGCATGGAAATTAAACAACCTTCTGTTGAATGACAGATGGGTGCAGGAAGAAATAAAACAGGAAATCATTAACTTCCTTGAGCATAACAACAATGAAGACACAAGCTACCGAAACCTGTGGGATACTGCAAAAGCAGTTTTGAGAGGAAAATTTATCGCTTTAGATGCCTACATTCGAAAAACAGAAAGAGAGCACATCAACAAACTCACAAGCCATCTTTTGGAATTGGAAAAAGAAGAACAATCTAAGCATAAACCCAGCAGAAGAAAAGAAATATCCAAAATCAAATCAGAGATCAATGACATTGAAAACAAAAGAATCACTCAGAAAATAATGAAACAAGGAGTTGGTTTTTTAAAAAAATAAATTAAATAGATAAACCTTTGGCCAGACTAACTAGCAATAAAAAAGTAAAATCTCTATTAACCTCAATCAGAAATGATAAAGGGGAAATAACAACTGATGCCACAGAGATACAAGAGATCATCTCTGAATACTACCAGAAGCTCTGCCCAGAAATTTGACAATGTGAAGGAAATGGATCAATATTTGGAATCACACCCTCTCCCTAGATTTAGCCAGGAAGAAATAGAGCTCCTGAGCAGACCAATTTCAAGCACTGAGATTAAAGAAACAATAAAAAAGCTTCCAACCAAAAAATTCCCTGGTCCAGATGGCTTCACACGAAAATTCCATCAAACCTTCAAGGAAGAGCTTATTCCTGTACTGCAGAAATTATTCCAAAAAATTGAGGAGGAAGGAATCTTTCCCAACACGTTCTACAAAGCAAACATCACCCTGATACCAAAACCAGGAAAAGACCCAACTAAAAAGAAGAATTTCAGACCAATTTCACTCATGAATATAGATGCAAAAATTCTCAACAAAATCCTAGCCAATAGATTACAGCTTATCATCAAAAAAGTCATACATCATGATCAAGTAGGTTTCATCCCAGGGATACAAGGCTGGTTTAACATACGCAAGTCCATAAACGTTATCCACCATATGAACAGAGGCAAAAATAAAGACCATATGATCCTCTCAATAGATGCAGAAAAAGCATTTGATAAAATCCAGCATCCTTTTCTGATTAGAACACTGAAGAGTATAGGCATAGGTGGCACATTTCTGAAAGGGATTAAAGCTATCTATGACAAACCCACAGCTAATATTTTACTGAATGGAGTAAAACTGAAAGCTTTTCATCTTAGAACTGGAACCAGACAAGGTTGTCTTCTGTCATCTTTACTATTCAACATAATGCTGGAAGTTCTAGCCAATAGAATTAGGCAAGACAAGGAAATAAAGGGAATCCAAATGGGAGCAGAGGAGGTCTAACTCTCCCTCTCTTTGCTGACAACATGGTCTTATACTTAGAGAACCCCAAAGACTCAACCACAAGACTCATGGAAGTCATCAAAAAAAAACAGTAATGTCTCAGGATATAAAATCAATGTCCACAAGTCAGTAGCCTTTGTATACGCCAATAACAGTCAAGAGGAGAAGCTAATTAAGGACACAAATCCCTTCACCATAGTTTCAAAGAAAATTAAATACCTAGGAATATACCTAACAAAGGAGGTGAAGGACCTCTATAAAGAAAATTATGAAATCCTCAGAAAGGAAATAGGAGAGGATATTAACAAATGGAAGAATATACCAAGCTCATGGATGGGAAGAATTAACATTGTTAAAATGTCTATACTTCCCAAAGCAATCTACCTATTTAATGCCATTCCTATTAAAATATCAACATCATACTTTCAAAATTTGGAAAAAATGATTCTGCGTTTTGTATGGAACCAGAAAAAAACCCATATAGCTAAGGCAGTTCTTAGTAACAAAAATAAAGCTGGGGGCATCACCATATCAGATTTTAGGCTGTACTACAAAGCCATAGTGGTCAAGACAGCATGGTACTGGCACAAAAATAGAAACATAGACACTGGGAATTGAATAGAAAACCAGGAAATGAAACTAACATCTTACAACCACCTAATCTTTGATAAACCAAACAAGAACATACCTTGGGGGAAAGACTCCCTATTCAATAAATGGTGTTGGGAGAACTGGATATCCACATGTAAAAGACTGAAACTGGACCCACACCTTTCCCCACTCACAAAAATTGATTCAAGACGGATAAAGGACTTAAATTTAAGGCATGAAACAATAAAAATCCTCAAAGAAAACACAGGAAAAACACTGGAAGATATTGGCCTGGAGAAAGACTTGATGAAGAAGACTGCCGTGGCAATTGCAATAGCAACAAAAATAAACAAATGGGGCTTCATTAAACTGAAAAGCTTCTGTACAGCTAAGGAGACAACAACCAAAGCAAATAAACAACCAACCAAAGCAAATAAACAACCTACACAATGGGAAAGGATATTTGCATATTTTGAATCAGACAAAAGCTTGATAACTAGGATCTGTAGAGAACTCAAATTAATCCACATGAAAAAAGCCAACAGTCCCATATATCAATGGGCAAGAGATACGAATAGAACCTTCTCTAAAGAAGACAAACAAACATGAAAAAATGTTCATCATCCCTATCTATTAGAGAAGTGCAAATCAAAACCACCCTGAGATACCATCTAACCCCAGCGAGAATGGCCCACATCACAAAATCTCAAAACTGCAGATGCTGGCGTGGATGTGGAGAGAAGGGAACACTTTTACACTGCTGGTGGGACTGCAAACTAGTACAACCTTTTTGAAAGGAAGTATGGAGAAACCTCAAAGCACTCAAGCTAGACCTCCCATTTGATCCTGCAATCCCATTACTGGGCATCTACACAGAAGGAAAGAAATCCTTTTATCATAAGGACACTCGCACTAGACTGTTTATTACACCTCAATTTACAATTGCCAAAATGTGGAAACAGCCTAAATGCCCACCAACCCAGGAATGGATTAACAAGCTGTGGTATATATACCATGGAATAGTATTCAGCCATTAAAAAAAATGGAGACTTTACATCCTTCATATTAACCTGGATGGACGTAGAAGACATTATTCTTGGTAAAGCATCACAAGAATGGAGAAGCATGAATCCCATGTACTCAATTTTGATATGAGGACAATTAATGACAATTAAAGTCACGGTGGGGGTGGGGGAAGGGGAGAACAGAGAGAGAAAGAAGGAGGGGTGGGGAAAGGAAGAGCAGAGAGAGGGAAGGAGGGAGGGGGGTGGGGCCTTGGCGTGTACCACACCTTCTGGGGGCAAGACACGATTGCAAGAAGGACTTTACCTAACAAATGCAATCAGTGTAGCCTGGTTTATTGTACCCTCAATGAATCCCCAACCATTAAAAAAAAAAAAAAAGTGCTTGGAATAAAAGATACCTATTTAAAAAAAAAAATAAAAAAATAATTAAATTGTGATCTATCTGAAAAAATATATATAAAATCATGGATTCTGTTTGAAGGATATCACGAAAAAATGTTAATAGTCAGGTGATTCACTAGAACAGGCGTCCTCAAACTTTTTAAACAGGGGGCCAATTCACTGTCCCTCAAACTGTTGAAGGGCCGGAGTATAGTTTAAAAAACTATGAACAAATTCCTATGCACAATGAACATATCTTATTTTGAAGTAAAACACAAAACGGAAACAAATACGATTCACACTGCTTCATGTGGCCCGCGGGGTGCCGTTCGAGGACACCTGGACTAGAAGATATTTGCAACATATAAAAACTATGAGTAACAGACGATGAGTCCTTGAGGGAATACTTGCATTCACTCCTTTCAACTTATTAGTCCTAATGATTTGGCTCAAAATAAGTAGCCAGGGGTGGTGTGGCTCACACCTGTAATCCCAGCACTTGGGACACTGAGGCAAGTGTACTGCCTGAGCTCACAGGTTCAAAAGCAGCCTGAGCCAGAGCGAGATCCGCATCTCTAAAAAATAGTCAAGCGCTATGGCAGGCACTTGTAGTCCCAGTTTCTTGGGAGGCTGAGGCAAGAGGATCACTTGAACGCAAGAGTTTGAGTTTGCTGTGAGGTAAGATGCTCTATGGAGGACGACAGTGAGACTCTGTTTCAAAAAAGTCCTAATAAGTAGAGTTATTAATAATAACTACTCTGGCTTAGTGGAGAGGGTTCTTGTTTTCCTAAGTTGATCTAGGGCAGAAGGTCTCAATAAAATCGTTTGTATAACTTGGCATGTATTTATAATTTCAATAGCAAAACTACTTCCACTTACTGGTGTATCCACATCTGGACCAAGGTCAATTTCTTCACCTTCCATCAAGTACTTCCCCCAGTCAAAATCATCTTTCTTTTCTAAAATGTAACAGAAGAATCTCTTTAGTTCATCATAAATAACTCTGAAAAACTCCCAAAACTACAGCAAAAAAGGCCAATAAAACTCAAAATACATGCGAGAAATGGAGTACAAAAATACTAAAACAATTAATAAATTGATATTCTAATATATTTTAATTAATCTTGCCTTCAAAAGGTGAGTTTTCTCTTTAAATAATCAAAAGTAGTTTGTTCGGTTTATTTTTGAGACAGTTTCACTATGTTGCCCTTGGTAGAGTGCCATGGCATCACAGCTCACAGCAACCTCAAACTCTTGGGCTTAAGTGATTCTCTTGCCTCAGCCTCCCCAAGTAGCTGGGACGACAGGCGCCCGCCACAACACCCAGCTAGTTTGTTGTTGTTGTTGTTGTCATTGTTGTTTGGCAGGCCTGGGCTGGATCTGAACCCTCCAGCTCTGGTATACGTGGCTGGTGCCCCAGCTGCTGAGCTAAAGGCACTGATCCAAAAGCTATGGTGCATCTTAGAAGGGTACAGGTGAAATTTACTAAATGTAGAATATAAAAGTCTGAACACAATATCAAAGAAAATGCCATGAAGGCTATGTTAACCAGTTCGATGAAAATATTTCAAACTGTATATAAAACCAGCACATTGTACCTCATGATTGCATTATTGTACACAGCTATGATTTAATTAAAAAAAAAAAAAGAAGTAGTTTAACGGCTCGGCACCTGTGGCTCAAGCAGCTAAGGTACCAGCCACATACACCTGAGCTGGTGGGTTCAAATCCAATCTGGGCCCACCAAACAACAATGATGGCTGCAACCAAAAAATAGCCAGGCTTTGTGACAGGCGCCTGTAGTCCCAGCTACTTGGGAGGTGGAGGCAGGAGAATCACTTGGGCCCAGGAGTTGGAAGTTGCTGTGAGCTGTGATGCCATGGCACTCTACCCAGGGCAAAAGCTTGAGGCTCTGTCTCAAAAAAAAAAAAAAAAAAAAAGTAGTTTAATGTACAAAGTTAGAAATTACACAGAAATCCCTTGGTACCTAGGGGGAATTAGTTCTAGGACCTACCACTCCTCTACCCCCTGCTAATAAAAAATTCCAAGGAGGCTCAAGTCCCTTAGATAAAATAGCATTTACATACAACTTACGCACATCCTCCCATATACTTTAAATCATCTCTAGATAACTTTTTACTTAATATCATGTAAATACCATATAAACAGTTGGTATATTGTATATTTAAAAATTTATATTATTTTCAATTGCTGTATTGTTATTTACTTATTTTGAGTATTTTTGAATTGCAGTTGGTTCAATCTACGGATTTGGCATCTGCCGATATGGAAAGTTGATGGCATTTTAAATGAAATTTCACAATTGCAACTGCATCCAAAACAACAGAAATATTTTAGTTTCACATATTTTTACAACTTTCAATAAAATTTCAATGTCTAACAATTAAGTAATAAAATCAATTTCTCTTTTTTTCTTATATGTTAAGTCATCTGGTAACATACCCACTTCTTTATCTCTTGGTGTTTCCACATAATTGCTGTTTGAAGGAGAATCAGACAGACACAGAAGAAGTGACAGTATGGAATAATGTGCATCTGTCTTTAAAACAAAAAAATGAAGAACATGAATCACTGAGGTTGGTAAATGCTTTCTAAACTAGATTGAGTAAAGACAATTCCATGACAGTTACGTCCCTATTTCTCTCCCTGGTTTGAGAATACCTGAGTTATACCAAAATAAATTCTAATCTTTAAACTTTTTTCATAGTGTGTACACACAAGAAGTTTCAAAGCCATCTGAGGTCTGAGTTTTACAATTCCTTTTTTTTTTTTTTTTTGAGACAGAGTCCTCAGGGCCCTACTAGGTCACCCAGGCTGGAATGCAGCGGCATGATCTTAGGTCACTTGCAGCCTGGAACTCCTGGGCTTAAGTAATCTTCCTGCCTCAATCTCCCAAGTAGCTGAGACTACAGGTACATGCAACCACATGTGGATAATTTAAATAGCTTTTTTTTGAGACAGTGTCTCAAGCTGTTGCCCTCGTTAGACTGCTGTGGCCTCACAGCTCATAGCTACCTCCAACTCTTGGGCTTAAGCGAGCCTGTTGCCTCAGTTTTTCTATTTTAGTAGAGACAGGGGTCTCGCTTTTGCTCAGGCTAGTTTTGAACTCATGAGCTCAACTTATCCACCCTCCTCAGGCTCCCAGAGTGCTACGATTACAGGTGTGAGCCACTGTGCCCGGCTTTTTTTTTTTTGAGGTAAGAGTCTCACTCTGTTGTTGCCCAGGCTACAGTGCTGTGGCATTCACCTAGCTCACAGCAACCTCAAACTCCTGGGTTCAAGGGATCCTGAGTATCTGGGACTACAGGCATGCACCACCATGCCTAGCTAATTTTTTCTACTTTTAGTAGAGACAAGGTCTTGCCTTTGCTCAGGCTAATCTCCAACTGCTGAGCTCAAGGAATTCTCCTGCCCCAGTCTACCAAGTAGCTGGGATTATAGGTGCAAGCTATAAGTTCTGGCTTAAGTTCTACATTTGCAACAAATATAAGACATCTGAGGGAATAATGGCTTTTACTTCTAGAAAAACTGAAATGTCTTTAGAGTATGACATTAAAGCTAAAATTTGATTGTTTTCCTGTGGCAATAAGTGTCATGAAGCTTAAAAATGTCTCAAAGTTGGGCGGCGCCTGTGGCTCAGTCGGTAAGGCTCCGGCCCCATATACCGAGGGTGGCGGGTTCAAACCCGGCCCCGGCCAAATTGCAACCAAAAAAATAGCTGGGCGATGTGGTGGGCGCCTGTAGTCCCAGCTACTCGGGAGGCTGAGGCAAGAGAATCGCTTAAGCCCAGGAGTCAGAGGTTGCTGTGAGCTGTGTGATGCCATGGCACTCTACCGAGGGCCATAAAGTGAGACTCTGTCTCTACAAAAAAAAAAAAAAAAAAAGTCTCAAAGTTTAACATACCATATTTTATTTAACCAGTCCTCTATTCATGACATTTAAATTTTTTCCAATCTTTTGCTATCAAAAACTTATGGTGTTTCATACTTACGAGAATTTACCTGTATAATAAATTCCTAGGCTGGGCGCAGTGGCTCATGCCTGTATTCCTCCTCTGGGAGGCCAAGGAGGTAGATTGCCTGAGCTTAAGAGTTAGAGACCAGCCTAAGCCAGATCAAGACCTTGTCTCTAAAAATAGCCAGGTGTTGTGGTGAGCGCCTGTAGTCCCAGCTACTTGGGAGGCTGAGGCAAGAGAACTGCATGAGCTCAAGAATTTGAGGTTGCTATGAGCCACGGCACTCTACCAAGGGCGACAAAGTGAGACTCCATCTCAAAAGTAAATAAATAAATACATAAATAAATTCCTTTTCTTTTTTTTTTTTTATTTGTAGAGACAGAGTCTCACTGTACCGCCCTCAGGTAGAGTGCCGTGGCGTCACACGGCTCACAGCAACCTCTAACTCTTGGGCTTACGCGATTCTCTTGCCTCAGCCTCCCAAGCAGCTGGGACTACAGGCGCCTGCCACAACACCCGGCTATTTTTTTTTTTTGGTTGCAGTTTGGCCGGGCCTGGGTTTGAACCCACCACCCTCGGCATATGGGGCCGGCGCCCTACTCACTGAGCCACAGGCGCTGCCCATAAATAAATTCCTAAGAAGTGAAATGCTAAATCAAAGAATAGTTGCATTATAGAAATTTGCATTCAGTACAAATACTGCATATATACCATGCATACACACACACACATATTTATAAATAACTAGAAAGAGTATAAAATTACTCACGCCTTTTATTAATAGGAAAAATGAAAAATCTTATCTCAGTGTTGCTTTAGTTTGGATTTATCTTATGTTATGAAAGAATAAGGCTTCATAAGCTTAAAATCTTTGATTTTTTTTTACTGGTTATTATTCTCCTTTGTTCAAGTTTCTATTTGAATGGCAGTCTTAGAATTTATAAAACTGATTTCTAGATTGGGATACTAGCTGTGCAGGAGAGAGTTAATTTAGCAGGACTAAGCTGCTGAAACCTTTAACATTCCCCACAGGGCTTGTTTTCATGGTTCCCCCTTGGCCAGCTGCTAATAATGAAGCTCTTGGAATATCTAAACTGATAAGAACACCTTATATGTTCAGATCTTGTACTGACCATTCTGTCTGGATAGTTTGCGCAAATGTGACTTATGTGCTTTCCTTTTTTTTTTTTTTTTTTATTAAATCATAGCTTTGTACATTGATATATTCATGGGGCATCATTCACTAGCTTCACAGACCATTTACCAAGTTTCACATATACCCTTGTAAGATGCACCGCTGGTATAATCTTTTTTTTCTTTTTGAGTCAGAATCTCACTTTGTTGCCCTCGGTACAGTGCTGTAGCATTACAGTTCACAGCAACCTCAAACTTTATTATTTTTTTGGAGATACAATCTCACTATATCACCCTTGGTAGAGTGCCATAGTGTCATAGCTCACAACAACCTCCAACTCTTGGGCTCAAGCAATTCTCTTACCTCAGCCTCCTAAGTAACTGGGACTACAGGCGCCCACCACAGTGCCTGGCTATTTTTATTTTTTAATTTTAATTTTTTTTTGAGACACAATCTCAGTATGTTGCCCTTTTTTTTTTTTTTTTGTAGCGACAGAGTCTCACTTTATGGCCCTCGGTAGAGTGCCATGGCATCACACAGCTCACAGCAACCTCCAATTCCTGGGCTTAATCGATTCTCTTACCTCAGCCTCCCGAGTAGCTGGGACTACAGGTGCCCGCCACAACGCCCAGCTATCTTTTGGTTGCAGTTCAGCCGGGGCTGGGTTTGAACCCGCCACCCTCGGTATATGGGGCCGGTGCCTTACCAACTGAGCCACAGGCGCTGCCCTCAGTATGTTGCCCTTAATAGAGTGCTGTGGCATCACGGCTCATAGCAACCTCAAACTCTTGGGCTTGAACAATCTCTTGCCTCAGCCTCCCAAGTAGCTGGGACTACAGGTACCCACCACAACGCCCAGATATTTTTTTGTTGCAGTTGTTTAGCTGGCCCAGGCCGGATGTATATGGCTGGTGCCATAACCACTGTGCTATAGGTGCTGAGCTTGCCATGCTATTTTTAGAGATGGGGTCTTGAACCTATAAGCTCAGACAATCCACCTGCCTCGGCCTCCCAGAGTGCTAGTGTTACAGGTGTGACCCACCACACCTGGCCAACCTCAAACTTTTGGGCTCAAGCAATTCTCTTGCCTCATCCTCCCAAGTAGCTGAGATTACAGGTGCCCACCACAATACTTGGCTATTTTTAGAGATAGAGTCTTACTCTTGCTCAGACTGGTCTTGAACTCCTGAGCTTAGGCAACTCCTGAGCTCCTCAGCTCACCTGCCTCAGCCTCCCAGAGTGCTAGGATTACAGGTCTGAGCCACCGTGTCTGGCCCGGCCCTTCTGCTTTCCTTTGAAAGGGCTGAAACTGGGCGGCACCTGTGGCTCAGTGAGTAGGGCGCCGGCCCCATATGCCGAGGGTGGCGGATTCAAACCCAGCCCCGGCCAAACTGCAACAAAAAAATAGCCGGGCGTTGTGGCGGGCGCCTGTAGTCCCAGCTGCTTGGGAGGCTGAGGCAAGAGAATCGTGTAAGCCCAAGAGTTAGAGGTTGCTGTGAGCAGTGTGACGCCACAGCACTCTACACGAGTGCGGTACAGTGAGACTCTGTCTCTACAAAAAAAAAAAAAAAAGAAAGGGCTGAAACTTCAGTACCTGCAGCCAGGCAGCTAAGAGATCAGGCCCCAGTAAAAACTCTGAAATTTTAGGTTCTTGTGTCCAGATAGACAACAATGGCCACCTGATATAGTATAGAAGAGAAAGAGCCAGAATCCAAACCAGACTCTGAATGATGTTGGGATTATCAGACTGGGAATTTAAAATAACCATGATTAATATGCTATAATGGAGTATGTGGATAAAAAGCAAGAGTAGATGGGTAATGTAAGCCGAGACATGGAGACTCTAAGGAAGTATCAAAACAAAGTGAGGCTTGGTGCCTGTAGCTCAGCAGCTAGGGCGCCAGCCACATACACTGGAGCTGGCAGGTTTGAATCTGGCCTGCCAAACAACGACAATAGCCAGAAAATAGCCGCGTGTTGTGGTAGGCGCCTGTAGTCCCAGCTACTAGGGAGGCTAAGGCAATAGAATCGCTTAAACCCAAGAGTTTGAATTTGCTGTGAGCTGTTACACCATGGCACTCTACTGAGGGCAACAAAGTGAGACTCTGTCTTAAAACAAAAAACAAAAAACAAAGTGGTGTAGATCCAAAACAAGTTGATAACAATGAAGAATGCCTTTCATCAGGAGCCTGGCAGGGCTGAGGAAAGAATCAGTGAGCTTCAAGATATGTCAATAGAAATTCCCAAAATGGAAAAGCAAAGAGAAAAAAGAATGAAGAAAACAAAATAGAACACATAAAAATAATTAGAAAAGGTACATGGTATAACATATACTGTAACGGGAATACCAGAGAAGAAAAGGAGCAGAAGAAAAATTTGAAGTAAAAATAATGGCATTTTCCAAAATCAAAGACAAATACCAGACGCTAATCAGTATAGAAACCAAAATATCTACACCTAGGCATGTCATATTCAAATTGCTGAAAATTAAAGAGAAACTCCTGAAAGAAGCCAGAGGTGGGGGAAAATCACCTTACCTACAAGGAGCAAGAATAAGAATTACATCAGAAAAATATGGAAGTGAGTGGAGAGAAATGGCTGAAAGAAGAAAACCTATGAACCTAGAATTCTGTATCTCCAAAAATTATCCCTCAAGAGTGAGGGGGAAAAAGACTTTCTCAGACAACAAAATGTGAAGGATTTTGTTGTCAGTACACCTGCCTGGCAAAAAATGTTAAAAGAAATCCTACAGAAAAATAATGCAAGTCAGAAATCCTGATTTAGGCTCAGCACCTGTAGCTCAGCGGCTAAGGCATCAGCCACATACACCACAGCTGGCATGTTCGAATCCAGCTCAGGCCCGACAAACAACAATGACAACTATAATCAAAAAATAGCAGGGTGTTGTGGCAGGTGTCTGTAGTTCCAGCTACTTGGGAGGCTGAGGCAAGAGAATCGCTTAAGCCCAAGAGTTTGAGGTTGCTGTGAGCTGTGATGCCATGCCACTCTACCAAGGGTAACATACTGAGACTGTCTCAAAAAAAAAAGATAAAAAGAAATCCTGATTTATAGCTGGGTAAGGTGACTCACACCTATAATCCTAGCACTTTGGGAGGGTGAGGTGGGAAGATTGCTTAAGCCAGAAGTCTACGACCAGCTTGGGCAACATAGAAAGACCCCATCTTTATAAAAAATGTTTACAATTAGCCTGACGTGGTGGTGGTGGTGGTGGTGGACACCTTAAGTCCCAACTACTCGGGAGGCTGAGGCAGGAGGATTGCTTAAACCCAGGAGTTTGAGGCTGCCGTGAGCTATGATTGTGCTATTGCATTCCATCCAGCCTGGGCAATAGCAAGACTCTATCTCTTAAAAAAAAAAAAAAGAAAGAAAGAAAGAGAAAAAGAAACTTGGATTTGAATAAATAAAGGGAGAACATTACAGAAGGCAAAATTGAAGGTAATATAAAAGCTTTTATTTTCCTTATTCTTTGCTGGTTTAACAACAAGCACTTTATTTAAATTAATAATAACAATGTATTCAATAATTTTAGCTTATGAATAAAATGAAAAATAGTAATGTTATAAGGGACAGGAAGGAGTACTCTGTTATGACAGTGATGTTATTAGAAAAGAGATATAAGCTAAAAATGATTATTGGAAAAACCTGAAATATGTGGAACATAACCAATATACTTCCAAAATAAATGGGTAAAATTTTAAATTTAAATATATTTTGAGGGCGGCACCTATGGCTCAAGGAGTAGGGTGCTGGTCCCATATACTTGGGGTGGCGGGTTCAAGCCCAGCCCTGGCCAAAACTGCAAAAAACAAAACAAAACAAAGCAAAACCAATAAATATATTTTGAATTAAATTAATGAAATATAACTCATCAAATCTGTGTGATGGGGCAGCACCTGTGGCTCAGTGGATAGGGTGCCAGCCCCATATGCCGAGGGTGGCAGATTTGAACCCGGCCCTGGCCAAACTGCAACAAAAAAATAGCAGGGCATTGTGGTGGGCGCCTGTAGTCCCAGCTACTTGGGAGGCTAAGGCAAGAGAATCACTTAAGCCCAAGAGTTTGAGGTTGCTGTGAACTGTGACGCCACAGTTCTCATTCTTTTAGAAATACCTTTATAGGCTCGGCGCCTGTAGCTCAAGCGGCTAAGGCGCCAGCCATATACACGGGAGCTGGCAGGTTTGAATCCAGCCAGGGCTTGCCAAACAACAAGGACAACTATAACCAAAAAATAGCCAGGTGTTGTGGTGGGCACCTATAGTCCCAGATACTTGGGAGGCTGAGGCAAGAGACTCGCTTAAGCCCAAGAGTTTGAGGTTGCTGTGAGCTATGATGTCATAGCACTCTACCCAGGGTGACAGCTTGAGACTCTTGTCTCAAAACAAAAACAAAAAAAGAAACATCTTTATAGCCCTTTCCTTAAAATGGTGAAAAATTTAAAAGAAGTGTCTAAAGCTCTCTTCCTTAAGTCACCAATTCCCACAGCATTAACAAAGACGAAGCCAGGGGCAGTGCCTGTGACTCAAGGGAGTAGGGCGCCAGCCCCATATGCTGGAGGTGGCAGGTTCAAACCCAGCCCTGGACAAAAACTGCAAAAAAAAAAAAAAAAAACAAAGACGAAGCCTATCAATAATAGAATACTCCAGCTGAGTGCAGTGGTTCACACTTACAATCTTAATACTCTGGGAGGCTGAGGCAGGTAGACTGCTTACGCTCATGAGTTTAAGACCAGCCTGAGCAAGACTGAGACCCTGTCTCTACCGAAAATGAAAAACTGAGGCAGGAAGATCACCTGAGCCCAAGAGTTTGAGGTTGCTGTGAGTTACGGTAACACAGCACTCTACCCAGGGTGACAGAGTGAAACTGTCTCAAAAAAAAAAAAAAAAAAAAAAAAACTCCTCAAAAGTTATTATGAGATGGCACCGTAGCTCAGTGGGTAGGGCACAGCCACATACACCAAGGCTGGTGGGTTTGAACCTGGTGCCTGGGCCAGCTAAAACACCCATGACAACTGCAACAAAAAAATAGCCAGGTGTTGTGGCGGGCACCTGTTGTCCCAGCTACTTGAGAAGCTGAGGCAAGAGAATCGCTTAAGCCCAAGAGTTTGAGGTTGCCATGAGCTGTGATGCTACAGCACTCTACTGAGGGCGACGTAGTAAGACTCTTAAGAAAAAAAAAAGTTATTGTGAGGATTAAATGTATGACTATGTGTGTGCTGTAAAGGGGTAACTCAGCAGGCGTGGGTTGCCCAAATCCTAAATGTCCCACTGATTCTTTTTCTTTCTTTTTTTTTTTTTGCAGTTTTGGCTGGGACTGGGTTTGAACCCACCACCTCTGGCATATGGAGCTATAGCGCCCTACTCCATTGAGCTACAGGCGCTGCCCTCCCACTGGTTCTTAATACTGACCCTTGACAGACTCATGAGATAACCTGTAAAATATCCTACTGAGAAAGTTGTTTCTGTATGCCAGAGGCCTGAGACCATGGTGCTATCAGTTTGACCAGTTTATGTAAACAACGTAACATACAGTAAATGCCTGCTGGTTTGGTAAAGACCCCAGGTTTGACTTCTTGGGGGCTAGAGACTGAGAAGCTAAATTCTGCCACCAAAGCACTGTCTACGTTGACCAATCCCCAATGAAAACCCTGGACACTACTCAGTGTGTCCTGAGGTGGCAACACTTCGCTTGTGTTGTCACACACTGTTAATTGGGAGAATTAAGTGCATCACTAGGCAACTCCACATGAAAGGAACATTTGGAAGTTTGGGCCTAGTTTCTCCTGTTTTAGTTCTATGTACCTTTTCCCTTTGCTGATTCTAACCTTTATCTTTTCACTATAATAAATTGTTTAACAGTGAGGATAACAGCTTTTTTGAGTTCTATGAATCCTTTTTTTTTTTAATCACTGCACCTAAGGGTAATCCTGGGGACTATGAAAGTGCATTTGACATTAGTAAGCATATACAACCGGTTATTTCCAAGTGCTGAGAAGCCATTTGAAAGTTTTAAGTTATCCAAATAGTGCTATTATTTGTGCCAATTTCTGATCTGTACTTCCACAATAGGTTTGAGACAAGAAGATGACTAAACGTAGATTGCCTGAGCTCACTGGTTAGAGACCAGCCTGAGACAGAGCAAGACCTCGTCTCTAAAATAAATAGCTGGGCATCATGGCGGGCACCTGCAGTCCCAGCTACTTGGGAGGCTGAGGCAAGAGAATCACTTAAGCCCAAGAGTTTGAGGTTGCTGTGAGCTGTGATGCCCAGGGAGACAAAGCAAGACTCTGTCTCAAAAAAACAAAACAAACAAACAAAAAAAGACAATAAAACAAGAACAAGCTCTTTCGTCACAACCAAAGGCACAACTTGGTTTGTTGGCAATTTTGAAGTCAATTTCCAGGAGATCCAGGATCCAGTTCTAGCCAGTAGTCAATAGAATACAATAAATGTTTCAATATCGAAAGAAATGACTTGATTATAATCAGATAAGAAACAGTATGCACAATGGAGATTTCACAATTGAAGGGATACCTTTATTTCCTTTATGCTAGGAAGTGATGCATTTAGAAATTCTTCAGTTAATCTCTTCCAACTAGCAGCTTTGCTGAGTTCAGAATGAATGATGAATTTTTCATATATCCTAAAATATAAAAAAAAAAAAATCAACTGTCATGCTGTTACTTTTTTTGAGACAGTCTCACTATGTCGCCTTTGGTAGAGTGCTGTAGTGTCACAGCTCACGGCAACCTCAAACTCTTGGGCTTAAGAGATTCTCTTGCTTCGGTCTCCCAAGTAGCTGGGACTACAGGCACCCGCCACAATGCCTGCCTATTTTTTGGTTGCAGTTGTCATTGCTGTTTAGGGGGCCCAGGCCGGGCTCGAACCCACCAGCCTCAGTGTATGTGGCCGGTGCCCTACTCACTGAGCTACAGGCACTGAGCTGAAAATACATGTATTTTTGAGTATGTATAAAGATACATATATCAAAATGACTTACCCTTCTATTGTCTTTTCTATTTTGTGACTGTTGACATCCAAGAAACGATGAAATCTAATGAAGACAAAATATAATTCTTATGCAAATTTTGTACTACAGCTAAGTAAACCTGTCTCACAGCCCTTCAAGTTCCGTATACACTATGAACTCAGCTGTACACTTCTAGAATGGAATGCACCCCCAACTCCATTCCTCCATCCCTAGGCAGACAAATAATCCCCATCTCAGAGATTGTTCAAGCAGCCTTTTCTCAGGACACAGGTGCACCTCAATCCTCCCAACCTTGTCCTCTGGCTCCCTTGCCTTCCCTTAAAGCCATGTGTCTAAGTCTAACAGAGCACATTCTACATCATATGTTTCTAGCCATTTTTATGCCAGAATGAAGCCTAAGGACTACTTACAAAGGAACCCAAATATAATGAAATACAGTTGTCAAATGCTTCAAAACATTTTTGATATAGTAAAAGATCTATTTCTTTATGAAAACATTAAATAACAAGATCTAACAGAGGGTCAAATAGCAACCCAGTTAACAAGCTGGGTGTGGCAATTTATGCTTGTAGTGTTAGCACTCTGGGAGACCAAGGTGGGAGGATCTCTTGAGCTCAGAAGTGGGGACCAGCATGACCATACCCTCTCTCTACTAAAAATAGAAAAAAACAGCCAGGCGTGGTGGCTGGTGTCTGTATTCCCAACTACCCAGGGGCTAAGGCAAATGGATAGCTTGAGCCAGGAGGTTAAGGTTGCTGTGATGTAGGTTGACACTATAGCACTCTAGCCAGGACAAGAAAAACAAATAGCAGTAAACAATATTTAGAAATATCTGCATCTCTTAACAAGATGTGAAAATACTAGGCTAATACTACTGTTGTTTGTTGCCTTCATTCATATTTGAAGGAAATGCTACTTTTCTGGCGGCTCCTATGGCTCAGTGAGTAGGGCGCTGGCCCCATATGCTGAGGGTGGTGGGTTCAAACCCAGCCCTGGCCAAACTGCAACAACAAAAAAAAAATAGCCAGGTGTTGTGGCGGGCGCCTGTAGTCCTAGCTGCTCGAGAGGCTGAGGCAAGAGAATCGCGTAAGCCCAAGAGCTGGAGGTTGCTGTGAGCCGTGTGACGCCACGGCACTCTACCCGAGGGCAGTACAGTGACACTCTGTCTCTACAAAAAAAAAAGAAATGCTACTTTTCAGTCAGAGGTACATATAATTTTTCCTCATCCAAATTCACAAACACCTGAATTACACCTTTGGACCTTCAAGTTAAGAACGCCTACAGGTTATACTGTAATTAACTTTTGTCTTTTTTTTTTTTTTGAGACAATGTCTTGCTGTTTTCCTCAGTTGAGTGCAGTGGCATTATCATAGCTCACAGCAAACTCAAACTCCTGGGTTTAAGTGATCCTCCTGCTTCAGCCTTCCAAGTAGCTGGACTACAGGTGTCCACCACAACACCTGGCAAATTTTTCTATTTTTAGTACCAACAGGGTCCTATTCTTGCAACCCTCCTGCTTGAAAGAATTACACTACTTAATAATACATCTCATCCTATCCCAGTAAAGGGCTAAGTGATCACCACTTTACCTACTGTAATTTAGTTCCTCTATCTGTAAAAGCAGACAGTAAATTCTACTGTCTGTCTCAACTCTAAAATGACCACTGGTTGGGCACTGTGACTCATGGCAACAGTGAAACTCTGTCTAAAATAATAAATAAAATATGACCATTTCCCTTTCGGCCGGAGACGCCATCTTCCAGTAATTCACCAAAATGACGAACACAAAGGGAAAGAGGAGAGGCACCTGATACATGTTCTCTAGGCCTTTTAGAAAGCATGGAGTTGTTCCTTTGGCCACATATATGCGAATCTACAAGAAAGGTGATATTGTAGACATCAAAGGAATGGGTACTGTTCAAAAAGGCATGCCACACAAATGTTACCATGGCAAAACTAAAAGAGTCTACAATGTTACCCAGCATGCTGTTGACATTGTTGTAAACAAACAAGTTAAGGGCAAGATCCTCACAAAGAGGATTAATGTTCATATTGAGCATATTAAGCACTCTACGAGCCAAAATAGCTTTCTGAAACCTGTGAAAGAAAATGATCAGAAAAAGAAGGAAGCCAAAGAGAAAGGTACCTGGGTTCAACTGAAGCGCCAGCCTGCGCCACCCAGAGAAGCCCACTTTGTGAGAACTAACGGAAAGGAGCCTGAGCTCCTGGAACCCATGCCCTATGAATTCATGGCATAATAAGGATATAACATAGCACACAGGAGTACTAGTGGACCCATGTTTTTAGGCGCAAGATCCTATTTATTCCCCATCAGCTCATGGCATAATATGTGTACAGCATAGCACACAGGATAACCAATAGTCCCCATACAAGATGCTAGAACCTATTTCCCACGAATTCAAAAGTCAATCAACACTTTGTCACATTCAATGGCAAGGTGCCTCCCTGAGATACTGGAACCTCTTCCCCTATGAATTCATGGCATGGTAGATACAAATAATAGCATAAAAATGTTTCTTGTTCATTCAAAAAAAAAAATATATGACCATTTGCCTACTGCCATTTATAAATACTAACAAAAATTTGGGGAGATATACCATTTAAATCTCTGTATTATATGGCCTATTTCACACATCCCATTTTTATAAATTACATTTAAGAATTGAGTCTATTATTTCAGAAATTTGCTTTCAAAGAATCTTAAAGTCCACTGTTCCTTTTTTTTTTTTGAGACAGAGTCTCACTTTGTTGTCCTGGGTAGAGTGCCGTAGCATCACAGCTCACAGCAACCTCCAGCTCTTGGGCTTAGGCGATTCTCTTGCCTCGGCCTCCCAAGTAGCTGGGACTACAGGTGCCTGGCCACAACAACCAGATATTTTTTTGTGGCAGCTAGGGTAGGGCGGGGTTTGAACCTACCACCCTTGGTATATGGGAACAGTACCCTACTCACTGAGCCACAGGAGCCGCACAAGTCCGCTGTTCTTATTATAAACCAACTAGGCACTTTGTGGCTACAATCATTTATTTTTATTTATTTATTTACTTGAGACAGAAACTCAAGCTGTTGCCCTGGGTAGAGTGTCCTGGCATCACAGCAACCTCCAACTCCCGGGCTTAAGTAACTCTCTTGCCTCAGCCTCCCGACTAGCTGGGACCACAGGCGCTGCCACAACATGGTCAATTTTTGGTTATAGTTGTCATTGTTGTCGGCAGGCTCGGGGTGGATTTGAACATGCCAGATCTGGTGTATGTGGCTGGCGCCTTAGCCACTTGAGCTACAGACACAGAGCCAATCATCAAGATAATCAAGATTACAGATTGTGAGGTACTGCGCTGGTAGCACAGTGGTTATGGTGCCAGCCACATACACCAAGGATAGCGAGTTCGAACCCACCCACTGTCAGCTAAACAACAATGGCAAATGGCAATTAAAAAAAAAAAAAAAAAAGCTGTGCAATGTGTCGGGTGCCTGTAGTCTCAGCTACTCAGGAGGCTGAGGCAAGAGAATCGCCTACGCCCAAGAACTGGAGGATGCCGTGAGCTGTGACACCACAGCACTCTACTGAGGGCGACAAAAAAAAAAAAAGAAAGAAAAGCTTTACTAGTCAAGATCTGATTCACTGACATTAAACAGGCAGAATACTAACAATGACTAACATTCTTTTGGTAATAATTCCATATGGTTAATGACCATAAAATTATTGTTTAATTTACATCTTCCATAAAGAAAAACATGAGATCTGCCTAAATATCTAAAACGCATAAATCTTTAAAAATTATTCACAGGGGGTGGTGCCTGTGGCTCAGTGAGTAGGGCGCCGGTCCCATATGCCGGAGGTGGCGGGTTCAAACCCAGCCCCGGCCAAAAACCACAAAAAAAAAAAAAAAAATTATTCACAGGGCGGTGCCTGTGGCTCAGTCGGTAAGGCGCCGGCCCCACATACCGAGGGTGGCGGGTTCAAACCCGGCTTGGGCTAAACTGCAACCAAAAAAAAAAAAAAAAAAATAGCCGAGCGTTGTGGCGGGCGCCTGTAGTCCCAGCTACTCGGGAGGCTGAGGCAAGAGACTCGCTTAAGCCTAGGAGTTGGAGGTTGCTGTGAGCTGTGTGATGCCATGGCACTCTACAGAGGGCCATAAAGTGAGACTCTGTCTCTACAAAAAAAAAAAAAAACCACATTTAAAAATTATTTACAAAAGAAACTGCATTATAAATTGTATTACATGACTCAGTACCACGTGCCAGATACAACTTAAGTTTTAGCTAGAAATGGAAGTGTAGGAGACACTGTAAACAACACACAAAATTATTCAATGTGTTATGACCTCCTATTTTGGAAAAAGGAAAATGAGAGCAGGGTAAGTGAGATCTGCAGTGGCCTGGACAGGGAGGAGTCAGTGAGGACACAATTTCAGAGTGTGAACATACTTTTGCTCCAAAAATGCACTAGCCGATCCACTGACAAAATGATTTTTGGTGTGCCCCGTATTGCCGGAAGTGCAGGAAGTACGGCAAGGACCGGGCCAGACGCTGACCAGCGTGGCGCCTGAGGGCGGACACAGTTTCAGCAGCGCATCTCCGGGGCTCCAGCGCACCGCCCAACAGAGGCGCCTGCCGGGCCCTCCCCAGCCGTTGCACCCACTCACCCACCCAGGTTCCCGCGGCCGGGCTGCGCGCACAGCCTCGACCCCCGGCTCTGGGCTCTGGCAGAGGACCACGGGGACCAAGCGCGGAGCCCGGGGGCTGTGGCCGTGAACTGGTCTGCGCGCCGTGCCCACACCTGAAGTTAGACCAGGCGAAGTTTAGGGCCAGCTGGAAGTTGGGGTCCCCCTGGTCCTGGAGTCCGGTGACGCTCCGGACGAGCTCGCACAAGTCGCGCTCCTGCTCTCGGTCCAGCCGGATGCAGGACGTCCTGGGCCGCGCCATACCTCCGCGAGCTGGTGGCTGTTGTCGCGAGAGTTCTGTCTCCAGTCGCGGTGCCCTTCCGCGAAGTATCGGCTATTCACGCGAGAGCTCATCTCGCTTGCTGTTGGGGCTTTGGCGCGCCTTCTAGGGGCGGCGGCCGGAGAGCGCGTTTTCTACTGCGAGGATAGTGAATTGAGAGGGTCCTCAGAGTTGGCCTTTTATTATTATTATTATTATTATTATTATTATTATTATTATTATTATTATTATTATTATTATTATTATTATTATTATTATTATTAGGGCCACTATTATTAAAGGGTCACTTTGTCGCCCTCGGTAGAGTGCCGTAGTGTCACAGCTCACAGCAACCTCCAGCTCTTGGGCGTAGGCGATTCTCCTGCCTCAGCCTCCCGAGTAGCCCCTGGGACTACAGGCGCCCGCCACGATGCCCCGCTATTTTTTTGTTGCAGTTTGGCCGGGCCTGGTTGGAATCCGTCACCCTCGGTTTATGGGGCCGGCGCCCTACTCACTGAGCCACAGGCGCCACCCTCTCCTGAAGTTTTAACTGTCATCTCTGTGCTGGTAATTCTCAAATGTGTATGTGCAGCTCATATTTGTCTTGACGTCTCACACCCATAATCTAATTGCTGATTGTACATCTCCCGGAATTAAAGCGGATGTGTATATGTACATATATATACATGAACAGTATAGTTGTTTATTCTCTGTTTTCACCCACTAAGATGGCAGCTACATGAGAGTCTTGCTCACAGCTGACTGGCACATATAATAATACCTGGATCATAGCTGAGACTCAATAATTATTAAAAGAATAAATGAGTGTCAATTAGGATGGCACAAACACCCAGCTAAACTCATTCTCTTGCTTCCTTGTCAGCCTCTCATCCCTGGTTTCCTGCCTTGAGGTGTGCATTGCCATATCCCAGATCATCCAGCCAGCAACCTCGTAGTTATACACTGGTCACCTCTTCCAGTCCTCCCCCTCGTGCTGTCTTTCCTTTCAGTAATAAAGAACAATGATTCGCTTTCTGAGTCTCCCCTGAAGTCTGCCCTCTCTCCCTCAGACCCCAGACTCCTAGGATACCTCCTCACTCACTTTACTTCATTCCCTTATCACTGCAGCTCATCTATGTCCACATGGTCAAAGCTATAACATCACTCCCCATTGTCCCTTCAATAGGTCATCCATACCATGGAATATTGCTCAGCAATTGAAAAGGAATAAACTGTTGATACATAACAAATGATCTAGATCTCAATGGCATAATGCTTCATAAAAAGTCAATCTCAAAAGGTCACATACTGTATGATTTCTATTTACACAGCATTTTCAAAATGACAAAAGTTGAGAAATTGAGAACAGATTAGTGGTTGCCAGGAGGTTGGGGGCAGAGTGAAGGATGTGTATGTGTAACCATGAAGAGTAACAGAAGAACGATCTTTGTGATGACAGAATAGTTCAGTATCTTGACTGCAGTAGAGGTATCACAATCTACACATTAAAATGTCATAGAAATACACAAAACCCTACCAATGTCAATTTCCTGGTTTTGATATTACACTATAGTTAGGTTCTATATAGCTGTTGAGAAAACCAAGTGAAAACCAAGAGTCATGGGGCTTCTGTATACTTTTTTTTGCAACTTCCTACAAATCTATAATTCTTTCAGAATGAAAAGTTTAAAAAATAAGGAAACATGACTGAAACATATTGACTATCAAGCATAATATCAAATATATTAAAATAAGTTAGTAATGATGCTTTTAAAATAAATTCATTCTTCAGTGCTATAGGTTGCACATCAGCATACTAAAAATTGAGAAATGAAAGAATTATGTCTTTCTTACCTTTTCTGTACAAATTAAGTACCAGGATAACCAAATAATTGCTGAGAAAAGAACTCACCAATGTTCTACCTTAATGAGATTATGTATCTAACGCTGAACATCAGTGGAAGGTGAAACAATTAGGTGAAAGGCTAATGGAGAACTTTCTCATAAATGAATCCAGCTGACATCACCTGACTATGCTAAAAGTGAGATTGCTCAGGCATGAAGAGTCTCTTGATGTGATACAATTGGAACTTTAAAGCACCACCTATGAAACATTCTTGACATAAGAAGAACTACAAATAGAATCAATATTCTGGATCTAACTACCAGTTGCTGTGAAATGACTGTTTTAAGTTAATAAAGAACAAATGAAAAAATATGGCAGAGAAATAATCAGCCAAATTCATAAGGTGAGACAGTCTACAGGAAAATGGACTCAGTTTTGTCAACAAAAAATGGCTTGTATAAAGGGACACAGTGTGGTGGACTATAAACAAATGCAATATTGAACATTCTTAGAATCTTGATTTAAAGGAACTATGCAAAAACATCTCTAGGACAATGTCTTAGTGACATATGAATATATACTGGATATTGTCTGATTCTAAGGAATTTATTAAGTGGGATTACATATATTTTTATAGTGCTGATCTGTTAGGGATGCCTATCAAAATAGATGAGATGGTATGTTACCAGGAATATTAAAAATCTTCTAACCTTCACTTCTGCTTGCCCCCAAATTGATGTGGAATAGCTACAACAAGATTAGCGTAATGGTAATAATTTGGAAGGTACATGTATACTGGTGTTAATTATATTGCTCTTCTGTGTATGTACGTTTTCCCAATTTTAAAATTTAAAATTTAAAAAAATTTTTAAATTATATTAGGAAAATTGAAAATTGAGTAGCAACACAGCCCTGGCCTATGTGACTGGAAGCACCATCACAGCAGCCTCCATCTGGAGAGGATTCGAGATGACCAGTACAGAACCCCTTCTAAAGATGTTCAATGAGTGAAACAGACTTCACAGTTATGGCGTGAGATGATTAATATTGAGATAGAAATGATAGGAAGCAGAGGGACAAGCTTTGAAGGGTGAATGCACAGACCTGAACTCTAAGGATGGAACTTCAGGGAATCTGAAGAAAAAGTAAAGCACAACCGCAGGTGTCTGCATGCAGGTAAACTCCCTCATGATGCAACTAGGAACAAGAGATGCATGAGCAGGCCAGTCAAATCCAGCACCTCAGGCAAGTCCAGCAGCCAAGTGTTACCCAGCACAGATCAACTTGTTTTTCCTAAAAATGAAAGGTGAACTGGACAGACTGAGACAAACTGGAACACACCCAAATGAACCGAGTGCTTGGTAGTTCATGCCTCACAGGTCAACAAATCATGCTCCCCAGGTAAGTTTCCCAGACAGTCTCACTACAAGAAAGCTGTGGTGAGATAGCCAAGTACTCATTTCCACAACAAGACTCAGACTTTTCTTTTTCTTTCTTTTTTTTGGAGACAGAGTCTTACTCTGTCACCCTGGGTAGGGCGCTGTGGTGTCATAGCTCACAGCAACCTCAAGCTCTTGGGCTCAAGAGATCCTCTTCCCTCAGCCTTCCAAGTAGATGGAACTATAGGCACCCACCATGCTGAAGTAGTTTTTCTTTTTTTTTTTTTTGTGGAGACAGGGTCTCACTCTATGGCCCTCGGGAGAGTGCCATGGCATCACACAGCTCACAGCAACCTCCAACTCCCGGGCTTAAGTGATTCTCTTGCCTCAGCCTCCTGAGTAGCTGGGACTACAGGCACCCGCCAAAACACCCAACTATTTTTTGGTTGCAGTTCAGCCGGGGCCGGGTTTGAACCTGCCACCCTCGGTATATGGGGCCGGCGCCCTACCTACTGAGCCACGGGCGCCGCCCCTGAAGTAGTTTTTCTATTTCTAGTAGAGATGGAGTCATTTTTTTTTTTTTTTTTGTTAGAGACAATCTCACTTTGTCACCCTCGGTAGAGTGCCATGGCCTCCACCTCTTGGGCTTAGGCAATTCTCTTGCTTCAGCCTCTCAAATAGTTGGGACTATAGGTGCCAGCCATAACCCCCGGCTATTTTTTTGTTGCAGTTTGGTCGGGGCTGGGTTTGAACCCCCCACCCTCAGTATATAGAGCTGGCATCTTACTCACTGAGCACAGGGGCCGCCCAGAGACGGGGTCTTGGGTCTTGTTCTTGCTTAGGCTGGTCTCAAACTCCTGGGCTCAAGCAATCCACCTGCCTCAACCTCCCAGCGTGCTAGGATTACAGGCGTGGGAATCAGACTTTTCAAACCAAGTCACATTCTTTTTGTTTTTTATTTTTTTTATTTTTTTGTAGAGACAGAGTTTCACTTTATTGCCCTCGGTAGAGTGTCGTGGCATCACACAGCTCACAGCAACCTCCAACTCCTGGGCTTAGGCAATTCTCCTGCCTCAGCCTCCCGAGTAGCTGGGACTACAGGCGCCCGCCACAACGCCCGGCTATTTTTTTGTTGCAGTTTGGCCGGGGCTGGGTTTGAACCCGCCACCTTCGGCATATGGGGCCAGCGCCCTGCTCACTGAGCCACAGGCGCCGCCCAAACCAAGTCACATTCTTATACTGTGCAGCTTGTTGTAGTTAATTTAAAACCAGATGAACCTTGTGTTTGACGTTTCTTTTCTTCTCCTTGTTCAGGGGCCTGATGCCCTTGAACTATTCCAAAGAAGTGGTCACCTCTGAGAATTTGCATTCTAGAACATGCAGACACTTGAGAAATAATTCTGTTTGGAGAAAATAGAGGGAGAAAGAGCAGTTGTAAGTCCGTGGCACACTGTGCCGTCAGACAGTTTGGAGGAATGAAAAGCTAGAGATGCTAATCATGAGAATGTAAAGTTCCAGTGAAATGTAAATGGAACAGGCATTGCTCCTGACCCTAGCGCAGGCACAAAGACACTGTAGGTCAGCTTTGCCAATACAATTTTGCACTTCATGACTGCTGCTGAACTTCTAGGTTGAAATGCATCTGAAGTGCATTTTGCCTTTAAAATGTTTGCTTGGGCCCGGTGTGGTGGCTGGAGCCTGTAATCCTAGAACTCTGGGAGACCAAGGCAGGTGGCTTGCTTGAACTCAGGAGTTCAAGACCAACCAAAGCAAAAGCAAGACCCTATCTCTACTAAAAAAAGAAAAACTGAGGCAAGAGGATCGCTGAGGCACTGCACCCAGAGTGATAAAATAAAATGTTTGCTTGCCAAGAACCACCTTTAATGGTCATGAAAGAATCAAATAATATATGTCAGTACAAGTAGTGCATATATTTAACCATTTACTTTGGGGCTCTATATTACTTGGTAGAGCCTTACATGGATGTGTTTTTTTATTTTTATTGTTTCAGTTCATTTGAGGGTACAAATAATTAGGTTACACTGTTTGCATTTGTTAGGTAAAGTCCCTCTGATAATTGTATCCCACCCCTAAGGGCTGTGCCATACACCATGACCCCTATCCCCGTCTCTCCTCCCCTCTCCCTGCTCACTCATTCTCCTGCCCCCACCTTTAACTGATTTGAGTTTTTCTCTTATGTGGGTTAAATCATCTACTGGCTTCATATTAGCATTAAGTAAATTAGATTCTTGCTACTTCATTCTTCTGATACTATACCAAGAAGAATGTATTCCAACTCTAGCCGGGTTAATACAAAAGATGTAAAGTCTCCATCTTTTTTAGTGGCTGAATAGTATTCCATGGTATACACATATCATACCTTGTTAATTGATTCATGAATTGGTGGACATTTAGGTTGTTTCCACATTTTGGTGATCGTAAACTGAGCTGTGATAAACAGACTAGTGCAGGAGAGATTAAAGATGGCGGCCGAGTAACAGCTTCCCTGCAACTGGGAACAGACTCCAGGCATCTCTGGCCAGTGGGATCTGCCTATAATCATCCCTTTGAGGATACAGGGAGCCAGCAAGGGACTTCTGGACCACAAAAGGAGGACAAAAACAGTGGAAAACTGGCAAGTGGTTGCTTGTGTTCGATCGACCTAATCACACCAGCAACCGTAAGTACAAGCAGCAGTGAGATTGCAAACCGGAAAGGCCTTACCTGTGAACTGTTTTGGTGTTCTTGGACTTGGCACTCAGTTGAACTGCCTTGGGGAGAGCTCGAGCAAGAGTGTGGAGAACTTTGGGCATTGTCTGGGGCCCCAGACTGAGCCACTGAGCTGGGCGCAGGAAGCTATTGTGAAAGAACTGCCCCAGCAAGCTCCACCCTCAGGGTCTCAGAGCAAGGACTGGGCGGGTCAAAGTAACCTACTGACTGAGCAGCCTAAAGGCGGGGACTGAGCTGCCTTACAGCCTTAATCCTTAGGGGCAGAGTGAGACGGTTTTGGCACACTGGAGCCTTGGGCTGTTGCCGTGGGTAGAGTGACGTCACAGCTCATAGCAACCTCAAACTCCTGGGCTTGGTGCCGCCAAGACCTCTATAAGAGCTGTGCAGCGACCCCCGACCGCTGACCCGCACCTACTGGGCCTCCACATTCCCTGACCAGGAACTGCGGGAGCCATGCAACCCTGCGTCCTCCCTCCTGTGTCCTCCCAGCTTCCACACTAGACCGTTCATCTGGGCAGGGACTCTGGTAGCTACGTGCCCTTTGGAGCCCTCCCTCCCTCTGCGCAGAGCTCTTCTCCTGGCCAGAGACTGCTGGAGCCTTGGGCAATCTGTGCCAAAGTCACTGGGCACCTGGCACTCCCAGAACCATGCGCACCACCCCCAGCCCTGTTGCTGGATCTGGGTGTGTCACAAACTGGAGCTGTGTCCACAACCAGAACTCCCTAGCTAGAGCAGCCCCAGAGGAACTACACAGGGTCATTCCCTACAAAGATCCAGCAACAACAGAGTGATCCCGTGGGATCTAATCTTGGAGAGACACCTCCCCAACTCTGAGGACAGCCAGAGGCAACGGTGAAAAACAATCATGAGGTGAAATCAACAGAAAAACTCTGGCAATATGGATAATCAGAGTAGATCAACTCACCCAAGGATCAATGGGGCAGAAACAGCACAAGACCCCATGCACAAACAAATAGCTGAGATGTCAGAAATTGAATTCAGGATCTGGATAGCAAATAAGATCGAATTAGAATTCCAAAAGTTATCTCAAGAATTCAATGGAGTCAAAGAAAAAATGACCAAGGATTTCGACACATTGAGACAAGACGTTGCATCCCTCAAAGATCTGAGAAACACAGTAGAATCCCTCAGTAACAGAATGGAGCAAGCAGAAGAAAGGATTTCTGACATTGAAAACAAAGCTTTTGAACGCTCCCAAACCCTCAAAGAAGAAGAGCAATGGAGAGCAAAAACAGACCACTCTCTCAGAGAGCTCTCGGATAATTTGAAGAAAACCAATATTTGTGTTATAGGGATCCCCGAAAGTGACGAAGTGACTTCACAAGGCACAGAGTCTCTCTTTTTTTTTTGTAGAGACAGTCTCACAGTACCGCCCTCAGGTAGAGTGCCGTGGCGTCACACGGCTCACAGCAACCTCTTAACTCTTGGGCTTACGCGATTCTCTTGCCTCAGCCTCCCGAGCAGCTGGGACTACAGGCGCCTGCCACAACGCCCGGCTATTTTTTTTTGTTGGTTGCAGTTTGGCCGGGGCTGGGTTTGAACCCGCCACCCTCGGCATATGGGGCTGGCGCCCTACTCACCGAGCCACAGGTGCCGCCCATGGCACAGAGTCTCTTCTCCATGAGATTATGAAGGAGAACTTTCCAGACATGCCAAGAGATTCCAAAATTCAGATAGCAGTTTCAGAACTCCAGCATGACTCAACCCAAATAAGACATCCCCCAGACACATCATAATCAATTTCACTAAAGTTAATATGAAGGAGAAAATTCTGAAAGCTGCCAGACAAAAGAAAGCCATTACCTAGAAGGGGAAGAATATCAGAATAACTGCAGATCTCTCTGCTGAAACCTTTCAAGCCAGAAGAGGATGGTCATCGACTTTTAATCTCCTAAAACAAAATAACTTTCAACCCAGGAACCTGTACCCAGCTAAACTGAGCTTCATTTATGACAGAGAAATTAAATACTTCAACGACATTCACATGTTGAAGAAATTTGCCACAACTGGGCGGCGCCTGTGGCTCAGTGAGTAGGGCGCCAGCCCCATATGCCGAGGGTGGCAGGTTCGGACCCAGCCCCGGCCAAACTGCAACAGAAAAATAGCCGGGCATTGTGGCACGCGCCTGTAGTCCCAGCTGCTCAGGAGGCTGAGGCAAGAGAATCGCATAAGCCCAAGAGTTGGAGGTTGCTGTGAGCCGTGTGACGCCACGGCACTCTAACCGAGGGCAGTACAATGAGACTCTGTCTCTACAAAAAAAAAAAAAAATTTGCCACAACTAAACCAGCTCTCCAGGACATTCTTAGACCTATCCTCCATAAAGACCAGCATAATTCTCCACCACAAAAGTAAACCCACCCAGAAAATTTTTGATCAAATTCCAACTTCCACAGTCACAAAAGGATTAAAAATGTCCACCAGTCTCTCAAAAGGCTTATCAATACTCTCAATTAATGTGAATGGTTTAAATTGTCCTCTAAAGAGGCATAGATTGGCGGACTGGATACAAAAACTCAAGCCAAATATCTGCTACATCCAAGAATTGCATCTTACATTAAAAGACAGATATAGACTCAAGGTGAAGGGATGGTCATCTATATTCCAGGCAAATGGAAAGCAGAAAAAAGCAGGTGTTGCAAACCTGTTTGCAGACGCAATAGGCTTTAAACCGACCAAAATAAATAAGGATAAGGATGGACACTTCATATTTGTTAAAGGTAATACTCAATATGATGAGATCTCAATTATTAATATTTATGCACCCAACCACAATGCACCTCAATTTATAAGAGAAACTCTAACAGACACGAGCAACTCGATTTCCTCCACTTCCATAGTAGTTGGAGATTTTAACACCCCTTTAGCAGTCCTGGATAGATCCTCCAAAAAGAAGCTCAGCAAAGAAATTTTAGATGCATTCAACATCTGGACATAACAGACATCTACAGAACATTTCATCCCCAAAAAACTGAATACACATTCTTCTCATCAGCCCACGGAACATACTCCAAAATCGACCACAACCTAGGCCACAAATCTAACCTCAGAAAATTAAAAAAAATAGAAATTATTCCTTGCATCTTCTCAGACCATCATGGAATAAAAGTTCAACTAAATGACAACAGGAACCTGCATACCCATACAAAAACATGGAAGCTAAACAACCTTATGCTGAAGGATAGATGGGTTATAGACGAGATTAAGAAGGAAATCACCATATTTTTGGAACAAAACAACAATCAAGACACGAATTACCAGAACCTCTGGGATACTGCAAAGGCAGTCCTAAGAGGGAAATTTATAGCACTGCAAGCCTTCCTCAAGAAAACTGAAAGAGAGGAAGTCAATAACTTAATGGAACATCTCAAGCAACTGGAGAAAGAAGAACACTTCAACCCCAAACGCAGCAGAAGAAAAGAAATAACCAAAATCAGAGCAGAATTAAATGAAATTGAAAACAATTATACAACAGATCAATAAATCCAAAAACTGGTTTTCTGAAAAGATCAATAAAATAGATAAACCTTTGGCCAACCTAACCAGGAAAAAAAGAGTAAAATCTCTAATTTCATCAATCAGAAATGGTAATGATGAAATAACAACAGACCCCTCAGAAATTCAAAAAAACCTTAACGGATACTACAAGAAACTCTACTCTCACAAATATGAAAATCTGAAAGAAATTGACCAATACCTGGAAGCACGCCACCTACCAAGACTTAGCCAGAACAAAGTGGAAATGTTGAACAGGCCTATATCAAGTTCTGAAATAGCATCAACTATACAAAATCTCCCTAAAAAGAAAAGCCCAGGACCAGATGGCTTTACATCAGAATTCTACCAAACATTTAAAGAAGAACTAGTACCTATACTACTAAACCTCTTCCAAAATATAGAAAAAGAAGGAATATTACCCAGCACATTCTACGAAGCAAACATCACCTTGATCCCCAAACCAGGGAAAGACTCAACAAGAAAAGAAAATTATAGACCAATATCACTAATGAATATAGATGCTAAAATACTCAATAAGATCCTAACAAACAGAATCCAATGACACATCAAAAAAATTATACACCATGACCAAGTTGGATTTATCCCAGGGTCTCAAGGCTGGTTCAACACATAAACAAACTTAAAAATAAAGACCATATGATTCTTTCAATTGATGCAGAAAAAGCTTTTGATAATATCCAGCATCCCTTCATGATCAGAACACTTAAGAAAATGGGTATAGAAGGGACATTTCTTAAACTCATTGAGGCCATCTACAGCAAACCCACAGCCAATATCATATTGAATGGAGTTAAATTGAAATCATTTCCACTTAGATCAGGAACCAGGCAAGCTTGCCCATTGTCCCCATTGCTCTTTAACATTGTAATGGAAATTTTAGCCATTGCAATTAGTGAAGAAAAGGCGATCAAGGGTATCCACATAGGGTCAGAAGAGATCAAACTTTCACTCTTTGCAGATGATATGATTGCATATCTGGAAAACACTAGGGATTCTACTACAAAACTTTTAGAAGTGATCAAGGAATATAGCAATGTTTCAGGCTACAAAACCAACACCCATAAATCTGTAGCCTTTATATATACAACAATAACCAAGCAGAACAAACAGTCAAGGACTCTATTCCTTTCATAGTAGTGCCAAAGAAGATGAACTATTTGAGTATACCTAACAAAGGACGTGAAAGATCTCTACAAAGAGAACTATGAAACTCTAAGAAAAGAAATAGCCAAAGATTGGGCAGCGCCTGTGGCTCAGTGAGTAGGGCGCTGGCCCCATATGCCGAGGGTGGCGGGTTCAAACCCAGCTCCGGCCAAACTGCAACAACAACAACAAAAAATAGCCGGGTGTTGTGGCGGGCGCCTGTAGTCCCAGCTGCTTGGGAGGCTGAGGCAAGAGAATCGCGTAAGCCCAAGAGTTAGAGGTTGCTGTGAGCTGTGTGATGCCACGGCACTCTACCCGAGGGCAGTAAAGTGAGACTGTCTCTACAAAAAAAAAAAAAAAAAGAAAGAAATAGCCGAAGATTTTAACAGATGGAAAAACATACCATGCTCATGGCTGGGAAGAATCAACATTGTTAAAATGTCCATACTACCCAAAGCAATATATAATTTTAATGCAATTCCTATTAAAGCTCCATTGTCATACTTTAAAGATCTTGAAAAAATAATACTTCATTTTATATGGAATCAGAAAAAAGCTTGAATAGCCAAGACATTACTGAGCAATAAAAACAAAGCAGGAGGAATCACGCTACCAGACCTGAGACTGTACTATAAATCAATAGTGATCAAAACAGCATGGTACTAGCACAAAAGCAGAGAAGTAGATGTCTGGAACAGAATAGAGAACCAAGAGATGGATCCAGCTACTTACCGTTATTTGATCTTTGACAAGCCAAGTAAAAACATTCAGTGGGGAAAAGATTCTCTATTTAACAAATGGTGCTGGGTAAACTGGCTGGCAACTTGTAGAAGATTGAAACTGGACCCACACCTTTCACCATTAACTAAGATAGACTCTCACTGGATAAAAGATTTAAACTTAAGACATGAAACTATAAAAATACTTGAAGAAAGTGCAGGGAAAACTCTTGAAGGAATCGGCCTGGGTGATTATTTTATGAATAGGACTCCCCAGGCAACTGAAGCAGTATCAAAAATACACTACTGGGACCTGATCAAACTAAAAAACTTCTGCACAGCCAAGAACATAGTGAGTAAAGCAAGCAGACAGCCCTCAGAATGGGAGAAAATATTTGCAGGTTATACCTCCGATAAAGGTCTAATAACCAGTATGCACAGAGAACTCAAACGTATTAACAAGGAAAGAACACGTGACCCCATCTCAGGGTGGGCAAGGAACTTGAAGAGAAACTTCTGTAAAGAAGACCGACGCAAGATCTACAAACACATGAAAAAAGCTCATTATCCTTAATCATCAGAGAAATGCAAATCGAAACTACTCTGAGATATCACCTAACCCCAGTAAGAGTAGCCCACATAACAAAATCCCAAAACCGAAATGTTGGCGTGGATGTGGAGGAAAGGGCACACTTCTACACTGCTGGTGGGAATGCCCACTAATGTGTTCCTTCTGGAAGGATGTTTGGAGAATACTTAGAGACCTAAAAATAGACCTGCCATTTGATCCTATAATTCCTTTACTAGGTTTATACCCAGAAGACTAAAAGTCACAATATAACAAATACGTCTGTACCAGAATGTTTATTGCAGCCCAATTCATAATTGCTAAGTCATGGAAGAAGCCCAAGTGCCCATCGACCCACGAATGGACTAGCAAATTGTGGTACATGTATACCATGGAACCTGAAAGAAAGATGGAGACTTTACCTCTTTCATGTTTACATGGATGGAGTTGGAACATATTCTTCTTAGCAAAGTATCTCAGGAATGGAAGAAAAAGTATCCAATGTACTCAGCCCTACTATGAAGCTAAATCATAGCTTTCACATGAAGACTATAACCCAACTATAGCACGAGACTATGGGGAAAGGGCCAAGGAAGGGGAAGGGGGGGGAGGTTTTGGTGGAGGGAGGCTAATGGGTGGGGCCACATCTATGGTGCATCTTAGAATGGGTACAGGTGATTGCACTAATGTACACAGCTATGATTTAACAATAAAAAAAAACAGACTAGTGCAAATATCCTTATGATAAAATGATTTTTTTTCTTCTGGGTAGATGTGTAGTAATGAGATTATAGGATCAAATGGAAGGTCTAATTTGAGTCCTTTGAGAATTCTCCATACTTTCTTCCAAAAAGGTTATATTAGTTTGCAGTCCCACCAGCAGTGTAGAAGTGTTCCCTTCTCTCCACATCTGGGCCAGCATCTGCAGCTTTGAGACTTTGTGATGTGGGCTATTCTCAATGGGGTTAGGTGATATCTCAGAGTGATTTGAATTTCTCTATCAGGGACAATGAGCACTTTGTCACATGTTTGTTAGCCATTCATCTGTCTTCGTCAGAGAAGGTTCTGTTCATATTTCTTGTCCACAGGTAGATGGGATTGTTTGCTCTTTTTTTGTCGACTAATTTGGGTTCTTCATAGATGCTATCAACATCTACAAAGTTATCAACACTTTGTCAGATTCAAACCCTGCAAATGTCTTTTCCCATTCTGAAAGTTGTCTTTTTGCTTTACTTATTGTGTCCTTAGCTGTGGAGAAGCTTTTCAGCTTAAGTCCCATTTGTTAATTTTTGTTGTTGTGATGGCTGCTGAAGTCTTTGTCATAAAATCTTTCCCCAGTCCAAAATCATCAAGCATTTTTTCCACACTTTCTTCTAAAATTTTTTTTTTTTGTAGAGACAGAGTCTCACTTTATGGGCCCTGGGTAGAGTGCCGTGGCATCACACAGCTCACAGCAACCTCCAACTTCTGGGCTTAAGTGATTCTCTTGCCTCAGTCTCCTGAGTGGCTGGGACCACAGGCGCCCGCCACAATGCCCGGCTATTTTTTTTTTGGTTGCAATTCAGCCGGGGCCGGGTTTGAACCCGCCACCCTCGGTATATGGGGCCGGCGCCCTACCGACTGAGCCACAGGTGCCGCCCTTCTTCTAAGATTTTTATTGTTCCATGTCTTAGATTTAAATCTTTCATCCATCTTGAATCAATTTTTGTAAATGGTGAAAGGAGTGAGTCCAGTGTCTGTCTTTTACATGTGGTTTTCCAGTTCTCCCAGCACCATTTGTTGAATATGCTTTTGTTTGGTTTATCAAAGATCAGATGGCAAGTTTAGACTGGTTTCATCTCCTGGTTTTTATTCCATTCCATATGTCCAAAATTTAAAAATTTTGTTATATTTTGTTTTGTTCTTCCATAGTACTTCTAAAAACTGAAATTTTATCTGAATGCCATTATACAGTGTGGACATAAAATTTGCACACAAACTTTATGTCCATCCTGTATGTCTACAACAGCCATGGACCTATTGTATACATCACCATGTCTCACTTAATGTAAGGCACCATGGATTGTGTGATGCCCCATTGTTTTGTTTGTCAATAAGATAATTTTTAAAATGCTGCCCATTATAGTTAAAATAAATTATGAATCAAAGTGCCATTCCAGTATCAGTGCCATTAAAATATAAGAAAATGAGCACACTAGCATCACTGAAATGCAAGGACATCTTCAGTCTTCAAAACAAACCATGAAGTAGGTATAACTGTATAATTTTACTTACTTAAAATGTTGTCTTTGTTAAGTAGCAGTAATAGTAGTAACTATATAGCAATTGTTTGGCTATTATTTGCATTAGAAATTGTTCAAAATACTTTGTATGGATTTTCATTTTAAGCATCAGAGTGATGTCTTATGAAAGAGCTACTTTTTCCCTATTCTATTGAAATGGAAATTGTAGCACAGAAAGGCTAAGTAGTAGCTAGTAAGTTCTAGAGCTTAGAGTAGGATTCAAATCCAAGTAGAGCTAAATATAAAAGCTAAATTTGGGGCGGCACCTGTGGCTCAGTCGGTAAGGCGCCGGCCCCATATACTGAGGGTGGCGGGTTCAGACCCGGCCCCGGCCAAACTGCAACCAAAAATAGCCGGGTGTTGTGGTGGGCGCCTGTAGTCCCAGCTACTCGGAGGCTGAGGCAAGAGACTCGCTTAAGCCCAGGAGTTGGAGGTTGCTGTGAGCTGTGTGAGGCCACGGCCCTCTACCGAGGGCCATAAAGTGAGACTCTGTCTCTACAAAAAAAAAAAAAAAGCTAAATTTGTTCTATTCAAATAGGCTGTTCCTTCATTAATGTACTAATAGACTTATAAATGTTTATACTTTCTTAATAGGCAGAGGAATAACATGCTTTTTAATGTTTACAATTGCATGAATCATTGTATATTCTGAGATAGAATTATGCTGCAATTTCCTAACAATCTCTCTCACTTTCACAGGCCTTTTCTCCACTTGGCCTGCACCAATGGCCACACTGAAGTTGTATGTCTATCAGTGAACAGAAAAGCCAGCTCAATGTCCCTGACAGTGAACAGAAAACAGCTCTGATTAAGGTAAATAATAGCAGCCAACTATTTCAGTATGACATTTACTTGATTGCAATACACAGAATAAAAATAAACTTATCTGATTTAAACATCACTATTTGGTGAGATATGTGGAATGTTTACTTTGACTGTTTAGAATTTATTGTCTATTTCTTGATCTGATACTAGTAGGCAATACAATGCTGGGAAGAGGAGTGTGCCACTAGCTTGTTAGAACATGGTGCCGACCCAAGTCACAGTGAACACCATGCTTCACTACGCTATGATGAGAACCTGTCAATCACCAGAAAACCCTCATATGGTGCAGACGTCAAGGCAATAAACAAGGTATAAGCCAACCAACTTTATTATCAGAATACTGAACATTGACATAGGTAATCATCAATTTTCCATATGTTTAGGCTCAACTATTCCCTAAATGAAAATGTTTTTTTAAACATTTTTATTAAACTTTTATTTAGCCTCATTGTAAGAATATAAGGGAGATCATAGATTTGATGTATGAAATTATTTTTAAATTCACTCTAATATACATCAAGATTAAAATGAATTCTTTTCAACCACTCAGTCATTTTGCTACCTTTTGCTGAGTAATCTTATGCCAGTTATTGTGGAAAAATCTTTATTTTAAGAAAAAAATTTAGTTAACAAAAAAATTTAACAAGTTTCACTTAGCAAAATACACCCAAAAGGAAACCACAGTACAAAGAAAGTTTTAGGTCAAGGCCTCACCAATTCCTACAGTATTAGTATTGTGTCTCAATTCTCAAAACTAACTCTTTTTTTTTTTTTTGTAGAGAAAGAGTCTCACTTTACTGCCTTCAGTAGAGTGCCATGATATCACAGGACTCACAGCAACCTCTAGCTCTTGGGCTTCAGCTATTCTCCTGCCTCAGGCTCCAGAGCAGCTGGGACTACAGGCGCCCGCCACAACGCCCAGCTATTTTTTGGTTGCAGTTCGGCCGGGGCTAGGGTTTGAACCCACCACTCTCGGTATATGGGGCCGGCGCCCTACTCACTGAGCCACAAAGCTTAAACTTAACCTAAAAGATTTTAAATGAAAATAAACTACAATGAACATGAGAAATATTTCTTTTTGAATCAGGGAGCTAGCACCTTTGAGTTTTCTCAAAAGCACGTCTCCCTGGTGTGTTCACTGCGATGTGGTGGCAAAAGGTCCATATTTAACATACTTAAACTTCTTAAACTCAGATAACATCACTCTAAAACAGGGGTCCTCAAACTACGGCCACGGGCCACATGCAGCCCACCAAGGACATTTATCTGGCCCGAGGGGTGTTTTTGCCATAGCTGCCTGTTCTGCTTAGTAGCCAACTTGTCCAGGGCCGCAGTGCGCATGTGTGGAATGTGCACCAACTCTCCGACTCAGTTCCTTCTCTCTGTCTCTCCCCACTGGTTGTCATTGCCACCCTGCTTAGCAACCCACTGTCCGGGCTGCAGTGCATGTGTGGAATGTGCCCTCAACTCTCCAATTCCCCTCCTACTCTCCAATTCTGCTCCTTCTCTCTGTCTCTCGACTCCTCATCTCAGTCTATGGTGTAATTGGAGGAATCACCAGGTTGCCTGTGCAGAGTCTGCTGCTGCCTAAGGACCGAGGTAAGAACAAGTTAGGATTTTTTCTTTTTTTTTTTTTTTTTTTGGTTTTTGGCCGGGGCTAGGTTTGAACCCGCCACCTCCGGCGTATGGGACTGGCACCACACTCCTTGAGCCACAGGTGCTGCCAAGTTAGGATTTCTTTTTTTAAAGTTAGGATGTCTTTTTTTTTTTTTTTTTTTTTCATTTTGCAGTTAGTAGGGCCTTTTTTTATGCAGTTAAGGGGGGGCCTTTTTTTTCTGAAGTTAGGAGGTCTTTTTTTGTAGGTGGGGGCACCTTTTTTTGAAGTTAGAAGAGCCTTTTTTTGAAGTTAGGAAAGCCTTTTTTTTAAGTTGGTTAGTTGGTTGGGATAGTTTCTAGAGGGGTTGCATCACAGTGATAAAGCAAATAGTGCTCAGTGCTAATGCATATTGTCAGTGCTCAGAGGTAATGCAAATGGTCAGAGCTCAGAGGTAATGCAAATAGTCAGTGCTCAGTGGTTATGATAATTGTAAGTGCTCAGTGTTAATGCAAATTGTTGGCACTCAGTATTAATGCAATTGTCAGCAGTCAGTGTTATCGCAAATGGTCAGTGCTCAGTGTTATCGCATGGGGGCCCTAAACTGGTAATCTGCCTAGGGCTCCATGGGAACTTAATCCAGCTCTGCAGACAGCCAAGGAGTAGGAAACCCCATTTAATTGCCGTAAGTGTATTTATATTCTGATTGCTGTTCAGTTGTGTATGATGTTGTATGTTGTGTGCTGTGTAAGCCCCAGTTCACACTGTTGCGATCTCTGAGCAGTGTGAGTTCAGGCATATGCTTGTATGGCTGAACTTGCATTAGATTTGGAAGAAAAAAGGCATACGTGCCTTCTTTTTTCCTGCAATGAAATATGATCACATGGGTCTTCTCACATATGTGATCAGATTCCTGTGCGAGTTCACAGATCACAGTGTGGTTCACACAGGGTAGTGTGAACTGGAAAGGTGGTGGAGGAACCAGCTCTGTAATTGTACCTGTTCCCACACTGCACCAGTGTGAGCCTGAGGTAAAAGTGGAGTTCCACCATATGGGCACTGGCGAGGCTGAAATGATGTGGACTGGCAAGGCTGCATTGATGGACACTGGTCAGACTGCATTGATGGACACTGATCAGACTGCATTGATGGGCACTGATCAGGCTGCATTGATGGGCACTGATCAGACTGCATTGATGGGCACTGATCAGACTGCACTGATAGGCACTGATCAGACTGCACTGATGGACACTGGTCAGACTGCATTGATGGACACTGATCAAACTGCATTGATGGGCAGTGCCGTCTATATGTCTCTGTGTGGGCAAAGTTATTGCTGGTATATTGTTTTTGGAGCACTGTGTATATATATTGGTATTTTACTAATAGCAATTTGGAATCCCTAGGAAACAATGATATCAAGAAAGAGAAAATTTGACTTGGAGTATAGGATATTCAAAGAACAGTGGACTTAGGTTACTTTTTCATGCAGTACAAGGAAAGAGCTGTGTGTTTGATATGCCAGAATATAGCGTCTGTGTTCAAAGAATACAATTTGCATCAACATTATCAAACTCAACATAAAGATAAATATGATAGTTTGGTCGGAGAGGTGAGAAAAGATAAAATATTAAAACTGAAATATACTCAGCAAAATACTTTTGTGAAGCAGAAACAGCTAAATACTTCATCACTGTGAGCAAGTTTTCAAGTTGCCAAGATAATAGCGTGCACTGTCAGACCATTAATGGAGGGAGAATTTATTAAAGAATGCCTTTTTTCTGTTGCCAAAGAGATGTGTCCAGAGAAGGCCAATTTATTTAGTACAGTGAGTCTTTCAGGACCCTCAATTACACGAAGGATTGAAGAAATGGGAGAAAATTTGCATCAGCATTTGCAAAACTTAGCAAAATCCTTCCCTTTTTTTTTTTTGGCCGGGGCTAGGTTTGAACCCGCCACCTCTGGCGTATGGGACCAGCGCCCTACTCCTTGAGCCACAGGAGCAGCCCTAGTTGTAGTTATTGTTGTTTGGCATGCCTGGGCTGCATACAAACCCTCCAGTGTATGTGGCTGGCGCCCTAGGCACTGAGCTACAGGCGCTGAGCCCTGGCCATGTGTATTTAAACAGGTTTCCTCAAAGCTGGGTGCAGTAGCAGGTGCCTGTTGTCCCAGTTACTCTGGAGGCTTGAGGCAGGAGGCTCACTTGAACCCAGGAATTTGATCCAACTCTGGGCAACAGAGTGAGACCCTCTTGCTAGCCAATAATAAAAATAATTTCTCGAGATTCTGATGCACTTCTGTGTAAAAACCACTGACTAGATACATATTATATATAAATTCCCATATTTGAAACACTTAAGAAATCTCTAGAAGAATTGGAATTTGTTAGGTGCTACTTCCTTCAGATCTCTCCTTTTTAATAATATTAGCCCGACTTTATCTGACTTTCTATAGCTCCATGTTTGAGCAGTTATAAAGAGTATTATAGACCATATGTCTATCTGCTTACGGAATAGCACCTTTTCCCTGTCTTCATCAATTGCTCACTGCCAGTCAGAGACTATTTAGCAATTTGCTTGTGGACAATCTTTTCATAAGTAAAAGTGGACCCTTTCAGGATTTAACGTTCCTTTATTATCCTTCAGATTGTTAGTTCAACAAGTGTTTACCTCAAGCAGGATTTTCGTAAGTAGGGTAGTAGAAAATCTTGAATCTTTTCTTCAGTTACAGCTGGATTATGGACTATCTTCGTGTGTGTGTTAAGTTTGTGGAGCTTTGGCATAAAGCTTTAGCATTTTCAAACACTTTCAGTGGACATTTTAGAATTAAATGAAATTGAAAAGAGAAGAATTATACAACAGATTAATAAATCAAAAAGTTGGTTTTTTGAAAAGGTCAATAGAGTAGATAAACCTTTGGCTAACCTAACCAGGAAAAAAGAATAAAATTTCTTTTTTTTTTAAGAATAAAATTTCTAATTTCATCAATCAGAAATGGTAAGGATGGAATAACAGACTCCTCAGAAATTCAAAAAATCCTTAATAAGTATTACAAGAAACTTTATTCTCAGAAATATGAAAATCTGAAGGAAATTGATCAATACTTGGAAGCACACCACCTTCCAAGACTTAGCCAGAATGAAATGGAAATGTTGAACAGGCCTATTTCGAGTTCTGAAATAGCATCAACTATACAAAATCTCCCTAAGAAGAAAAGCCTGGGACCAGATAGCTTCATGTCAGAATTCTACCAAACCTTTAAAGAGGAACTTGTACCTATATTACTCAATGTTTTCCAAAATATAGAAAAAAAGGAATACTACCCAACATGTTCTATGAAGCAAACATCACCTTGATCCGCAAACCAGGAAAAGACCCAACAAAAAAAGGAAAACTATAGACCAATATCACTAGTAAATATTGATGTGAAAATATTCAACAAGATCCTAACAAACAGAATCCAGTAACACATGAAACAAATTATACAACATGACCAAGTGGGTTTTATCCCAGGGTATAATTCAGCACATAAATTAAAAAACAAAGACCATATGATTCTCTCAATTGATGCTGAAAAAGCTTTTGATAATAGTCAGCATGCATTCATGATCAGAATACTTAAGAAAAGAGATGAGGCTCAAATAAAATACAGAACTTCAGTTAAAAAAAAAAAAGAAAATAGGTATAGAAAGGACATTTCTTAAACTGATAGAGGCCATCTACAGCAAATGCACAGCCAATATCTTATTGAATGCTGTTAAATCCAAATCATTCCCACTCGGATGAGGAACCAGGCAAGGTTGCCCATTGTCTCCACTGCTTTTTAACATTGTAATGGAAGTCTTAGCCATCGCAATTAGGCAAGAAAAGGCAATCAAGTGTATCCATATAGGGTCAGAAGAGATCAAACTTTCACTCTTTGCAGATGATATGATTGTATTTCTGGAAAACACCAGGGATTCTACTACAAAACTCTTAGATGTGATCAAGGAATATAGTAGCATCTAAGGTTACAAAATCAACACTCATAAATCTGTACCCTTTATATATACCAACAATAGTCAAGCTGAAAAAAGAGTCAAGGACTCTATTCCGTTCACAGTACTACCCAAGAAGATGAAATATTTGGGAATTTACCTAACAAAGATGGGAAAGATCTCTATAAAGAGAACTATGTAACTCTAAGAAAAGAAATAGCTGAAGATGTGAACAAATGGAAAAACATACCATGCTCATGGCTGGGAAGAATCAACATTGTTAAAATGTCCAAACTACCCAAAGCAATATACAATTTTAATACAATCCCCATTAAAGCTCCTCTGTCATACTTTAAAGATCTTGAAAAAATAACACTTTTATATAGAATCAGAAAAAACCTTGAATAGCCAAGTCATTATTCAGAATTAAAAACAAAGCAGGAGGGATTACGCTACCAGACCTCAGACTATAAATACTATAATATACTATAATACAGACACTATAAATACTATAATACATACTATAAATCGATAGTGATCAAAACAGCATGGTACTGGCACAAAAGCAGAGAAGTAGATGTCTGGAACAGAATAGAGAACCAAGATGAACCCAGCTACTTACCATTATTTGATCTTTGACAAACCAATTGAAAACATTCAGTGGGGAGAAGATTCCCTATATAACAAATGGTGCTGGGTGAACTGGATGGTGACCCGTAGAAGACTGAAACTGGACCCACACCTTTCACCATTAACTAAGATAGACTCTCACTGGATTAAAGATTTAAACTTAAGACATGAAACTATAAAAATACTAGAGGAGAATGCAGGGAAAACCCTTGAAGAAATTGGTCTGGGTGAGTATTTTATGAGGAGGACCCCCCCCTGGGCAATTGAGCAGCATCGAGAATACACTACTGGGACCTGATCAAACTGAAAAGCTTCTGCACAGCCAAGAACACAGTAAGTAAAGCAAGCAGACAGCCCTCAGAATGGGAGAAGATACTTGCAGGTTGTGTTTCCGACAAAGATTTAATAACAAGAATCCACAGAGAACTCAAACGTATTAGCAAGAAAAGAACAAATGATCACATCTCAGGGTGGGCAAGGAACTTGAAGAGAAACTTTTCTGAAGAAGACAGGCACATGGCCTACAGACACATGAAAAAATGCTCATCATCCTTAATCATCAGATAAACGCAAACCAAAACTATTTTGAGATATCATCTAACTCCAGTAAGATTAGCCCACATCACAAAATCCCCAAACCAGAGTTGTTGGTGTGGATGTGGAGAAAAGGGAACACTTCTACACTATGGGTGGGAATGCAAATTAATACATCCCTTTTGGAAAGATGTTTGGAGAATACTTAGAGATGTAAAAATACACTTGCCATTTCACCCTACAATTCCTCTACCAGGTATATATCTAGAAGACCAAAAATCAAATTACAACAAAGATATTTGTACCGGAATGTTTATTGTAGCCCAATTCGTAATTGCTAAGTCATGGAAGAAGCCCAAGTGCCCATGGACCCACAAATGGACTAACAAATTGTGGTACATGTATACCATGGAATATTATGCAGCCTTAAAGAAAGATGGAGAGTTAACCTCTTACATGTTTACATGGATGGAGCTGGAACATATTCTTCTTAGCAAGTATCTCAAGAATGGAAGATAAAGTATCCAATGTACTCAGTCTTACTATGAAACCAATTTATAACTTTCCTATGAAAGCTATAACCCAATTATAGCTCAAGAAGAAGGGAAACAAGAGAGGGAGAAGATGGCTTGAGGAGAGTACTTGGTGGGACCACACCTATGGTGCAGTTTCTTCTCTGATGTAATGCTGTTTGGCGCTAACCATGAAGGCTTCTTCCAAAATTCCACAATACCTTGATTTCCTCTGCACTTTGCTCAACACAGCCGTGTGTTTCCAAAGTGGAAAGTATTCTGGAGAGCACTTGTTTTGTTCGCTCGTGTAACTTCCTGAGCACTCCTCCTGAGGGAACATTAATTCATATGCGCCCTTCTTCAAGGCAAATCAATACCCACTCATCCCCGGGTTGACTTACCTTCGAGGTCATTCGACTATGTGCATCATCTCATTGAGAATGGAAGTTTGCCTCTGTTATGCCATACATAAGCGTCAGTATTCTCTTTGGAGGAAAAACATTTTCTTCTTCTCAGTAAGGCTACCCCGAGTAGACTTTCACAATTTCCACAGTGATTCTTGCCAGAAGTTTTAGCTGCATTTCCCTGCTTACCAACACTAGAGTGTGTTTCCAAAGTGCAATCGATTCCAGAGAATACTTGCATTGATTGCGCACATAACTCTCTGAAAAATTCCCGCTGAGAAAGAATGTGACAAAGGCAATGCAACTACGTGCAGGATCTCAGGGCAGATAACCTGCCCTTTGTCCTCGTATATAACCAGAAAAGTACGCCTCGCAGAAGTAAAGCAGTTGCTTCTCCTCAATGAGAATTATACAGCTACGTGCAAAAGAAGTCTGCAACATCCACAATACCACCCTTCCCAGACCTTTCATGTGCGCATTCCTTCTTATACACACTCGAGTGTGTTTCCAGAGTGCAATCCTTTCTGACGAATGCTTGCATTGCTTGCACATGTATACTCTCCGTCTGTACGTTCCTGCTGCATGCACCTTGATGGGCCCAACGCCCTCAAATAAGTAAGCCCGGGTCCGTTCAACCTTGTGTGTGTTTCAGTGAGTTGAGCAGATTGCCACTGCTCCAGCTTCTATCTGGCAGTATCTTGCTGGAAGGAAAAAGCACTTTCTTTTCTCCACCAAGAACGTGTTTTATAAATTACACAATACCTTCTTTCCCAGAAGGTTCATCTGCACTTTCCTAAGTGTTTCTAAAGTGCGATCTGCTCCGGAGAATAGAACTTTGCCCCTGCTCCAGCTTATAACTCAAGTATGCCGCTTGATGGGAAATATAGGTTCTTTGCCTCTGTAGGGCCTGCAGCTAAGAGCGAAGGAAGTTTTCAAACTTCCACAAACGCCTTGCATCCCAGAAGTTTCATCTACCGGTTTCTTCTTATCAACACTTCAGCGTGTTTCCACGGTGCAATCTCTACCGGTGAATACATGGAGCTGTCTGAATACTGCTGGCAAGGCATTGTGCCAATAGCCACGCAACTGCGGGCACAAACTCAGGGAGACTAGGAGTTTGCCCCACGGCTCCAGCTTATAAGCGGCAGTATGCTTTGCACCCGCCCCCTCAACTCCCCTTTCTGCTAGTTTACATCCAGCCAGCACTCCTCTCCCACAGGACCTGCGTCCTCACCTAGCTTTTCTGCTAGCGTACACCCAGAGATAACTTCCCTGGCAGAGGGAACCGAGCCCTCAACTTACCTTTCTGCTAGTGCACTCCAGCCAGCACTCCTCTCCCAAAGGACCCGAGTCCTCACCTCACCCTTCTGCTAGTGCACATCCAGACAGCACTCCTCTCCAAGAAGGGCTCAAGTCCTCCCTTCGCCTTTCTGCTAGTGCACATCCAGAAAGCACTCCTCACCCAGAGGACAAGAGTCGTCACCTCGCCCTCCTTGCAACCGCACATTCGGACAGCACTCCTCTCCCAGAGGACAAGTCTTCACCTCGTCCTTCTACAACTGCACATTCAGACAGCCCTCCTCTCCCAGAGGGACATGAGTCCTCACCTCACCTTTCTGCTAGAGTACATCCAGCCCGCACTCCTCTCCCAGTGGACTCAGTCCTCACCTGTCGTTTCTGCTAGCGCACATTCAGCTAGCGCTCCTCTCCCACGGTACCCGAGTCCTCACGTGGCCTTTATGCTGGTCTACATCCAGATACCACTCCTTTTCTCTAGCAGGTGAAGACGCGGGTGCTGTGATAGAGGAGAGTTTTATGGCACTCAAAGCAGAAGGCAGATGCGAGGACAAAGGCAGCCAGTGGCCACGCAATCACTGCGCCAGCTTAAGGTCCAGCAATATCTCGTTAGGAGGAATAGCAGTTACTTCTCTGATGTCATGCTGTTTAGCAGTAACCGTGAATGCTTCTTTCAAACTTCCACAACACCTTGATTTCCAGAAGGTTCCTCTGCACTTTGCTCAACACATCAGCGTGAATCCAGAGTGGTTCCACTCTGGAGAGCATTGCGTTCGCTCATGTAACTTCCTGAGCACTCCTCCTGAGGGAACCATTATTAGAACCCGTGCGCCATTCTTCAAGGCAAATCAATAGCCACTCATCCCCGGCTTGACTTACCTCGGTGAGGGCAGGTCATTCGACCACGTGCATCATCTCATTCAGAACGGGAAGTCTGCTTCTGGTCCACCTTACATAACCATCAGTAGCCTCTGTGGTGGAAAAACATTTTCTTCTCCTCAGTAAGGCTTATAGAGCTACCCGGAATAGACTTTCACAACTTCCACGGCAATTCTAGCCATAAGTTTTAGCTGCGCTTCCCTTCTTATCAACACTAGAGTGTGTTTCCAAAGTGCAGTCGATTCCAGAGAATACTCGTATTGATTGCGCATTTAACGCTCCGAAAAATTCCCACTCAGAAATAATGTGCCAACAGCCGTGCGACTACATGCAGGATCTCAGGGCGGATAATCTGCCCCTTGTCTCTCTGTATATAACCAGAAAAATGCTTCATGGAGGCAAAAGCAGTTGCTTCTCCTCAATAACAATTACACAGCTACGTGGCAAAAGAAGTCTACAACATCCACAATACCATGCTTCCCAGACATTTCATGTGCCCATTCCTTCTTATGCAACCTAGAGTTTGTTTCCTGAGTGCAATCCATTCTGGAGAATACTTGTATTGATCGCACATTAACTCTCCATCTGAACATTCCTGCGGTGCCAACTTCGATGTACATACACAACGCCCTCAGAAAAGTAAGCCAGGGTCCAGTCAACCTTGTGGGTGTTTCAGGGAGACGAGCAGGTTGCCACTGCCCCGGCTCTATCCAGCAGTATCTCGCTGGAAGGAAAAAGCACTTCCGTCTCTTCAGTAAGGCTATTTAGAGCTCACCAAGAATGAGTGTTTTATAAATTACACAATAACTTGTTTCCCAGTCAATTCATCTGCACTTTCCTTATAAACACGCCAGCGTTGTTTCTAAAGTGCAATCTGCTCCGGAGAAGAGAACGTGGTCCATGCTCCAGCTTTATCACTCAAGTATGCCGCTTGATGGAAACGCAGGTTCTTCGCCTCCGTAAGGCCTGGAGCTAAGAGCGAAGGACGTCTTCAAACTTCCACAAACGCCTTGCATCCCAGAAGTTTCATCTGCCGGTTCCTTCTTGTCAACACTTCAGCGTGTTACCCCGGTGCAATCTCTACCGGGGAATACTTGTATTGAGCGCACGTGGAGCTGTCTGAACACTCCCGGAGAGTGAATATGAGCCCCTGACCAAGGTAAGGCAGTGTGCCAACAGCCATCCAACTGCGGGCACGGACTCAGGGCGACTAGGAGTTTGCCCACTGCTCCAGCTTATATGCGGCAGTAGGCTGCGCACCCGACACCTCATCTCCCCTTTCGGCTAGTTTACATCCAGCCAGCACTCCTCTCCCACAGGACCCGAGTCCACACCTCGCTTTTCTGCTAGCGCACCCCTAGAGAGCACTTCTCTGGCAGAGAGAACCGAGTCCTCAACTTGCCTTTCTGCTGAGTGCACATCCAGCCAGCGCTCCTCTCGCACAGCAACCGAGTCCTCACCTCGCTTTTCTGCTAGTGCACACCCAGAGAGCACTTCTCTGGCAGAGGGAACCGAGTCCTCAACTTGCCTTTCTGCTAGTGCACATCCAGCCAGCGCTCCTCTCCCAAAACACTCGGGTCCTCACCTCGTCCTTCTGCTAGTGCACTTTCAGACAGCACTCCTCTCCAGGAAGGCTCGAGTCCTCACTTTGCCTTTCTGCTGGTGCATATCCAGACAGCACTCCTCTCCCAGAGGACAAGAGTCTTCACCTCACCCTACTGCTAAGGCACGTTCAGACAGCACTCCTCCCCAGGAAGGCTCGAGTCCTCACTTTGCCTTTCTGCTGGTGCATATCCAGCCAGCGCTCCTCTCCCAAAACACTCGGGTCCTCACCTCGTCCTTCTGGTAGTGCACTTTCAGACAGCACTCCTCTCCAGGAAGGCTCGAGTCCTCACTTTGCCTTTCTGCTGGTGCATATCCAGACAGCACTCTTTTCCCAGAGGACAAGAGTCTTCACTTCACCCTACTGCTAAGGCACGTTCCGACAGCACTCCTCTCTCAGAGGGAAGCGAGTCCTCACTTCACCTTTCTGCTTAGTGCACCTCCAGACAGCACTCCTCTCCCAGAGGACACGACTCTTCACCCCGCCTTTCCGCTAGCGCACTTCCAGACAGCACTCCTCTCCTAGGGGACGCGACTCCTCACCTTGTCTTCCTGGTAGTGCAGATGCAGCTACAACTCCTAGCCCAGAGGACAGGAGTCCTCACCTCGACCTTCTGCTAGTGCACATCCAGCCGGCACTCCTTCCCCAGAGGACATGAGTCCTCACCTCACCTTTTCTGCTGGAGTACATCCAGCCAGCACTCCTCTCCCAGTGGACACAAGTCCTCACCTGTCGTTTCTGCTAGCGCACATTCAGCTAGCGCTCCTCTCCCACGGTACCCGAGTCCTCACGTGGCCTTCATGCTGGTCTACGTCCAGATACCACCACTCCTTTCCTCTAGCAGCTGAGGACGTGGGTGCTGTGAGAGAGGCGTTTTATGGCACTCAAGCAGCAGGCAGATGTGAGGACAAAGTAAACCAATAGCCATGCAATCACTGCACCAGCTTAGATCCGGCAGTACCTCCTTAGGAGAAATAGCAGTTTCTTCTCTGATGTAATGCTGTTTGGCGCTAACCATGAAGGCTTCTTCCAAAATTCCACAATACCTTGATTTCCTCTGCACTTTGCTCAACACAGCCGTGTGTTTCCAAAGTGGAAAGTATTCTGGAGAGCACTTGTTTTGTTCGCTCGTGTAACTTCCTGAGCACTCCTCCTGAGGGAACGTTAATTCATATGCGCCCTTCTTCAAGGCAAATCAATACCCACTCATCCCCGGGTTGACTTACCTTCGAGGTCATTCGACTATGTGCATCATCTCATTGAGAATGGAAGTTTGCCTCTGTTATGCCATACATAAGCGTCAGTATTCTCTTTGGAGGAAAAACATTTTCTTCTTCTCAGTAAGGCTACCCCGAGTAGACTTTCACAATTTCCACAGTGATTCTTGCCAGAAGTTTTAGCTGCATTTCCCTGCTTACCAACACTAGAGTGTGTTTCCAAAGTGCAATCGATTCCAGAGAATACTTGCATTGATTGCGCACATAACTCTCTGAAAAATTCCCGCTGAGAAAGAATGTGACAAAGGCAATGCAACTACGTGCAGGATCTCAGGGCAGATAACCTGCCCTTTGTCCTCGTATATAACCAGAAAAGTACGCCTCGCAGAAGTAAAGCAGTTGCTTCTCCTCAATGAGAATTATACAGCTACGTGCAAAAGAAGTCTGCAACATCCACAATACCACCCTTCCCAGACCTTTCATGTGCGCATTCCTTCTTATACACACTCGAGTGTGTTTCCAGAGTGCAATCCTTTCTGACGAATGCTTGCATTGCTTGCACATGTATACTCTCCGTCTGTACGTTCCTGCTGCATGCACCTTGATGGGCCCAACGCCCTCAAATAAGTAAGCCCGGGTCCGTTCAACCTTGTGTGTGTTTCAGTGAGTTGAGCAGATTGCCACTGCTCCAGCTTCTATCTGGCAGTATCTTGCTGGAAGGAAAAAGCACTTTCTTTTCTCCACCAAGAACGTGTTTTATAAATTACACAATACCTTCTTTCCCAGAAGGTTCATCTGCACTTTCCTAAGTGTTTCTAAAGTGCGATCTGCTCCGGAGAATAGAACTTTGCCCCTGCTCCAGCTTATAACTCAAGTATGCCGCTTGATGGGAAATATAGGTTCTTTGCCTCTGTAGGGCCTGCAGCTAAGAGCGAAGGAAGTTTTCAAACTTCCACAAACGCCTTGCATCCCAGAAGTTTCATCTACCGGTTTCTTCTTATCAACACTTCAGCGTGTTTCCACGGTGCAATCTCTACCGGTGAATACATGGAGCTGTCTGAATACTGCTGGCAAGGCATTGTGCCAATAGCCACGCAACTGCGGGCACAAACTCAGGGAGACTAGGAGTTTGCCCCACGGCTCCAGCTTATAAGCGGCAGTATGCTTTGCACCCGCCCCCTCAACTCCCCTTTCTGCTAGTTTACATCCAGCCAGCACTCCTCTCCCACAGGACCTGCGTCCTCACCTAGCTTTTCTGCTAGCGTACACCCAGAGATAACTTCCCTGGCAGAGGGAACCGAGCCCTCAACTTACCTTTCTGCTAGTGCACTCCAGCCAGCACTCCTCTCCCAAAGGACCCGAGTCCTCACCTCACCCTTCTGCTAGTGCACATCCAGACAGCACTCCTCTCCAAGAAGGGCTCAAGTCCTCCCTTCGCCTTTCTGCTAGTGCACATCCAGAAAGCACTCCTCACCCAGAGGACAAGAGTCGTCACCTCGCCCTCCTTGCAACCGCACATTCGGACAGCACTCCTCTCCCAGAGGACAAGTCTTCACCTCGTCCTTCTACAACTGCACATTCAGACAGCCCTCCTCTCCCAGAGGGACATGAGTCCTCACCTCACCTTTCTGCTAGAGTACATCCAGCCCGCACTCCTCTCCCAGTGGACTCAGTCCTCACCTGTCGTTTCTGCTAGCGCACATTCAGCTAGCGCTCCTCTCCCACGGTACCCGAGTCCTCACGTGGCCTTTATGCTGGTCTACATCCAGATACCACTCCTTTTCTCTAGCAGGTGAAGACGCGGGTGCTGTGATAGAGGAGAGTTTTATGGCACTCAAAGCAGAAGGCAGATGCGAGGACAAAGGCAGCCAGTGGCCACGCAATCACTGCGCCAGCTTAAGGTCCAGCAATATCTCGTTAGGAGGAATAGCAGTTACTTCTCTGATGTCATGCTGTTTAGCAGTAACCGTGAATGCTTCTTTCAAACTTCCACAACACCTTGATTTCCAGAAGGTTCCTCTGCACTTTGCTCAACACATCAGCGTGAATCCAGAGTGGTTCCACTCTGGAGAGCATTGCGTTCGCTCATGTAACTTCCTGAGCACTCCTCCTGAGGGAACCATTATTAGAACCCGTGCGCCATTCTTCAAGGCAAATCAATAGCCACTCATCCCCGGCTTGACTTACCTCGGTGAGGGCAGGTCATTCGACCACGTGCATCATCTCATTCAGAACGGGAAGTCTGCTTCTGGTCCACCTTACATAACCATCAGTAGCCTCTGTGGTGGAAAAACATTTTCTTCTCCTCAGTAAGGCTTATAGAGCTACCCGGAATAGACTTTCACAACTTCCACGGCAATTCTAGCCATAAGTTTTAGCTGCGCTTCCCTTCTTATCAACACTAGAGTGTGTTTCCAAAGTGCAGTCGATTCCAGAGAATACTCGTATTGATTGCGCATTTAACGCTCCGAAAAATTCCCACTCAGAAATAATGTGCCAACAGCCGTGCGACTACATGCAGGATCTCAGGGCGGATAATCTGCCCCTTGTCTCTCTGTATATAACCAGAAAAATGCTTCATGGAGGCAAAAGCAGTTGCTTCTCCTCAATAACAATTACACAGCTACGTGGCAAAAGAAGTCTACAACATCCACAATACCATGCTTCCCAGACATTTCATGTGCCCATTCCTTCTTATGCAACCTAGAGTTTGTTTCCTGAGTGCAATCCATTCTGGAGAATACTTGTATTGATCGCACATTAACTCTCCATCTGAACATTCCTGCGGTGCCAACTTCGATGTACATACACAACGCCCTCAGAAAAGTAAGCCAGGGTCCAGTCAACCTTGTGGGTGTTTCAGGGAGACGAGCAGGTTGCCACTGCCCCGGCTCTATCCAGCAGTATCTCGCTGGAAGGAAAAAGCACTTCCGTCTCTTCAGTAAGGCTATTTAGAGCTCACCAAGAATGAGTGTTTTATAAATTACACAATAACTTGTTTCCCAGTCAATTCATCTGCACTTTCCTTATAAACACGCCAGCGTTGTTTCTAAAGTGCAATCTGCTCCGGAGAAGAGAACGTGGTCCATGCTCCAGCTTTATCACTCAAGTATGCCGCTTGATGGAAACGCAGGTTCTTCGCCTCCGTAAGGCCTGGAGCTAAGAGCGAAGGACGTCTTCAAACTTCCACAAACGCCTTGCATCCCAGAAGTTTCATCTGCCGGTTCCTTCTTGTCAACACTTCAGCGTGTTACCCCGGTGCAATCTCTACCGGGGAATACTTGTATTGAGCGCACGTGGAGCTGTCTGAACACTCCCGGAGAGTGAATATGAGCCCCTGACCAAGGTAAGGCAGTGTGCCAACAGCCATCCAACTGCGGGCACGGACTCAGGGCGACTAGGAGTTTGCCCACTGCTCCAGCTTATATGCGGCAGTAGGCTGCGCACCCGACACCTCATCTCCCCTTTCGGCTAGTTTACATCCAGCCAGCACTCCTCTCCCACAGGACCCGAGTCCACACCTCGCTTTTCTGCTAGCGCACCCCTAGAGAGCACTTCTCTGGCAGAGAGAACCGAGTCCTCAACTTGCCTTTCTGCTGAGTGCACATCCAGCCAGCGCTCCTCTCGCACAGCAACCGAGTCCTCACCTCGCTTTTCTGCTAGTGCACACCCAGAGAGCACTTCTCTGGCAGAGGGAACCGAGTCCTCAACTTGCCTTTCTGCTAGTGCACATCCAGCCAGCGCTCCTCTCCCAAAACACTCGGGTCCTCACCTCGTCCTTCTGCTAGTGCACTTTCAGACAGCACTCCTCTCCAGGAAGGCTCGAGTCCTCACTTTGCCTTTCTGCTGGTGCATATCCAGACAGCACTCCTCTCCCAGAGGACAAGAGTCTTCACCTCACCCTACTGCTAAGGCACGTTCAGACAGCACTCCTCCCCAGGAAGGCTCGAGTCCTCACTTTGCCTTTCTGCTGGTGCATATCCAGCCAGCGCTCCTCTCCCAAAACACTCGGGTCCTCACCTCGTCCTTCTGGTAGTGCACTTTCAGACAGCACTCCTCTCCAGGAAGGCTCGAGTCCTCACTTTGCCTTTCTGCTGGTGCATATCCAGACAGCACTCTTTTCCCAGAGGACAAGAGTCTTCACTTCACCCTACTGCTAAGGCACGTTCCGACAGCACTCCTCTCTCAGAGGGAAGCGAGTCCTCACTTCACCTTTCTGCTTAGTGCACCTCCAGACAGCACTCCTCTCCCAGAGGACACGACTCTTCACCCCGCCTTTCCGCTAGCGCACTTCCAGACAGCACTCCTCTCCTAGGGGACGCGACTCCTCACCTTGTCTTCCTGGTAGTGCAGATGCAGCTACAACTCCTAGCCCAGAGGACAGGAGTCCTCACCTCGACCTTCTGCTAGTGCACATCCAGCCGGCACTCCTTCCCCAGAGGACATGAGTCCTCACCTCACCTTTTCTGCTGGAGTACATCCAGCCAGCACTCCTCTCCCAGTGGACACAAGTCCTCACCTGTCGTTTCTGCTAGCGCACATTCAGCTAGCGCTCCTCTCCCACGGTACCCGAGTCCTCACGTGGCCTTCATGCTGGTCTACGTCCAGATACCACCACTCCTTTCCTCTAGCAGCTGAGGACGTGGGTGCTGTGAGAGAGGCGTTTTATGGCACTCAAGCAGCAGGCAGATGTGAGGACAAAGTAAACCAATAGCCATGCAATCACTGCACCAGCTTAGATCCGGCAGTACCTCCTTAGGAGAAATAGCAGTTTCTTCTCTGATGTAATGCTGTTTGGCGCTAACCATGAAGGCTTCTTCCAAAATTCCACAATACCTTGATTTCCTCTGCACTTTGCTCAACACAGCCGTGTGTTTCCAAAGTGGAAAGTATTCTGGAGAGCACTTGTTTTGTTCGCTCGTGTAACTTCCTGAGCACTCCTCCTGAGGGAACATTAATTCATATGCGCCCTTCTTCAAGGCAAATCAATACCCACTCATCCCCGGGTTGACTTACCTTCGAGGTCATTCGACTATGTGCATCATCTCATTGAGAATGGAAGTTTGCCTCTGTTATGCCATACATAAGCGTCAGTATTCTCTTTGGAGGAAAAACATTTTCTTCTTCTCAGTAAGGCTACCCCGAGTAGACTTTCACAATTTCCACAGTGATTCTTGCCAGAAGTTTTAGCTGCATTTCCCTGCTTACCAACACTAGAGTGTGTTTCCAAAGTGCAATCGATTCCAGAGAATACTTGCATTGATTGCGCACATAACTCTCTGAAAAATTCCCGCTGAGAAAGAATGTGACAAAGGCAATGCAACTACGTGCAGGATCTCAGGGCAGATAACCTGCCCTTTGTCCTCGTATATAACCAGAAAAGTACGCCTCGCAGAAGTAAAGCAGTTGCTTCTCCTCAATGAGAATTATACAGCTACGTGCAAAAGAAGTCTGCAACATCCACAATACCACCCTTCCCAGACCTTTCATGTGCGCATTCCTTCTTATACACACTCGAGTGTGTTTCCAGAGTGCAATCCTTTCTGACGAATGCTTGCATTGCTTGCACATGTATACTCTCCGTCTGTACGTTCCTGCTGCATGCACCTTGATGGGCCCAACGCCCTCAAATAAGTAAGCCCGGGTCCGTTCAACCTTGTGTGTGTTTCAGTGAGTTGAGCAGATTGCCACTGCTCCAGCTTCTATCTGGCAGTATCTTGCTGGAAGGAAAAAGCACTTTCTTTTCTCCACCAAGAACGTGTTTTATAAATTACACAATACCTTCTTTCCCAGAAGGTTCATCTGCACTTTCCTAAGTGTTTCTAAAGTGCGATCTGCTCCGGAGAATAGAACTTTGCCCCTGCTCCAGCTTATAACTCAAGTATGCCGCTTGATGGGAAATATAGGTTCTTTGCCTCTGTAGGGCCTGCAGCTAAGAGCGAAGGAAGTTTTCAAACTTCCACAAACGCCTTGCATCCCAGAAGTTTCATCTACCGGTTTCTTCTTATCAACACTTCAGCGTGTTTCCACGGTGCAATCTCTACCGGTGAATACATGGAGCTGTCTGAATACTGCTGGCAAGGCATTGTGCCAATAGCCACGCAACTGCGGGCACAAACTCAGGGAGACTAGGAGTTTGCCCCACGGCTCCAGCTTATAAGCGGCAGTATGCTTTGCACCCGCCCCCTCAACTCCCCTTTCTGCTAGTTTACATCCAGCCAGCACTCCTCTCCCACAGGACCTGCGTCCTCACCTAGCTTTTCTGCTAGCGTACACCCAGAGATAACTTCCCTGGCAGAGGGAACCGAGCCCTCAACTTACCTTTCTGCTAGTGCACTCCAGCCAGCACTCCTCTCCCAAAGGACCCGAGTCCTCACCTCACCCTTCTGCTAGTGCACATCCAGACAGCACTCCTCTCCAAGAAGGGCTCAAGTCCTCCCTTCGCCTTTCTGCTAGTGCACATCCAGAAAGCACTCCTCACCCAGAGGACAAGAGTCGTCACCTCGCCCTCCTTGCAACCGCACATTCGGACAGCACTCCTCTCCCAGAGGACAAGTCTTCACCTCGTCCTTCTACAACTGCACATTCAGACAGCCCTCCTCTCCCAGAGGGACATGAGTCCTCACCTCACCTTTCTGCTAGAGTACATCCAGCCCGCACTCCTCGCCCAGTGGACTCAGTCCTCACCTGTCGTTTCTGCTAGCGCACATTCAGCTAGCGCTCCTCTCCCACGGTACCCGAGTCCTCACGTGGCCTTTATGCTGGTCTACATCCAGATACCACTCCTTTTCTCTAGCAGGTGAAGACGCGGGTGCTGTGATAGAGGAGAGTTTTATGGCACTCAAAGCAGAAGGCAGATGCGAGGACAAAGGCAGCCAGTGGCCACGCAATCACTGCGCCAGCTTAAGGTCCAGCAATATCTCGTTAGGAGGAATAGCAGTTACTTCTCTGATGTCATGCTGTTTAGCAGTAACCGTGAATGCTTCTTTCAAACTTCCACAACACCTTGATTTCCAGAAGGTTCCTCTGCACTTTGCTCAACACATCAGCGTGAATCCAGAGTGGTTCCACTCTGGAGAGCATTGCGTTCGCTCATGTAACTTCCTGAGCACTCCTCCTGAGGGAACCATTATTAGAACCCGTGCGCCATTCTTCAGGGCAAATCAATAGCTACTCATCCCCGGCTTGACTTACCTCGGTGAGGGCAGGTCATTCGACCACGTGCATCATCTCATTCAGAACGGGAAGTCTGCTTCTGGTCCACCTTACATAACCATCAGTAGCCTCTGTGGTGGAAAAACATTTTCTTCTCCTCAGTAAGGCTTATAGAGCTACCCGGAATAGACTTTCACAACTTCCACGGCAATTCTAGCCATAAGTTTTAGCTGCGCTTCCCTTCTTATCAACACTAGAGTGTGTTTCCAAAGTGCAGTCGATTCCAGAGAATACTCGTATTGATTGCGCATTTAACGCTCCGAAAAATTCCCACTCAGAAATAATGTGCCAACAGCCGTGCGACTACATGCAGGATCTCAGGGCGGATAATCTGCCCCTTGTCTCTCTGTATATAACCAGAAAAATGCTTCATGGAGGCAAAAGCAGTTGCTTCTCCTCAATAACAATTACACAGCTACGTGGCAAAAGAAGTCTACAACATCCACAATACCATGCTTCCCAGACATTTCATGTGCCCATTCCTTCTTATGCAACCTAGAGTTTGTTTCCTGAGTGCAATCCATTCTGGAGAATACTTGTATTGATCGCACATTAACTCTCCATCTGAACATTCCTGCGGTGCCAACTTCGATGTACATACACAACGCCCTCAGAAAAGTAAGCCAGGGTCCAGTCAACCTTGTGGGTGTTTCAGGGAGACGAGCAGGTTGCCACTGCCCCGGCTCTATCCAGCAGTATCTCGCTGGAAGGAAAAAGCACTTCCGTCTCTTCAGTAAGGCTATTTAGAGCTCACCAAGAATGAGTGTTTTATAAATTACACAATAACTTGTTTCCCAGTCAATTCATCTGCACTTTCCTTATAAACACGCCAGCGTTGTTTCTAAAGTGCAATCTGCTCCGGAGAAGAGAACGTGGTCCATGCTCCAGCTTTATCACTCAAGTATGCCGCTTGATGGAAACGCAGGTTCTTCGCCTCCGTAAGGCCTGGAGCTAAGAGCGAAGGACGTCTTCAAACTTCCACAAACGCCTTGCATCCCAGAAGTTTCATCTGCCGGTTCCTTCTTGTCAACACTTCAGCGTGTTACCCCGGTGCAATCTCTACCGGGGAATACTTGTATTGAGCGCACGTGGAGCTGTCTGAACACTCCCGGAGAGTGAATATGAGCCCCTGACCAAGGTAAGGCAGTGTGCCAACAGCCATCCAACTGCGGGCACGGACTCAGGGCGACTAGGAGTTTGCCCACTGCTCCAGCTTATATGCGGCAGTAGGCTTCGCACCCGACACCTCATCTCCCCTTTCGGCTAGTTTACATCCAGCCAGCACTCCTCTCCCACAGGACCCGAGTCCACACCTCGCTTTTCTGCTAGCGCACCCCTAGAGAGCACTTCTCTGGCAGAGAGAACCGAGTCCTCAACTTGCCTTTCTGCTGAGTGCACATCCAGCCAGCGCTCCTCTCGCACAGCAACCGAGTCCTCACCTCGCTTTTCTGCTAGTGCACACCCAGAGAGCACTTCTCTGGCAGAGGGAACCGAGTCCTCAACTTGCCTTTCTGCTAGTGCACATCCAGCCAGCGCTCCTCTCCCAAAACACTCGGGTCCTCACCTCGTCCTTCTGCTAGTGCACTTTCAGACAGCACTCCTCTCCAGGAAGGCTCGAGTCCTCACTTTGCCTTTCTGCTGGTGCATATCCAGACAGCACTCCTCTCCCAGAGGACAAGAGTCTTCACCTCACCCTACTGCTAAGGCACGTTCAGACAGCACTCCTCCCCAGGAAGGCTCGAGTCCTCACTTTGCCTTTCTGCTGGTGCATATCCAGCCAGCGCTCCTCTCCCAAAACACTCGGGTCCTCACCTCGTCCTTCTGGTAGTGCACTTTCAGACAGCACTCCTCTCCAGGAAGGCTCGAGTCCTCACTTTGCCTTTCTGCTGGTGCATATCCAGACAGCACTCTTTTCCCAGAGGACAAGAGTCTTCACTTCACCCTACTGCTAAGGCACGTTCCGACAGCACTCCTCTCTCAGAGGGAAGCGAGTCCTCACTTCACCTTTCTGCTTAGTGCACCTCCAGACAGCACTCCTCTCCCAGAGGACACGACTCTTCACCCCGCCTTTCCGCTAGCGCACTTCCAGACAGCACTCCTCTCCTAGGGGACGCGACTCCTCACCTTGTCTTCCTGGTAGTGCAGATGCAGCTACAACTCCTAGCCCAGAGGACAGGAGTCCTCACCTCGACCTTCTGCTAGTGCACATCCAGCCGGCACTCCTTCCCCAGAGGACATGAGTCCTCACCTCACCTTTTCTGCTGGAGTACATCCAGCCAGCACTCCTCTCCCAGTGGACACAAGTCCTCACCTGTCGTTTCTGCTAGCGCACATTCAGCTAGCGCTCCTCTCCCACGGTACCCGAGTCCTCACGTGGCCTTCATGCTGGTCTACGTCCAGATACCACCACTCCTTTCCTCTAGCAGCTGAGGACGTGGGTGCTGTGAGAGAGGCGTTTTATGGCACTCAAGCAGCAGGCAGATGTGAGGACAAAGTAAACCAATAGCCATGCAATCACTGCACCAGCTTAGATCCGGCAGTACCTCCTTAGGAGAAATAGCAGTTTCTTCTCTGATGTAATGCTGTTTGGCGCTAACCATGAAGGCTTCTTCCAAAATTCCACAATACCTTGATTTCCTCTGCACTTTGCTCAACACAGCCGTGTGTTTCCAAAGTGGAAAGTATTCTGGAGAGCACTTGTTTTGTTCGCTCGTGTAACTTCCTGAGCACTCCTCCTGAGGGAACGTTAATTCATATGCGCCCTTCTTCAAGGCAAATCAATACCCACTCATCCCCGGGTTGACTTACCTTCGAGGTCATTCGACTATGTGCATCATCTCATTGAGAATGGAAGTTTGCCTCTGTTATGCCATACATAAGCGTCAGTATTCTCTTTGGAGGAAAAACATTTTCTTCTTCTCAGTAAGGCTACCCCGAGTAGACTTTCACAATTTCCACAGTGATTCTTGCCAGAAGTTTTAGCTGCATTTCCCTGCTTACCAACACTAGAGTGTGTTTCCAAAGTGCAATCGATTCCAGAGAATACTTGCATTGATTGCGCACATAACTCTCTGAAAAATTCCCGCTGAGAAAGAATGTGACAAAGGCAATGCAACTACGTGCAGGATCTCAGGGCAGATAACCTGCCCTTTGTCCTCGTATATAACCAGAAAAGTACGCCTCGCAGAAGTAAAGCAGTTGCTTCTCCTCAATGAGAATTATACAGCTACGTGCAAAAGAAGTCTGCAACATCCACAATACCACCCTTCCCAGACCTTTCATGTGCGCATTCCTTCTTATACACACTCGAGTGTGTTTCCAGAGTGCAATCCTTTCTGACGAATGCTTGCATTGCTTGCACATGTATACTCTCCGTCTGTACGTTCCTGCTGCATGCACCTTGATGGGCCCAACGCCCTCAAATAAGTAAGCCCGGGTCCGTTCAACCTTGTGTGTGTTTCAGTGAGTTGAGCAGATTGCCACTGCTCCAGCTTCTATCTGGCAGTATCTTGCTGGAAGGAAAAAGCACTTTCTTTTCTCCACCAAGAACGTGTTTTATAAATTACACAATACCTTCTTTCCCAGAAGGTTCATCTGCACTTTCCTAAGTGTTTCTAAAGTGCGATCTGCTCCGGAGAATAGAACTTTGCCCCTGCTCCAGCTTATAACTCAAGTATGCCGCTTGATGGGAAATATAGGTTCTTTGCCTCTGTAGGGCCTGCAGCTAAGAGCGAAGGAAGTTTTCAAACTTCCACAAACGCCTTGCATCCCAGAAGTTTCATCTACCGGTTTCTTCTTATCAACACTTCAGCGTGTTTCCACGGTGCAATCTCTACCGGTGAATACATGGAGCTGTCTGAATACTGCTGGCAAGGCATTGTGCCAATAGCCACGCAACTGCGGGCACAAACTCAGGGAGACTAGGAGTTTGCCCCACGGCTCCAGCTTATAAGCGGCAGTATGCTTTGCACCCGCCCCCTCAACTCCCCTTTCTGCTAGTTTACATCCAGCCAGCACTCCTCTCCCACAGGACCTGCGTCCTCACCTAGCTTTTCTGCTAGCGTACACCCAGAGATAACTTCCCTGGCAGAGGGAACCGAGCCCTCAACTTACCTTTCTGCTAGTGCACTCCAGCCAGCACTCCTCTCCCAAAGGACCCGAGTCCTCACCTCACCCTTCTGCTAGTGCACATCCAGACAGCACTCCTCTCCAAGAAGGGCTCAAGTCCTCCCTTCGCCTTTCTGCTAGTGCACATCCAGAAAGCACTCCTCACCCAGAGGACAAGAGTCGTCACCTCGCCCTCCTTGCAACCGCACATTCGGACAGCACTCCTCTCCCAGAGGACAAGTCTTCACCTCGTCCTTCTACAACTGCACATTCAGACAGCCCTCCTCTCCCAGAGGGACATGAGTCCTCACCTCACCTTTCTGCTAGAGTACATCCAGCCCGCACTCCTCTCCCAGTGGACTCAGTCCTCACCTGTCGTTTCTGCTAGCGCACATTCAGCTAGCGCTCCTCTCCCACGGTACCCGAGTCCTCACGTGGCCTTTATGCTGGTCTACATCCAGATACCACTCCTTTTCTCTAGCAGGTGAAGACGCGGGTGCTGTGATAGAGGAGAGTTTTATGGCACTCAAAGCAGAAGGCAGATGCGAGGACAAAGGCAGCCAGTGGCCACGCAATCACTGCGCCAGCTTAAGGTCCAGCAATATCTCGTTAGGAGGAATAGCAGTTACTTCTCTGATGTCATGCTGTTTAGCAGTAACCGTGAATGCTTCTTTCAAACTTCCACAACACCTTGATTTCCAGAAGGTTCCTCTGCACTTTGCTCAACACATCAGCGTGAATCCAGAGTGGTTCCACTCTGGAGAGCATTGCGTTCGCTCATGTAACTTCCTGAGCACTCCTCCTGAGGGAACCATTATTAGAACCCGTGCGCCATTCTTCAAGGCAAATCAATAGCCACTCATCCCCGGCTTGACTTACCTCGGTGAGGGCAGGTCATTCGACCACGTGCATCATCTCATTCAGAACGGGAAGTCTGCTTCTGGTCCACCTTACATAACCATCAGTAGCCTCTGTGGTGGAAAAACATTTTCTTCTCCTCAGTAAGGCTTATAGAGCTACCCGGAATAGACTTTCACAACTTCCACGGCAATTCTAGCCATAAGTTTTAGCTGCGCTTCCCTTCTTATCAACACTAGAGTGTGTTTCCAAAGTGCAGTCGATTCCAGAGAATACTCGTATTGATTGCGCATTTAACGCTCCGAAAAATTCCCACTCAGAAATAATGTGCCAACAGCCGTGCGACTACATGCAGGATCTCAGGGCGGATAATCTGCCCCTTGTCTCTCTGTATATAACCAGAAAAATGCTTCATGGAGGCAAAAGCAGTTGCTTCTCCTCAATAACAATTACACAGCTACGTGGCAAAAGAAGTCTACAACATCCACAATACCATGCTTCCCAGACATTTCATGTGCCCATTCCTTCTTATGCAACCTAGAGTTTGTTTCCTGAGTGCAATCCATTCTGGAGAATACTTGTATTGATCGCACATTAACTCTCCATCTGAACATTCCTGCGGTGCCAACTTCGATGTACATACACAACGCCCTCAGAAAAGTAAGCCAGGGTCCAGTCAACCTTGTGGGTGTTTCAGGGAGACGAGCAGGTTGCCACTGCCCCGGCTCTATCCAGCAGTATCTCGCTGGAAGGAAAAAGCACTTCCGTCTCTTCAGTAAGGCTATTTAGAGCTCACCAAGAATGAGTGTTTTATAAATTACACAATAACTTGTTTCCCAGTCAATTCATCTGCACTTTCCTTATAAACACGCCAGCGTTGTTTCTAAAGTGCAATCTGCTCCGGAGAAGAGAACGTGGTCCATGCTCCAGCTTTATCACTCAAGTATGCCGCTTGATGGAAACGCAGGTTCTTCGCCTCCGTAAGGCCTGGAGCTAAGAGCGAAGGACGTCTTCAAACTTCCACAAACGCCTTGCATCCCAGAAGTTTCATCTGCCGGTTCCTTCTTGTCAACACTTCAGCGTGTTACCCCGGTGCAATCTCTACCGGGGAATACTTGTATTGAGCGCACGTGGAGCTGTCTGAACACTCCCGGAGAGTGAATATGAGCCCCTGACCAAGGTAAGGCAGTGTGCCAACAGCCATCCAACTGCGGGCACGGACTCAGGGCGACTAGGAGTTTGCCCACTGCTCCAGCTTATATGCGGCAGTAGGCTTCGCACCCGACACCTCATCTCCCCTTTCGGCTAGTTTACATCCAGCCAGCACTCCTCTCCCACAGGACCCGAGTCCACACCTCGCTTTTCTGCTAGCGCACCCCTAGAGAGCACTTCTCTGGCAGAGAGAACCGAGTCCTCAACTTGCCTTTCTGCTGAGTGCACATCCAGCCAGCGCTCCTCTCGCACAGCAACCGAGTCCTCACCTCGCTTTTCTGCTAGTGCACACCCAGAGAGCACTTCTCTGGCAGAGGGAACCGAGTCCTCAACTTGCCTTTCTGCTAGTGCACATCCAGCCAGCGCTCCTCTCCCAAAACACTCGGGTCCTCACCTCGTCCTTCTGCTAGTGCACTTTCAGACAGCACTCCTCTCCAGGAAGGCTCGAGTCCTCACTTTGCCTTTCTGCTGGTGCATATCCAGACAGCACTCCTCTCCCAGAGGACAAGAGTCTTCACCTCACCCTACTGCTAAGGCACGTTCAGACAGCACTCCTCCCCAGGAAGGCTCGAGTCCTCACTTTGCCTTTCTGCTGGTGCATATCCAGCCAGCGCTCCTCTCCCAAAACACTCGGGTCCTCACCTCGTCCTTCTGGTAGTGCACTTTCAGACAGCACTCCTCTCCAGGAAGGCTCGAGTCCTCACTTTGCCTTTCTGCTGGTGCATATCCAGACAGCACTCTTTTCCCAGAGGACAAGAGTCTTCACTTCACCCTACTGCTAAGGCACGTTCCGACAGCACTCCTCTCTCAGAGGGAAGCGAGTCCTCACTTCACCTTTCTGCTTAGTGCACCTCCAGACAGCACTCCTGTCCCAGAGGACACGACTCTTCACCCCGCCTTTCCGCTAGCGCACTTCCAGACAGCACTCCTCTCCTAGGGGACGCGACTCCTCACCTTGTCTTCCTGGTAGTGCAGATGCAGCTACAACTCCTAGCCCAGAGGACAGGAGTCCTCACCTCGACCTTCTGCTAGTGCACATCCAGCCGGCACTCCTTCCCCAGAGGACATGAGTCCTCACCTCACCTTTTCTGCTGGAGTACATCCAGCCAGCACTCCTCTCCCAGTGGACACAAGTCCTCACCTGTCGTTTCTGCTAGCGCACATTCAGCTAGCGCTCCTCTCCCACGGTACCCGAGTCCTCACGTGGCCTTCATGCTGGTCTACGTCCAGATACCACCACTCCTTTCCTCTAGCAGCTGAGGACGTGGGTGCTGTGAGAGAGGCGTTTTATGGCACTCAAGCAGCAGGCAGATGTGAGGACAAAGTAAACCAATAGCCATGCAATCACTGCACCAGCTTAGATCCGGCAGTACCTCCTTAGGAGAAATAGCAGTTTCTTCTCTGATGTAATGCTGTTTGGCGCTAACCATGAAGGCTTCTTCCAAAATTCCACAATACCTTGATTTCCTCTGCACTTTGCTCAACACAGCCGTGTGTTTCCAAAGTGGAAAGTATTCTGGAGAGCACTTGTTTTGTTCGCTCGTGTAACTTCCTGAGCACTCCTCCTGAGGGAACGTTAATTCATATGCGCCCTTCTTCAAGGCAAATCAATACCCACTCATCCCCGGGTTGACTTACCTTCGAGGTCATTCGACTATGTGCATCATCTCATTGAGAATGGAAGTTTGCCTCTGTTATGCCATACATAAGCGTCAGTATTCTCTTTGGAGGAAAAACATTTCTTCTTCTCAGTAAGGCTACCCCGAGTAGACTTTCACAATTTCCACAGTGATTCTTGCCAGAAGTTTTAGCTGCATTTCCCTGCTTACCAACACTAGAGTGTGTTTCCAAAGTGCAATCGATTCCAGAGAATACTTGCATTGATTGCGCACATAACTCTCTGAAAAATTCCCGCTGAGAAAGAATGTGACAAAGGCAATGCAACTACGTGCAGGATCTCAGGGCAGATAACCTGCCCTTTGTCCTCGTATATAACCAGAAAAGTACGCCTCGCAGAAGTAAAGCAGTTGCTTCTCCTCAATGAGAATTATACAGCTACGTGCAAAAGAAGTCTGCAACATCCACAATACCACCCTTCCCAGACCTTTCATGTGCGCATTCCTTCTTATACACACTCGAGTGTGTTTCCAGAGTGCAATCCTTTCTGACGAATGCTTGCATTGCTTGCACATGTATACTCTCCGTCTGTACGTTCCTGCTGCATGCACCTTGATGGGCCCAACGCCCTCAAATAAGTAAGCCCGGGTCCGTTCAACCTTGTGTGTGTTTCAGTGAGTTGAGCAGATTGCCACTGCTCCAGCTTCTATCTGGCAGTATCTTGCTGGAAGGAAAAAGCACTTTCTTTTCTCCACCAAGAACGTGTTTTATAAATTACACAATACCTTCTTTCCCAGAAGGTTCATCTGCACTTTCCTAAGTGTTTCTAAAGTGCGATCTGCTCCGGAGAATAGAACTTTGCCCCTGCTCCAGCTTATAACTCAAGTATGCCGCTTGATGGGAAATATAGGTTCTTTGCCTCTGTAGGGCCTGCAGCTAAGAGCGAAGGAAGTTTTCAAACTTCCACAAACGCCTTGCATCCCAGAAGTTTCATCTACCGGTTTCTTCTTATCAACACTTCAGCGTGTTTCCACGGTGCAATCTCTACCGGTGAATACATGGAGCTGTCTGAATACTGCTGGCAAGGCATTGTGCCAATAGCCACGCAACTGCGGGCACAAACTCAGGGAGACTAGGAGTTTGCCCCACGGCTCCAGCTTATAAGCGGCAGTATGCTTTGCACCCGCCCCCTCAACTCCCCTTTCTGCTAGTTTACATCCAGCCAGCACTCCTCTCCCACAGGACCTGCGTCCTCACCTAGCTTTTCTGCTAGCGTACACCCAGAGATAACTTCCCTGGCAGAGGGAACCGAGCCCTCAACTTACCTTTCTGCTAGTGCACTCCAGCCAGCACTCCTCTCCCAAAGGACCCGAGTCCTCACCTCACCCTTCTGCTAGTGCACATCCAGACAGCACTCCTCTCCAAGAAGGGCTCAAGTCCTCCCTTCGCCTTTCTGCTAGTGCACATCCAGAAAGCACTCCTCACCCAGAGGACAAGAGTCGTCACCTCGCCCTCCTTGCAACCGCACATTCGGACAGCACTCCTCTCCCAGAGGACAAGTCTTCACCTCGTCCTTCTACAACTGCACATTCAGACAGCCCTCCTCTCCCAGAGGGACATGAGTCCTCACCTCACCTTTCTGCTAGAGTACATCCAGCCCGCACTCCTCGCCCAGTGGACTCAGTCCTCACCTGTCGTTTCTGCTAGCGCACATTCAGCTAGCGCTCCTCTCCCACGGTACCCGAGTCCTCACGTGGCCTTTATGCTGGTCTACATCCAGATACCACTCCTTTTCTCTAGCAGGTGAAGACGCGGGTGCTGTGATAGAGGAGAGTTTTATGGCACTCAAAGCAGAAGGCAGATGCGAGGACAAAGGCAGCCAGTGGCCACGCAATCACTGCGCCAGCTTAAGGTCCAGCAATATCTCGTTAGGAGGAATAGCAGTTACTTCTCTGATGTCATGCTGTTTAGCAGTAACCGTGAATGCTTCTTTCAAACTTCCACAACACCTTGATTTCCAGAAGGTTCCTCTGCACTTTGCTCAACACATCAGCGTGAATCCAGAGTGGTTCCACTCTGGAGAGCATTGCGTTCGCTCATGTAACTTCCTGAGCACTCCTCCTGAGGGAACCATTATTAGAACCCGTGCGCCATTCTTCAAGGCAAATCAATAGCCACTCATCCCCGGCTTGACTTACCTCGGTGAGGGCAGGTCATTCGACCACGTGCATCATCTCATTCAGAACGGGAAGTCTGCTTCTGGTCCACCTTACATAACCATCAGTAGCCTCTGTGGTGGAAAAACATTTTCTTCTCCTCAGTAAGGCTTATAGAGCTACCCGGAATAGACTTTCACAACTTCCACGGCAATTCTAGCCATAAGTTTTAGCTGCGCTTCCCTTCTTATCAACACTAGAGTGTGTTTCCAAAGTGCAGTCGATTCCAGAGAATACTCGTATTGATTGCGCATTTAACGCTCCGAAAAATTCCCACTCAGAAATAATGTGCCAACAGCCGTGCAACTACATGCAGGATCTCAGGGCGGATAATCTGCCCCTTGTCTCTCTGTATATAACCAGAAAAATGCTTCATGGAGGCAAAAGCAGTTGCTTCTCCTCAATAACAATTACACAGCTACGTGGCAAAAGAAGTCTACAACATCCACAATACCATGCTTCCCAGACATTTCATGTGCCCATTCCTTCTTATGCAACCTAGAGTTTGTTTCCTGAGTGCAATCCATTCTGGAGAATACTTGTATTGATCGCACATTAACTCTCCATCTGAACATTCCTGCGGTGCCAACTTCGATGTACATACACAACGCCCTCAGAAAAGTAAGCCAGGGTCCAGTCAACCTTGTGGGTGTTTCAGGGAGACGAGCAGGTTGCCACTGCCCCGGCTCTATCCAGCAGTATCTCGCTGGAAGGAAAAAGCACTTCCGTCTCTTCAGTAAGGCTATTTAGAGCTCACCAAGAATGAGTGTTTTATAAATTACACAATAACTTGTTTCCCAGTCAATTCATCTGCACTTTCCTTATAAACACGCCAGCGTTGTTTCTAAAGTGCAATCTGCTCCGGAGAAGAGAACGTGGTCCATGCTCCAGCTTTATCACTCAAGTATGCCGCTTGATGGAAACGCAGGTTCTTCGCCTCCGTAAGGCCTGGAGCTAAGAGCGAAGGACGTCTTCAAACTTCCACAAACGCCTTGCATCCCAGAAGTTTCATCTGCCGGTTCCTTCTTGTCAACACTTCAGCGTGTTACCCCGGTGCAATCTCTACCGGGGAATACTTGTATTGAGCGCACGTGGAGCTGTCTGAACACTCCCGGAGAGTGAATATGAGCCCCTGACCAAGGTAAGGCAGTGTGCCAACAGCCATCCAACTGCGGGCACGGACTCAGGGCGACTAGGAGTTTGCCCACTGCTCCAGCTTATATGCGGCAGTAGGCTTCGCACCCGACACCTCATCTCCCCTTTCGGCTAGTTTACATCCAGCCAGCACTCCTCTCCCACAGGACCCGAGTCCACACCTCGCTTTTCTGCTAGCGCACCCCTAGAGAGCACTTCTCTGGCAGAGAGAACCGAGTCCTCAACTTGCCTTTCTGCTGAGTGCACATCCAGCCAGCGCTCCTCTCGCACAGCAACCGAGTCCTCACCTCGCTTTTCTGCTAGTGCACACCCAGAGAGCACTTCTCTGGCAGAGGGAACCGAGTCCTCAACTTGCCTTTCTGCTAGTGCACATCCAGCCAGCGCTCCTCTCCCAAAACACTCGGGTCCTCACCTCGTCCTTCTGCTAGTGCACTTTCAGACAGCACTCCTCTCCAGGAAGGCTCGAGTCCTCACTTTGCCTTTCTGCTGGTGCATATCCAGACAGCACTCCTCTCCCAGAGGACAAGAGTCTTCACCTCACCCTACTGCTAAGGCACGTTCAGACAGCACTCCTCCCCAGGAAGGCTCGAGTCCTCACTTTGCCTTTCTGCTGGTGCATATCCAGCCAGCGCTCCTCTCCCAAAACACTCGGGTCCTCACCTCGTCCTTCTGGTAGTGCACTTTCAGACAGCACTCCTCTCCAGGAAGGCTCGAGTCCTCACTTTGCCTTTCTGCTGGTGCATATCCAGACAGCACTCTTTTCCCAGAGGACAAGAGTCTTCACTTCACCCTACTGCTAAGGCACGTTCCGACAGCACTCCTCTCTCAGAGGGAAGCGAGTCCTCACTTCACCTTTCTGCTTAGTGCACCTCCAGACAGCACTCCTCTCCCAGAGGACACGACTCTTCACCCCGCCTTTCCGCTAGCGCACTTCCAGACAGCACTCCTCTCCTAGGGGACGCGACTCCTCACCTTGTCTTCCTGGTAGTGCAGATGCAGCTACAACTCCTAGCCCAGAGGACAGGAGTCCTCACCTCGACCTTCTGCTAGTGCACATCCAGCCGGCACTCCTTCCCCAGAGGACATGAGTCCTCACCTCACCTTTTCTGCTGGAGTACATCCAGCCAGCACTCCTCTCCCAGTGGACACAAGTCCTCACCTGTCGTTTCTGCTAGCGCACATTCAGCTAGCGCTCCTCTCCCACGGTACCCGAGTCCTCACGTGGCCTTCATGCTGGTCTACGTCCAGATACCACCACTCCTTTCCTCTAGCAGCTGAGGACGTGGGTGCTGTGAGAGAGGCGTTTTATGGCACTCAAGCAGCAGGCAGATGTGAGGACAAAGTAAACCAATAGCCATGCAATCACTGCACCAGCTTAGATCCGGCAGTACCTCCTTAGGAGAAATAGCAGTTTCTTCTCTGATGTAATGCTGTTTGGCGCTAACCATGAAGGCTTCTTCCAAAATTCCACAATACCTTGATTTCCTCTGCACTTTGCTCAACACAGCCGTGTGTTTCCAAAGTGGAAAGTATTCTGGAGAGCACTTGTTTTGTTCGCTCGTGTAACTTCCTGAGCACTCCTCCTGAGGGAACGTTAATTCATATGCGCCCTTCTTCAAGGCAAATCAATACCCACTCATCCCCGGGTTGACTTACCTTCGAGGTCATTCGACTATGTGCATCATCTCATTGAGAATGGAAGTTTGCCTCTGTTATGCCATACATAAGCGTCAGTATTCTCTTTGGAGGAAAAACATTTTCTTCTTCTCAGTAAGGCTACCCCGAGTAGACTTTCACAATTTCCACAGTGATTCTTGCCAGAAGTTTTAGCTGCATTTCCCTGCTTACCAACACTAGAGTGTGTTTCCAAAGTGCAATCGATTCCAGAGAATACTTGCATTGATTGCGCACATAACTCTCTGAAAAATTCCCGCTGAGAAAGAATGTGACAAAGGCAATGCAACTACGTGCAGGATCTCAGGGCAGATAACCTGCCCTTTGTCCTCGTATATAACCAGAAAAGTACGCCTCGCAGAAGTAAAGCAGTTGCTTCTCCTCAATGAGAATTATACAGCTACGTGCAAAAGAAGTCTGCAACATCCACAATACCACCCTTCCCAGACCTTTCATGTGCGCATTCCTTCTTATACACACTCGAGTGTGTTTCCAGAGTGCAATCCTTTCTGACGAATGCTTGCATTGCTTGCACATGTATACTCTCCGTCTGTACGTTCCTGCTGCATGCACCTTGATGGGCCCAACGCCCTCAAATAAGTAAGCCCGGGTCCGTTCAACCTTGTGTGTGTTTCAGTGAGTTGAGCAGATTGCCACTGCTCCAGCTTCTATCTGGCAGTATCTTGCTGGAAGGAAAAAGCACTTTCTTTTCTCCACCAAGAACGTGTTTTATAAATTACACAATACCTTCTTTCCCAGAAGGTTCATCTGCACTTTCCTAAGTGTTTCTAAAGTGCGATCTGCTCCGGAGAATAGAACTTTGCCCCTGCTCCAGCTTATAACTCAAGTATGCCGCTTGATGGGAAATATAGGTTCTTTGCCTCTGTAGGGCCTGCAGCTAAGAGCGAAGGAAGTTTTCAAACTTCCACAAACGCCTTGCATCCCAGAAGTTTCATCTACCGGTTTCTTCTTATCAACACTTCAGCGTGTTTCCACGGTGCAATCTCTACCGGTGAATACATGGAGCTGTCTGAATACTGCTGGCAAGGCATTGTGCCAATAGCCACGCAACTGCGGGCACAAACTCAGGGAGACTAGGAGTTTGCCCCACGGCTCCAGCTTATAAGCGGCAGTATGCTTTGCACCCGCCCCCTCAACTCCCCTTTCTGCTAGTTTACATCCAGCCAGCACTCCTCTCCCACAGGACCTGCGTCCTCACCTAGCTTTTCTGCTAGCGTACACCCAGAGATAACTTCCCTGGCAGAGGGAACCGAGCCCTCAACTTACCTTTCTGCTAGTGCACTCCAGCCAGCACTCCTCTCCCAAAGGACCCGAGTCCTCACCTCACCCTTCTGCTAGTGCACATCCAGACAGCACTCCTCTCCAAGAAGGGCTCAAGTCCTCCCTTCGCCTTTCTGCTAGTGCACATCCAGAAAGCACTCCTCACCCAGAGGACAAGAGTCGTCACCTCGCCCTCCTTGCAACCGCACATTCGGACAGCACTCCTCTCCCAGAGGACAAGTCTTCACCTCGTCCTTCTACAACTGCACATTCAGACAGCCCTCCTCTCCCAGAGGGACATGAGTCCTCACCTCACCTTTCTGCTAGAGTACATCCAGCCCGCACTCCTCGCCCAGTGGACTCAGTCCTCACCTGTCGTTTCTGCTAGCGCACATTCAGCTAGCGCTCCTCTCCCACGGTACCCGAGTCCTCACGTGGCCTTTATGCTGGTCTACATCCAGATACCACTCCTTTTCTCTAGCAGGTGAAGACGCGGGTGCTGTGATAGAGGAGAGTTTTATGGCACTCAAAGCAGAAGGCAGATGCGAGGACAAAGGCAGCCAGTGGCCACGCAATCACTGCGCCAGCTTAAGGTCCAGCAATATCTCGTTAGGAGGAATAGCAGTTACTTCTCTGATGTCATGCTGTTTAGCAGTAACCGTGAATGCTTCTTTCAAACTTCCACAACACCTTGATTTCCAGAAGGTTCCTCTGCACTTTGCTCAACACATCAGCGTGAATCCAGAGTGGTTCCACTCTGGAGAGCATTGCGTTCGCTCATGTAACTTCCTGAGCACTCCTCCTGAGGGAACCATTATTAGAACCCGTGCGCCATTCTTCAGGGCAAATCAATAGCTACTCATCCCCGGCTTGACTTACCTCGGTGAGGGCAGGTCATTCGACCACGTGCATCATCTCATTCAGAACGGGAAGTCTGCTTCTGGTCCACCTTACATAACCATCAGTAGCCTCTGTGGTGGAAAAACATTTTCTTCTCCTCAGTAAGGCTTATAGAGCTACCCGGAATAGACTTTCACAACTTCCACGGCAATTCTAGCCATAAGTTTTAGCTGCGCTTCCCTTCTTATCAACACTAGAGTGTGTTTCCAAAGTGCAGTCGATTCCAGAGAATACTCGTATTGATTGCGCATTTAACGCTCCGAAAAATTCCCACTCAGAAATAATGTGCCAACAGCCGTGCGACTACATGCAGGATCTCAGGGCGGATAATCTGCCCCTTGTCTCTCTGTATATAACCAGAAAAATGCTTCATGGAGGCAAAAGCAGTTGCTTCTCCTCAATAACAATTACACAGCTACGTGGCAAAAGAAGTCTACAACATCCACAATACCATGCTTCCCAGACATTTCATGTGCCCATTCCTTCTTATGCAACCTAGAGTTTGTTTCCTGAGTGCAATCCATTCTGGAGAATACTTGTATTGATCGCACATTAACTCTCCATCTGAACATTCCTGCGGTGCCAACTTCGATGTACATACACAACGCCCTCAGAAAAGTAAGCCAGGGTCCAGTCAACCTTGTGGGTGTTTCAGGGAGACGAGCAGGTTGCCACTGCCCCGGCTCTATCCAGCAGTATCTCGCTGGAAGGAAAAAGCACTTCCGTCTCTTCAGTAAGGCTATTTAGAGCTCACCAAGAATGAGTGTTTTATAAATTACACAATAACTTGTTTCCCAGTCAATTCATCTGCACTTTCCTTATAAACACGCCAGCGTTGTTTCTAAAGTGCAATCTGCTCCGGAGAAGAGAACGTGGTCCATGCTCCAGCTTTATCACTCAAGTATGCCGCTTGATGGAAACGCAGGTTCTTCGCCTCCGTAAGGCCTGGAGCTAAGAGCGAAGGACGTCTTCAAACTTCCACAAACGCCTTGCATCCCAGAAGTTTCATCTGCCGGTTCCTTCTTGTCAACACTTCAGCGTGTTACCCCGGTGCAATCTCTACCGGGGAATACTTGTATTGAGCGCACGTGGAGCTGTCTGAACACTCCCGGAGAGTGAATATGAGCCCCTGACCAAGGTAAGGCAGTGTGCCAACAGCCATCCAACTGCGGGCACGGACTCAGGGCGACTAGGAGTTTGCCCACTGCTCCAGCTTATATGCGGCAGTAGGCTTCGCACCCGACACCTCATCTCCCCTTTCGGCTAGTTTACATCCAGCCAGCACTCCTCTCCCACAGGACCCGAGTCCACACCTCGCTTTTCTGCTAGCGCACCCCTAGAGAGCACTTCTCTGGCAGAGAGAACCGAGTCCTCAACTTGCCTTTCTGCTGAGTGCACATCCAGCCAGCGCTCCTCTCGCACAGCAACCGAGTCCTCACCTCGCTTTTCTGCTAGTGCACACCCAGAGAGCACTTCTCTGGCAGAGGGAACCGAGTCCTCAACTTGCCTTTCTGCTAGTGCACATCCAGCCAGCGCTCCTCTCCCAAAACACTCGGGTCCTCACCTCGTCCTTCTGCTAGTGCACTTTCAGACAGCACTCCTCTCCAGGAAGGCTCGAGTCCTCACTTTGCCTTTCTGCTGGTGCATATCCAGACAGCACTCCTCTCCCAGAGGACAAGAGTCTTCACCTCACCCTACTGCTAAGGCACGTTCAGACAGCACTCCTCCCCAGGAAGGCTCGAGTCCTCACTTTGCCTTTCTGCTGGTGCATATCCAGCCAGCGCTCCTCTCCCAAAACACTCGGGTCCTCACCTCGTCCTTCTGGTAGTGCACTTTCAGACAGCACTCCTCTCCAGGAAGGCTCGAGTCCTCACTTTGCCTTTCTGCTGGTGCATATCCAGACAGCACTCTTTTCCCAGAGGACAAGAGTCTTCACTTCACCCTACTGCTAAGGCACGTTCCGACAGCACTCCTCTCTCAGAGGGAAGCGAGTCCTCACTTCACCTTTCTGCTTAGTGCACCTCCAGACAGCACTCCTCTCCCAGAGGACACGACTCTTCACCCCGCCTTTCCGCTAGCGCACTTCCAGACAGCACTCCTCTCCTAGGGGACGCGACTCCTCACCTTGTCTTCCTGGTAGTGCAGATGCAGCTACAACTCCTAGCCCAGAGGACAGGAGTCCTCACCTCGACCTTCTGCTAGTGCACATCCAGCCGGCACTCCTTCCCCAGAGGACATGAGTCCTCACCTCACCTTTTCTGCTGGAGTACATCCAGCCAGCACTCCTCTCCCAGTGGACACAAGTCCTCACCTGTCGTTTCTGCTAGCGCACATTCAGCTAGCGCTCCTCTCCCACGGTACCCGAGTCCTCACGTGGCCTTCATGCTGGTCTACGTCCAGATACCACCACTCCTTTCCTCTAGCAGCTGAGGACGTGGGTGCTGTGAGAGAGGCGTTTTATGGCACTCAAGCAGCAGGCAGATGTGAGGACAAAGTAAACCAATAGCCATGCAATCACTGCACCAGCTTAGATCCGGCAGTACCTCCTTAGGAGAAATAGCAGTTTCTTCTCTGATGTAATGCTGTTTGGCGCTAACCATGAAGGCTTCTTCCAAAATTCCACAATACCTTGATTTCCTCTGCACTTTGCTCAACACAGCCGTGTGTTTCCAAAGTGGAAAGTATTCTGGAGAGCACTTGTTTTGTTCGCTCGTGTAACTTCCTGAGCACTCCTCCTGAGGGAACGTTAATTCATATGCGCCCTTCTTCAAGGCAAATCAATACCCACTCATCCCCGGGTTGACTTACCTTCGAGGTCATTCGACTATGTGCATCATCTCATTGAGAATGGAAGTTTGCCTCTGTTATGCCATACATAAGCGTCAGTATTCTCTTTGGAGGAAAAACATTTTCTTCTTCTCAGTAAGGCTACCCCGAGTAGACTTTCACAATTTCCACAGTGATTCTTGCCAGAAGTTTTAGCTGCATTTCCCTGCTTACCAACACTAGAGTGTGTTTCCAAAGTGCAATCGATTCCAGAGAATACTTGCATTGATTGCGCACATAACTCTCTGAAAAATTCCCGCTGAGAAAGAATGTGACAAAGGCAATGCAACTACGTGCAGGATCTCAGGGCAGATAACCTGCCCTTTGTCCTCGTATATAACCAGAAAAGTACGCCTCGCAGAAGTAAAGCAGTTGCTTCTCCTCAATGAGAATTATACAGCTACGTGCAAAAGAAGTCTGCAACATCCACAATACCACCCTTCCCAGACCTTTCATGTGCGCATTCCTTCTTATACACACTCGAGTGTGTTTCCAGAGTGCAATCCTTTCTGACGAATGCTTGCATTGCTTGCACATGTATACTCTCCGTCTGTACGTTCCTGCTGCATGCACCTTGATGGGCCCAACGCCCTCAAATAAGTAAGCCCGGGTCCGTTCAACCTTGTGTGTGTTTCAGTGAGTTGAGCAGATTGCCACTGCTCCAGCTTCTATCTGGCAGTATCTTGCTGGAAGGAAAAAGCACTTTCTTTTCTCCACCAAGAACGTGTTTTATAAATTACACAATACCTTCTTTCCCAGAAGGTTCATCTGCACTTTCCTAAGTGTTTCTAAAGTGCGATCTGCTCCGGAGAATAGAACTTTGCCCCTGCTCCAGCTTATAACTCAAGTATGCCGCTTGATGGGAAATATAGGTTCTTTGCCTCTGTAGGGCCTGCAGCTAAGAGCGAAGGAAGTTTTCAAACTTCCACAAACGCCTTGCATCCCAGAAGTTTCATCTACCGGTTTCTTCTTATCAACACTTCAGCGTGTTTCCACGGTGCAATCTCTACCGGTGAATACATGGAGCTGTCTGAATACTGCTGGCAAGGCATTGTGCCAATAGCCACGCAACTGCGGGCACAAACTCAGGGAGACTAGGAGTTTGCCCCACGGCTCCAGCTTATAAGCGGCAGTATGCTTTGCACCCGCCCCCTCAACTCCCCTTTCTGCTAGTTTACATCCAGCCAGCACTCCTCTCCCACAGGACCTGCGTCCTCACCTAGCTTTTCTGCTAGCGTACACCCAGAGATAACTTCCCTGGCAGAGGGAACCGAGCCCTCAACTTACCTTTCTGCTAGTGCACTCCAGCCAGCACTCCTCTCCCAAAGGACCCGAGTCCTCACCTCACCCTTCTGCTAGTGCACATCCAGACAGCACTCCTCTCCAAGAAGGGCTCAAGTCCTCCCTTCGCCTTTCTGCTAGTGCACATCCAGAAAGCACTCCTCACCCAGAGGACAAGAGTCGTCACCTCGCCCTCCTTGCAACCGCACATTCGGACAGCACTCCTCTCCCAGAGGACAAGTCTTCACCTCGTCCTTCTACAACTGCACATTCAGACAGCCCTCCTCTCCCAGAGGGACATGAGTCCTCACCTCACCTTTCTGCTAGAGTACATCCAGCCCGCACTCCTCTCCCAGTGGACTCAGTCCTCACCTGTCGTTTCTGCTAGCGCACATTCAGCTAGCGCTCCTCTCCCACGGTACCCGAGTCCTCACGTGGCCTTTATGCTGGTCTACATCCAGATACCACTCCTTTTCTCTAGCAGGTGAAGACGCGGGTGCTGTGATAGAGGAGAGTTTTATGGCACTCAAAGCAGAAGGCAGATGCGAGGACAAAGGCAGCCAGTGGCCACGCAATCACTGCGCCAGCTTAAGGTCCAGCAATATCTCGTTAGGAGGAATAGCAGTTACTTCTCTGATGTCATGCTGTTTAGCAGTAACCGTGAATGCTTCTTTCAAACTTCCACAACACCTTGATTTCCAGAAGGTTCCTCTGCACTTTGCTCAACACATCAGCGTGAATCCAGAGTGGTTCCACTCTGGAGAGCATTGCGTTCGCTCATGTAACTTCCTGAGCACTCCTCCTGAGGGAACCATTATTAGAACCCGTGCGCCATTCTTCAAGGCAAATCAATAGCCACTCATCCCCGGCTTGACTTACCTCGGTGAGGGCAGGTCATTCGACCACGTGCATCATCTCATTCAGAACGGGAAGTCTGCTTCTGGTCCACCTTACATAACCATCAGTAGCCTCTGTGGTGGAAAAACATTTTCTTCTCCTCAGTAAGGCTTATAGAGCTACCCGGAATAGACTTTCACAACTTCCACGGCAATTCTAGCCATAAGTTTTAGCTGCGCTTCCCTTCTTATCAACACTAGAGTGTGTTTCCAAAGTGCAGTCGATTCCAGAGAATACTCGTATTGATTGCGCATTTAACGCTCCGAAAAATTCCCACTCAGAAATAATGTGCCAACAGCCGTGCGACTACATGCAGGATCTCAGGGCGGATAATCTGCCCCTTGTCTCTCTGTATATAACCAGAAAAATGCTTCATGGAGGCAAAAGCAGTTGCTTCTCCTCAATAACAATTACACAGCTACGTGGCAAAAGAAGTCTACAACATCCACAATACCATGCTTCCCAGACATTTCATGTGCCCATTCCTTCTTATGCAACCTAGAGTTTGTTTCCTGAGTGCAATCCATTCTGGAGAATACTTGTATTGATCGCACATTAACTCTCCATCTGAACATTCCTGCGGTGCCAACTTCGATGTACATACACAACGCCCTCAGAAAAGTAAGCCAGGGTCCAGTCAACCTTGTGGGTGTTTCAGGGAGACGAGCAGGTTGCCACTGCCCCGGCTCTATCCAGCAGTATCTCGCTGGAAGGAAAAAGCACTTCCGTCTCTTCAGTAAGGCTATTTAGAGCTCACCAAGAATGAGTGTTTTATAAATTACACAATAACTTGTTTCCCAGTCAATTCATCTGCACTTTCCTTATAAACACGCCAGCGTTGTTTCTAAAGTGCAATCTGCTCCGGAGAAGAGAACGTGGTCCATGCTCCAGCTTTATCACTCAAGTATGCCGCTTGATGGAAACGCAGGTTCTTCGCCTCCGTAAGGCCTGGAGCTAAGAGCGAAGGACGTCTTCAAACTTCCACAAACGCCTTGCATCCCAGAAGTTTCATCTGCCGGTTCCTTCTTGTCAACACTTCAGCGTGTTACCCCGGTGCAATCTCTACCGGGGAATACTTGTATTGAGCGCACGTGGAGCTGTCTGAACACTCCCGGAGAGTGAATATGAGCCCCTGACCAAGGTAAGGCAGTGTGCCAACAGCCATCCAACTGCGGGCACGGACTCAGGGCGACTAGGAGTTTGCCCACTGCTCCAGCTTATATGCGGCAGTAGGCTTCGCACCCGACACCTCATCTCCCCTTTCGGCTAGTTTACATCCAGCCAGCACTCCTCTCCCACAGGACCCGAGTCCACACCTCGCTTTTCTGCTAGCGCACCCCTAGAGAGCACTTCTCTGGCAGAGAGAACCGAGTCCTCAACTTGCCTTTCTGCTGAGTGCACATCCAGCCAGCGCTCCTCTCGCACAGCAACCGAGTCCTCACCTCGCTTTTCTGCTAGTGCACACCCAGAGAGCACTTCTCTGGCAGAGGGAACCGAGTCCTCAACTTGCCTTTCTGCTAGTGCACATCCAGCCAGCGCTCCTCTCCCAAAACACTCGGGTCCTCACCTCGTCCTTCTGCTAGTGCACTTTCAGACAGCACTCCTCTCCAGGAAGGCTCGAGTCCTCACTTTGCCTTTCTGCTGGTGCATATCCAGACAGCACTCCTCTCCCAGAGGACAAGAGTCTTCACCTCACCCTACTGCTAAGGCACGTTCAGACAGCACTCCTCCCCAGGAAGGCTCGAGTCCTCACTTTGCCTTTCTGCTGGTGCATATCCAGCCAGCGCTCCTCTCCCAAAACACTCGGGTCCTCACCTCGTCCTTCTGCTAGTGCACTTTCAGACAGCACTCCTCTCCAGGAAGGCTCGAGTCCTCACTTTGCCTTTCTGCTGGTGCATATCCAGACAGCACTCTTTTCCCAGAGGACAAGAGTCTTCACTTCACCCTACTGCTAAGGCACGTTCCGACAGCACTCCTCTCTCAGAGGGAAGCGAGTCCTCACTTCACCTTTCTGCTTAGTGCACCTCCAGACAGCACTCCTCTCCCAGAGGACACGACTCTTCACCCCGCCTTTCCGCTAGCGCACTTCCAGACAGCACTCCTCTCCTAGGGGACGCGACTCCTCACCTTGTCTTCCTGGTAGTGCAGATGCAGCTACAACTCCTAGCCCAGAGGACAGGAGTCCTCACCTCGACCTTCTGCTAGTGCACATCCAGCCGGCACTCCTTCCCCAGAGGACATGAGTCCTCACCTCACCTTTTCTGCTGGAGTACATCCAGCCAGCACTCCTCTCCCAGTGGACACAAGTCCTCACCTGTCGTTTCTGCTAGCGCACATTCAGCTAGCGCTCCTCTCCCACGGTACCCGAGTCCTCACGTGGCCTTCATGCTGGTCTACGTCCAGATACCACCACTCCTTTCCTCTAGCAGCTGAGGACGTGGGTGCTGTGAGAGAGGCGTTTTATGGCACTCAAGCAGCAGGCAGATGTGAGGACAAAGTAAACCAATAGCCATGCAATCACTGCACCAGCTTAGATCCGGCAGTACCTCCTTAGGAGAAATAGCAGTTTCTTCTCTGATGTAATGCTGTTTGGCGCTAACCATGAAGGCTTCTTCCAAAATTCCACAATACCTTGATTTCCTCTGCACTTTGCTCAACACAGCCGTGTGTTTCCAAAGTGGAAAGTATTCTGGAGAGCACTTGTTTTGTTCGCTCGTGTAACTTCCTGAGCACTCCTCCTGAGGGAACGTTAATTCATATGCGCCCTTCTTCAAGGCAAATCAATACCCACTCATCCCCGGGTTGACTTACCTTCGAGGTCATTCGACTATGTGCATCATCTCATTGAGAATGGAAGTTTGCCTCTGTTATGCCATACATAAGCGTCAGTATTCTCTTTGGAGGAAAAACATTTTCTTCTTCTCAGTAAGGCTACCCCGAGTAGACTTTCACAATTTCCACAGTGATTCTTGCCAGAAGTTTTAGCTGCATTTCCCTGCTTACCAACACTAGAGTGTGTTTCCAAAGTGCAATCGATTCCAGAGAATACTTGCATTGATTGCGCACATAACTCTCTGAAAAATTCCCGCTGAGAAAGAATGTGACAAAGGCAATGCAACTACGTGCAGGATCTCAGGGCAGATAACCTGCCCTTTGTCCTCGTATATAACCAGAAAAGTACGCCTCGCAGAAGTAAAGCAGTTGCTTCTCCTCAATGAGAATTATACAGCTACGTGCAAAAGAAGTCTGCAACATCCACAATACCACCCTTCCCAGACCTTTCATGTGCGCATTCCTTCTTATACACACTCGAGTGTGTTTCCAGAGTGCAATCCTTTCTGACGAATGCTTGCATTGCTTGCACATGTATACTCTCCGTCTGTACGTTCCTGCTGCATGCACCTTGATGGGCCCAACGCCCTCAAATAAGTAAGCCCGGGTCCGTTCAACCTTGTGTGTGTTTCAGTGAGTTGAGCAGATTGCCACTGCTCCAGCTTCTATCTGGCAGTATCTTGCTGGAAGGAAAAAGCACTTTCTTTTCTCCACCAAGAACGTGTTTTATAAATTACACAATACCTTCTTTCCCAGAAGGTTCATCTGCACTTTCCTAAGTGTTTCTAAAGTGCGATCTGCTCCGGAGAATAGAACTTTGCCCCTGCTCCAGCTTATAACTCAAGTATGCCGCTTGATGGGAAATATAGGTTCTTTGCCTCTGTAGGGCCTGCAGCTAAGAGCGAAGGAAGTTTTCAAACTTCCACAAACGCCTTGCATCCCAGAAGTTTCATCTACCGGTTTCTTCTTATCAACACTTCAGCGTGTTTCCACGGTGCAATCTCTACCGGTGAATACATGGAGCTGTCTGAATACTGCTGGCAAGGCATTGTGCCAATAGCCACGCAACTGCGGGCACAAACTCAGGGAGACTAGGAGTTTGCCCCACGGCTCCAGCTTATAAGCGGCAGTATGCTTTGCACCCGCCCCCTCAACTCCCCTTTCTGCTAGTTTACATCCAGCCAGCACTCCTCTCCCACAGGACCTGCGTCCTCACCTAGCTTTTCTGCTAGCGTACACCCAGAGATAACTTCCCTGGCAGAGGGAACCGAGCCCTCAACTTACCTTTCTGCTAGTGCACTCCAGCCAGCACTCCTCTCCCAAAGGACCCGAGTCCTCACCTCACCCTTCTGCTAGTGCACATCCAGACAGCACTCCTCTCCAAGAAGGGCTCAAGTCCTCCCTTCGCCTTTCTGCTAGTGCACATCCAGAAAGCACTCCTCACCCAGAGGACAAGAGTCGTCACCTCGCCCTCCTTGCAACCGCACATTCGGACAGCACTCCTCTCCCAGAGGACAAGTCTTCACCTCGTCCTTCTACAACTGCACATTCAGACAGCCCTCCTCTCCCAGAGGGACATGAGTCCTCACCTCACCTTTCTGCTAGAGTACATCCAGCCCGCACTCCTCTCCCAGTGGACTCAGTCCTCACCTGTCGTTTCTGCTAGCGCACATTCAGCTAGCGCTCCTCTCCCACGGTACCCGAGTCCTCACGTGGCCTTTATGCTGGTCTACATCCAGATACCACTCCTTTTCTCTAGCAGGTGAAGACGCGGGTGCTGTGATAGAGGAGAGTTTTATGGCACTCAAAGCAGAAGGCAGATGCGAGGACAAAGGCAGCCAGTGGCCACGCAATCACTGCGCCAGCTTAAGGTCCAGCAATATCTCGTTAGGAGGAATAGCAGTTACTTCTCTGATGTCATGCTGTTTAGCAGTAACCGTGAATGCTTCTTTCAAACTTCCACAACACCTTGATTTCCAGAAGGTTCCTCTGCACTTTGCTCAACACATCAGCGTGAATCCAGAGTGGTTCCACTCTGGAGAGCATTGCGTTCGCTCATGTAACTTCCTGAGCACTCCTCCTGAGGGAACCATTATTAGAACCCGTGCGCCATTCTTCAAGGCAAATCAATAGCCACTCATCCCCGGCTTGACTTACCTCGGTGAGGGCAGGTCATTCGACCACGTGCATCATCTCATTCAGAACGGGAAGTCTGCTTCTGGTCCACCTTACATAACCATCAGTAGCCTCTGTGGTGGAAAAACATTTTCTTCTCCTCAGTAAGGCTTATAGAGCTACCCGGAATAGACTTTCACAACTTCCACGGCAATTCTAGCCATAAGTTTTAGCTGCGCTTCCCTTCTTATCAACACTAGAGTGTGTTTCCAAAGTGCAGTCGATTCCAGAGAATACTCGTATTGATTGCGCATTTAACGCTCCGAAAAATTCCCACTCAGAAATAATGTGCCAACAGCCGTGCGACTACATGCAGGATCTCAGGGCGGATAATCTGCCCCTTGTCTCTCTGTATATAACCAGAAAAATGCTTCATGGAGGCAAAAGCAGTTGCTTCTCCTCAATAACAATTACACAGCTACGTGGCAAAAGAAGTCTACAACATCCACAATACCATGCTTCCCAGACATTTCATGTGCCCATTCCTTCTTATGCAACCTAGAGTTTGTTTCCTGAGTGCAATCCATTCTGGAGAATACTTGTATTGATCGCACATTAACTCTCCATCTGAACATTCCTGCGGTGCCAACTTCGATGTACATACACAACGCCCTCAGAAAAGTAAGCCAGGGTCCAGTCAACCTTGTGGGTGTTTCAGGGAGACGAGCAGGTTGCCACTGCCCCGGCTCTATCCAGCAGTATCTCGCTGGAAGGAAAAAGCACTTCCGTCTCTTCAGTAAGGCTATTTAGAGCTCACCAAGAATGAGTGTTTTATAAATTACACAATAACTTGTTTCCCAGTCAATTCATCTGCACTTTCCTTATAAACACGCCAGCGTTGTTTCTAAAGTGCAATCTGCTCCGGAGAAGAGAACGTGGTCCATGCTCCAGCTTTATCACTCAAGTATGCCGCTTGATGGAAACGCAGGTTCTTCGCCTCCGTAAGGCCTGGAGCTAAGAGCGAAGGACGTCTTCAAACTTCCACAAACGCCTTGCATCCCAGAAGTTTCATCTGCCGGTTCCTTCTTGTCAACACTTCAGCGTGTTACCCCGGTGCAATCTCTACCGGGGAATACTTGTATTGAGCGCACGTGGAGCTGTCTGAACACTCCCGGAGAGTGAATATGAGCCCCTGACCAAGGTAAGGCAGTGTGCCAACAGCCATCCAACTGCGGGCACGGACTCAGGGCGACTAGGAGTTTGCCCACTGCTCCAGCTTATATGCGGCAGTAGGCTTCGCACCCGACACCTCATCTCCCCTTTCGGCTAGTTTACATCCAGCCAGCACTCCTCTCCCACAGGACCCGAGTCCACACCTCGCTTTTCTGCTAGCGCACCCCTAGAGAGCACTTCTCTGGCAGAGAGAACCGAGTCCTCAACTTGCCTTTCTGCTGAGTGCACATCCAGCCAGCGCTCCTCTCGCACAGCAACCGAGTCCTCACCTCGCTTTTCTGCTAGTGCACACCCAGAGAGCACTTCTCTGGCAGAGGGAACCGAGTCCTCAACTTGCCTTTCTGCTAGTGCACATCCAGCCAGCGCTCCTCTCCCAAAACACTCGGGTCCTCACCTCGTCCTTCTGCTAGTGCACTTTCAGACAGCACTCCTCTCCAGGAAGGCTCGAGTCCTCACTTTGCCTTTCTGCTGGTGCATATCCAGACAGCACTCCTCTCCCAGAGGACAAGAGTCTTCACCTCACCCTACTGCTAAGGCACGTTCAGACAGCACTCCTCCCCAGGAAGGCTCGAGTCCTCACTTTGCCTTTCTGCTGGTGCATATCCAGCCAGCGCTCCTCTCCCAAAACACTCGGGTCCTCACCTCGTCCTTCTGCTAGTGCACTTTCAGACAGCACTCCTCTCCAGGAAGGCTCGAGTCCTCACTTTGCCTTTCTGCTGGTGCATATCCAGACAGCACTCTTTTCCCAGAGGACAAGAGTCTTCACTTCACCCTACTGCTAAGGCACGTTCCGACAGCACTCCTCTCTCAGAGGGAAGCGAGTCCTCACTTCACCTTTCTGCTTAGTGCACCTCCAGACAGCACTCCTCTCCCAGAGGACACGACTCTTCACCCCGCCTTTCCGCTAGCGCACTTCCAGACAGCACTCCTCTCCTAGGGGACGCGACTCCTCACCTTGTCTTCCTGGTAGTGCAGATGCAGCTACAACTCCTAGCCCAGAGGACAGGAGTCCTCACCTCGACCTTCTGCTAGTGCACATCCAGCCGGCACTCCTTCCCCAGAGGACATGAGTCCTCACCTCACCTTTTCTGCTGGAGTACATCCAGCCAGCACTCCTCTCCCAGTGGACACAAGTCCTCACCTGTCGTTTCTGCTAGCGCACATTCAGCTAGCGCTCCTCTCCCACGGTACCCGAGTCCTCACGTGGCCTTCATGCTGGTCTACGTCCAGATACCACCACTCCTTTCCTCTAGCAGCTGAGGACGTGGGTGCTGTGAGAGAGGCGTTTTATGGCACTCAAGCAGCAGGCAGATGTGAGGACAAAGTAAACCAATAGCCATGCAATCACTGCACCAGCTTAGATCCGGCAGTACCTCCTTAGGAGAAATAGCAGTTTCTTCTCTGATGTAATGCTGTTTGGCGCTAACCATGAAGGCTTCTTCCAAAATTCCACAATACCTTGATTTCCTCTGCACTTTGCTCAACACAGCCGTGTGTTTCCAAAGTGGAAAGTATTCTGGAGAGCACTTGTTTTGTTCGCTCGTGTAACTTCCTGAGCACTCCTCCTGAGGGAACGTTAATTCATATGCGCCCTTCTTCAAGGCAAATCAATACCCACTCATCCCCGGGTTGACTTACCTTCGAGGTCATTCGACTATGTGCATCATCTCATTGAGAATGGAAGTTTGCCTCTGTTATGCCATACATAAGCGTCAGTATTCTCTTTGGAGGAAAAACATTTTCTTCTTCTCAGTAAGGCTACCCCGAGTAGACTTTCACAATTTCCACAGTGATTCTTGCCAGAAGTTTTAGCTGCATTTCCCTGCTTACCAACACTAGAGTGTGTTTCCAAAGTGCAATCGATTCCAGAGAATACTTGCATTGATTGCGCACATAACTCTCTGAAAAATTCCCGCTGAGAAAGAATGTGACAAAGGCAATGCAACTACGTGCAGGATCTCAGGGCAGATAACCTGCCCTTTGTCCTCGTATATAACCAGAAAAGTACGCCTCGCAGAAGTAAAGCAGTTGCTTCTCCTCAATGAGAATTATACAGCTACGTGCAAAAGAAGTCTGCAACATCCACAATACCACCCTTCCCAGACCTTTCATGTGCGCATTCCTTCTTATACACACTCGAGTGTGTTTCCAGAGTGCAATCCTTTCTGACGAATGCTTGCATTGCTTGCACATGTATACTCTCCGTCTGTACGTTCCTGCTGCATGCACCTTGATGGGCCCAACGCCCTCAAATAAGTAAGCCCGGGTCCGTTCAACCTTGTGTGTGTTTCAGTGAGTTGAGCAGATTGCCACTGCTCCAGCTTCTATCTGGCAGTATCTTGCTGGAAGGAAAAAGCACTTTCTTTTCTCCACCAAGAACGTGTTTTATAAATTACACAATACCTTCTTTCCCAGAAGGTTCATCTGCACTTTCCTAAGTGTTTCTAAAGTGCGATCTGCTCCGGAGAATAGAACTTTGCCCCTGCTCCAGCTTATAACTCAAGTATGCCGCTTGATGGGAAATATAGGTTCTTTGCCTCTGTAGGGCCTGCAGCTAAGAGCGAAGGAAGTTTTCAAACTTCCACAAACGCCTTGCATCCCAGAAGTTTCATCTACCGGTTTCTTCTTATCAACACTTCAGCGTGTTTCCACGGTGCAATCTCTACCGGTGAATACATGGAGCTGTCTGAATACTGCTGGCAAGGCATTGTGCCAATAGCCACGCAACTGCGGGCACAAACTCAGGGAGACTAGGAGTTTGCCCCACGGCTCCAGCTTATAAGCGGCAGTATGCTTTGCACCCGCCCCCTCAACTCCCCTTTCTGCTAGTTTACATCCAGCCAGCACTCCTCTCCCACAGGACCTGCGTCCTCACCTAGCTTTTCTGCTAGCGTACACCCAGAGATAACTTCCCTGGCAGAGGGAACCGAGCCCTCAACTTACCTTTCTGCTAGTGCACTCCAGCCAGCACTCCTCTCCCAAAGGACCCGAGTCCTCACCTCACCCTTCTGCTAGTGCACATCCAGACAGCACTCCTCTCCAAGAAGGGCTCAAGTCCTCCCTTCGCCTTTCTGCTAGTGCACATCCAGAAAGCACTCCTCACCCAGAGGACAAGAGTCGTCACCTCGCCCTCCTTGCAACCGCACATTCGGACAGCACTCCTCTCCCAGAGGACAAGTCTTCACCTCGTCCTTCTACAACTGCACATTCAGACAGCCCTCCTCTCCCAGAGGGACATGAGTCCTCACCTCACCTTTCTGCTAGAGTACATCCAGCCCGCACTCCTCGCCCAGTGGACTCAGTCCTCACCTGTCGTTTCTGCTAGCGCACATTCAGCTAGCGCTCCTCTCCCACGGTACCCGAGTCCTCACGTGGCCTTTATGCTGGTCTACATCCAGATACCACTCCTTTTCTCTAGCAGGTGAAGACGCGGGTGCTGTGATAGAGGAGAGTTTTATGGCACTCAAAGCAGAAGGCAGATGCGAGGACAAAGGCAGCCAGTGGCCACGCAATCACTGCGCCAGCTTAAGGTCCAGCAATATCTCGTTAGGAGGAATAGCAGTTACTTCTCTGATGTCATGCTGTTTAGCAGTAACCGTGAATGCTTCTTTCAAACTTCCACAACACCTTGATTTCCAGAAGGTTCCTCTGCACTTTGCTCAACACATCAGCGTGAATCCAGAGTGGTTCCACTCTGGAGAGCATTGCGTTCGCTCATGTAACTTCCTGAGCACTCCTCCTGAGGGAACCATTATTAGAACCCGTGCGCCATTCTTCAAGGCAAATCAATAGCCACTCATCCCCGGCTTGACTTACCTCGGTGAGGGCAGGTCATTCGACCACGTGCATCATCTCATTCAGAACGGGAAGTCTGCTTCTGGTCCACCTTACATAACCATCAGTAGCCTCTGTGGTGGAAAAACATTTTCTTCTCCTCAGTAAGGCTTATAGAGCTACCCGGAATAGACTTTCACAACTTCCACGGCAATTCTAGCCATAAGTTTTAGCTGCGCTTCCCTTCTTATCAACACTAGAGTGTGTTTCCAAAGTGCAGTCGATTCCAGAGAATACTCGTATTGATTGCGCATTTAACGCTCCGAAAAATTCCCACTCAGAAATAATGTGCCAACAGCCGTGCAACTACATGCAGGATCTCAGGGCGGATAATCTGCCCCTTGTCTCTCTGTATATAACCAGAAAAATGCTTCATGGAGGCAAAAGCAGTTGCTTCTCCTCAATAACAATTACACAGCTACGTGGCAAAAGAAGTCTACAACATCCACAATACCATGCTTCCCAGACATTTCATGTGCCCATTCCTTCTTATGCAACCTAGAGTTTGTTTCCTGAGTGCAATCCATTCTGGAGAATACTTGTATTGATCGCACATTAACTCTCCATCTGAACATTCCTGCGGTGCCAACTTCGATGTACATACACAACGCCCTCAGAAAAGTAAGCCAGGGTCCAGTCAACCTTGTGGGTGTTTCAGGGAGACGAGCAGGTTGCCACTGCCCCGGCTCTATCCAGCAGTATCTCGCTGGAAGGAAAAAGCACTTCCGTCTCTTCAGTAAGGCTATTTAGAGCTCACCAAGAATGAGTGTTTTATAAATTACACAATAACTTGTTTCCCAGTCAATTCATCTGCACTTTCCTTATAAACACGCCAGCGTTGTTTCTAAAGTGCAATCTGCTCCGGAGAAGAGAACGTGGTCCATGCTCCAGCTTTATCACTCAAGTATGCCGCTTGATGGAAACGCAGGTTCTTCGCCTCCGTAAGGCCTGGAGCTAAGAGCGAAGGACGTCTTCAAACTTCCACAAACGCCTTGCATCCCAGAAGTTTCATCTGCCGGTTCCTTCTTGTCAACACTTCAGCGTGTTACCCCGGTGCAATCTCTACCGGGGAATACTTGTATTGAGCGCACGTGGAGCTGTCTGAACACTCCCGGAGAGTGAATATGAGCCCCTGACCAAGGTAAGGCAGTGTGCCAACAGCCATCCAACTGCGGGCACGGACTCAGGGCGACTAGGAGTTTGCCCACTGCTCCAGCTTATATGCGGCAGTAGGCTTCGCACCCGACACCTCATCTCCCCTTTCGGCTAGTTTACATCCAGCCAGCACTCCTCTCCCACAGGACCCGAGTCCACACCTCGCTTTTCTGCTAGCGCACCCCTAGAGAGCACTTCTCTGGCAGAGAGAACCGAGTCCTCAACTTGCCTTTCTGCTGAGTGCACATCCAGCCAGCGCTCCTCTCGCACAGCAACCGAGTCCTCACCTCGCTTTTCTGCTAGTGCACACCCAGAGAGCACTTCTCTGGCAGAGGGAACCGAGTCCTCAACTTGCCTTTCTGCTAGTGCACATCCAGCCAGCGCTCCTCTCCCAAAACACTCGGGTCCTCACCTCGTCCTTCTGCTAGTGCACTTTCAGACAGCACTCCTCTCCAGGAAGGCTCGAGTCCTCACTTTGCCTTTCTGCTGGTGCATATCCAGACAGCACTCCTCTCCCAGAGGACAAGAGTCTTCACCTCACCCTACTGCTAAGGCACGTTCAGACAGCACTCCTCCCCAGGAAGGCTCGAGTCCTCACTTTGCCTTTCTGCTGGTGCATATCCAGCCAGCGCTCCTCTCCCAAAACACTCGGGTCCTCACCTCGTCCTTCTGCTAGTGCACTTTCAGACAGCACTCCTCTCCAGGAAGGCTCGAGTCCTCACTTTGCCTTTCTGCTGGTGCATATCCAGACAGCACTCTTTTCCCAGAGGACAAGAGTCTTCACTTCACCCTACTGCTAAGGCACGTTCCGACAGCACTCCTCTCTCAGAGGGAAGCGAGTCCTCACTTCACCTTTCTGCTTAGTGCACCTCCAGACAGCACTCCTGTCCCAGAGGACACGACTCTTCACCCCGCCTTTCCGCTAGCGCACTTCCAGACAGCACTCCTCTCCTAGGGGACGCGACTCCTCACCTTGTCTTCCTGGTAGTGCAGATGCAGCTACAACTCCTAGCCCAGAGGACAGGAGTCCTCACCTCGACCTTCTGCTAGTGCACATCCAGCCGGCACTCCTTCCCCAGAGGACATGAGTCCTCACCTCACCTTTTCTGCTGGAGTACATCCAGCCAGCACTCCTCTCCCAGTGGACACAAGTCCTCACCTGTCGTTTCTGCTAGCGCACATTCAGCTAGCGCTCCTCTCCCACGGTACCCGAGTCCTCACGTGGCCTTCATGCTGGTCTACGTCCAGATACCACCACTCCTTTCCTCTAGCAGCTGAGGACGTGGGTGCTGTGAGAGAGGCGTTTTATGGCACTCAAGCAGCAGGCAGATGTGAGGACAAAGTAAACCAATAGCCATGCAATCACTGCACCAGCTTAGATCCGGCAGTACCTCCTTAGGAGAAATAGCAGTTTCTTCTCTGATGTAATGCTGTTTGGCGCTAACCATGAAGGCTTCTTCCAAAATTCCACAATACCTTGATTTCCTCTGCACTTTGCTCAACACAGCCGTGTGTTTCCAAAGTGGAAAGTATTCTGGAGAGCACTTGTTTTGTTCGCTCGTGTAACTTCCTGAGCACTCCTCCTGAGGGAACATTAATTCATATGCGCCCTTCTTCAAGGCAAATCAATACCCACTCATCCCCGGGTTGACTTACCTTCGAGGTCATTCGACTATGTGCATCATCTCATTGAGAATGGAAGTTTGCCTCTGTTATGCCATACATAAGCGTCAGTATTCTCTTTGGAGGAAAAACATTTTCTTCTTCTCAGTAAGGCTACCCCGAGTAGACTTTCACAATTTCCACAGTGATTCTTGCCAGAAGTTTTAGCTGCATTTCCCTGCTTACCAACACTAGAGTGTGTTTCCAAAGTGCAATCGATTCCAGAGAATACTTGCATTGATTGCGCACATAACTCTCTGAAAAATTCCCGCTGAGAAAGAATGTGACAAAGGCAATGCAACTACGTGCAGGATCTCAGGGCAGATAACCTGCCCTTTGTCCTCGTATATAACCAGAAAAGTACGCCTCGCAGAAGTAAAGCAGTTGCTTCTCCTCAATGAGAATTATACAGCTACGTGCAAAAGAAGTCTGCAACATCCACAATACCACCCTTCCCAGACCTTTCATGTGCGCATTCCTTCTTATACACACTCGAGTGTGTTTCCAGAGTGCAATCCTTTCTGACGAATGCTTGCATTGCTTGCACATGTATACTCTCCGTCTGTACGTTCCTGCTGCATGCACCTTGATGGGCCCAACGCCCTCAAATAAGTAAGCCCGGGTCCGTTCAACCTTGTGTGTGTTTCAGTGAGTTGAGCAGATTGCCACTGCTCCAGCTTCTATCTGGCAGTATCTTGCTGGAAGGAAAAAGCACTTTCTTTTCTCCACCAAGAACGTGTTTTATAAATTACACAATACCTTCTTTCCCAGAAGGTTCATCTGCACTTTCCTAAGTGTTTCTAAAGTGCGATCTGCTCCGGAGAATAGAACTTTGCCCCTGCTCCAGCTTATAACTCAAGTATGCCGCTTGATGGGAAATATAGGTTCTTTGCCTCTGTAGGGCCTGCAGCTAAGAGCGAAGGAAGTTTTCAAACTTCCACAAACGCCTTGCATCCCAGAAGTTTCATCTACCGGTTTCTTCTTATCAACACTTCAGCGTGTTTCCACGGTGCAATCTCTACCGGTGAATACATGGAGCTGTCTGAATACTGCTGGCAAGGCATTGTGCCAATAGCCACGCAACTGCGGGCACAAACTCAGGGAGACTAGGAGTTTGCCCCACGGCTCCAGCTTATAAGCGGCAGTATGCTTTGCACCCGCCCCCTCAACTCCCCTTTCTGCTAGTTTACATCCAGCCAGCACTCCTCTCCCACAGGACCTGCGTCCTCACCTAGCTTTTCTGCTAGCGTACACCCAGAGATAACTTCCCTGGCAGAGGGAACCGAGCCCTCAACTTACCTTTCTGCTAGTGCACTCCAGCCAGCACTCCTCTCCCAAAGGACCCGAGTCCTCACCTCACCCTTCTGCTAGTGCACATCCAGACAGCACTCCTCTCCAAGAAGGGCTCAAGTCCTCCCTTCGCCTTTCTGCTAGTGCACATCCAGAAAGCACTCCTCACCCAGAGGACAAGAGTCGTCACCTCGCCCTCCTTGCAACCGCACATTCGGACAGCACTCCTCTCCCAGAGGACAAGTCTTCACCTCGTCCTTCTACAACTGCACATTCAGACAGCCCTCCTCTCCCAGAGGGACATGAGTCCTCACCTCACCTTTCTGCTAGAGTACATCCAGCCCGCACTCCTCGCCCAGTGGACTCAGTCCTCACCTGTCGTTTCTGCTAGCGCACATTCAGCTAGCGCTCCTCTCCCACGGTACCCGAGTCCTCACGTGGCCTTTATGCTGGTCTACATCCAGATACCACTCCTTTTCTCTAGCAGGTGAAGACGCGGGTGCTGTGATAGAGGAGAGTTTTATGGCACTCAAAGCAGAAGGCAGATGCGAGGACAAAGGCAGCCAGTGGCCACGCAATCACTGCGCCAGCTTAAGGTCCAGCAATATCTCGTTAGGAGGAATAGCAGTTACTTCTCTGATGTCATGCTGTTTAGCAGTAACCGTGAATGCTTCTTTCAAACTTCCACAACACCTTGATTTCCAGAAGGTTCCTCTGCACTTTGCTCAACACATCAGCGTGAATCCAGAGTGGTTCCACTCTGGAGAGCATTGCGTTCGCTCATGTAACTTCCTGAGCACTCCTCCTGAGGGAACCATTATTAGAACCCGTGCGCCATTCTTCAAGGCAAATCAATAGCCACTCATCCCCGGCTTGACTTACCTCGGTGAGGGCAGGTCATTCGACCACGTGCATCATCTCATTCAGAACGGGAAGTCTGCTTCTGGTCCACCTTACATAACCATCAGTAGCCTCTGTGGTGGAAAAACATTTTCTTCTCCTCAGTAAGGCTTATAGAGCTACCCGGAATAGACTTTCACAACTTCCACGGCAATTCTAGCCATAAGTTTTAGCTGCGCTTCCCTTCTTATCAACACTAGAGTGTGTTTCCAAAGTGCAGTCGATTCCAGAGAATACTCGTATTGATTGCGCATTTAACGCTCCGAAAAATTCCCACTCAGAAATAATGTGCCAACAGCCGTGCAACTACATGCAGGATCTCAGGGCGGATAATCTGCCCCTTGTCTCTCTGTATATAACCAGAAAAATGCTTCATGGAGGCAAAAGCAGTTGCTTCTCCTCAATAACAATTACACAGCTACGTGGCAAAAGAAGTCTACAACATCCACAATACCATGCTTCCCAGACATTTCATGTGCCCATTCCTTCTTATGCAACCTAGAGTTTGTTTCCTGAGTGCAATCCATTCTGGAGAATACTTGTATTGATCGCACATTAACTCTCCATCTGAACATTCCTGCGGTGCCAACTTCGATGTACATACACAACGCCCTCAGAAAAGTAAGCCAGGGTCCAGTCAACCTTGTGGGTGTTTCAGGGAGACGAGCAGGTTGCCACTGCCCCGGCTCTATCCAGCAGTATCTCGCTGGAAGGAAAAAGCACTTCCGTCTCTTCAGTAAGGCTATTTAGAGCTCACCAAGAATGAGTGTTTTATAAATTACACAATAACTTGTTTCCCAGTCAATTCATCTGCACTTTCCTTATAAACACGCCAGCGTTGTTTCTAAAGTGCAATCTGCTCCGGAGAAGAGAACGTGGTCCATGCTCCAGCTTTATCACTCAAGTATGCCGCTTGATGGAAACGCAGGTTCTTCGCCTCCGTAAGGCCTGGAGCTAAGAGCGAAGGACGTCTTCAAACTTCCACAAACGCCTTGCATCCCAGAAGTTTCATCTGCCGGTTCCTTCTTGTCAACACTTCAGCGTGTTACCCCGGTGCAATCTCTACCGGGGAATACTTGTATTGAGCGCACGTGGAGCTGTCTGAACACTCCCGGAGAGTGAATATGAGCCCCTGACCAAGGTAAGGCAGTGTGCCAACAGCCATCCAACTGCGGGCACGGACTCAGGGCGACTAGGAGTTTGCCCACTGCTCCAGCTTATATGCGGCAGTAGGCTTCGCACCCGACACCTCATCTCCCCTTTCGGCTAGTTTACATCCAGCCAGCACTCCTCTCCCACAGGACCCGAGTCCACACCTCGCTTTTCTGCTAGCGCACCCCTAGAGAGCACTTCTCTGGCAGAGAGAACCGAGTCCTCAACTTGCCTTTCTGCTGAGTGCACATCCAGCCAGCGCTCCTCTCGCACAGCAACCGAGTCCTCACCTCGCTTTTCTGCTAGTGCACACCCAGAGAGCACTTCTCTGGCAGAGGGAACCGAGTCCTCAACTTGCCTTTCTGCTAGTGCACATCCAGCCAGCGCTCCTCTCCCAAAACACTCGGGTCCTCACCTCGTCCTTCTGCTAGTGCACTTTCAGACAGCACTCCTCTCCAGGAAGGCTCGAGTCCTCACTTTGCCTTTCTGCTGGTGCATATCCAGACAGCACTCCTCTCCCAGAGGACAAGAGTCTTCACCTCACCCTACTGCTAAGGCACGTTCAGACAGCACTCCTCCCCAGGAAGGCTCGAGTCCTCACTTTGCCTTTCTGCTGGTGCATATCCAGCCAGCGCTCCTCTCCCAAAACACTCGGGTCCTCACCTCGTCCTTCTGGTAGTGCACTTTCAGACAGCACTCCTCTCCAGGAAGGCTCGAGTCCTCACTTTGCCTTTCTGCTGGTGCATATCCAGACAGCACTCTTTTCCCAGAGGACAAGAGTCTTCACTTCACCCTACTGCTAAGGCACGTTCCGACAGCACTCCTCTCTCAGAGGGAAGCGAGTCCTCACTTCACCTTTCTGCTTAGTGCACCTCCAGACAGCACTCCTGTCCCAGAGGACACGACTCTTCACCCCGCCTTTCCGCTAGCGCACTTCCAGACAGCACTCCTCTCCTAGGGGACGCGACTCCTCACCTTGTCTTCCTGGTAGTGCAGATGCAGCTACAACTCCTAGCCCAGAGGACAGGAGTCCTCACCTCGACCTTCTGCTAGTGCACATCCAGCCGGCACTCCTTCCCCAGAGGACATGAGTCCTCACCTCACCTTTTCTGCTGGAGTACATCCAGCCAGCACTCCTCTCCCAGTGGACACAAGTCCTCACCTGTCGTTTCTGCTAGCGCACATTCAGCTAGCGCTCCTCTCCCACGGTACCCGAGTCCTCACGTGGCCTTCATGCTGGTCTACGTCCAGATACCACCACTCCTTTCCTCTAGCAGCTGAGGACGTGGGTGCTGTGAGAGAGGCGTTTTATGGCACTCAAGCAGCAGGCAGATGTGAGGACAAAGTAAACCAATAGCCATGCAATCACTGCACCAGCTTAGATCCGGCAGTACCTCCTTAGGAGAAATAGCAGTTTCTTCTCTGATGTAATGCTGTTTGGCGCTAACCATGAAGGCTTCTTCCAAAATTCCACAATACCTTGATTTCCTCTGCACTTTGCTCAACACAGCCGTGTGTTTCCAAAGTGGAAAGTATTCTGGAGAGCACTTGTTTTGTTCGCTCGTGTAACTTCCTGAGCACTCCTCCTGAGGGAACGTTAATTCATATGCGCCCTTCTTCAAGGCAAATCAATACCCACTCATCCCCGGGTTGACTTACCTTCGAGGTCATTCGACTATGTGCATCATCTCATTGAGAATGGAAGTTTGCCTCTGTTATGCCATACATAAGCGTCAGTATTCTCTTTGGAGGAAAAACATTTTCTTCTTCTCAGTAAGGCTACCCCGAGTAGACTTTCACAATTTCCACAGTGATTCTTGCCAGAAGTTTTAGCTGCATTTCCCTGCTTACCAACACTAGAGTGTGTTTCCAAAGTGCAATCGATTCCAGAGAATACTTGCATTGATTGCGCACATAACTCTCTGAAAAATTCCCGCTGAGAAAGAATGTGACAAAGGCAATGCAACTACGTGCAGGATCTCAGGGCAGATAACCTGCCCTTTGTCCTCGTATATAACCAGAAAAGTACGCCTCGCAGAAGTAAAGCAGTTGCTTCTCCTCAATGAGAATTATACAGCTACGTGCAAAAGAAGTCTGCAACATCCACAATACCACCCTTCCCAGACCTTTCATGTGCGCATTCCTTCTTATACACACTCGAGTGTGTTTCCAGAGTGCAATCCTTTCTGACGAATGCTTGCATTGCTTGCACATGTATACTCTCCGTCTGTACGTTCCTGCTGCATGCACCTTGATGGGCCCAACGCCCTCAAATAAGTAAGCCCGGGTCCGTTCAACCTTGTGTGTGTTTCAGTGAGTTGAGCAGATTGCCACTGCTCCAGCTTCTATCTGGCAGTATCTTGCTGGAAGGAAAAAGCACTTTCTTTTCTCCACCAAGAACGTGTTTTATAAATTACACAATACCTTCTTTCCCAGAAGGTTCATCTGCACTTTCCTAAGTGTTTCTAAAGTGCGATCTGCTCCGGAGAATAGAACTTTGCCCCTGCTCCAGCTTATAACTCAAGTATGCCGCTTGATGGGAAATATAGGTTCTTTGCCTCTGTAGGGCCTGCAGCTAAGAGCGAAGGAAGTTTTCAAACTTCCACAAACGCCTTGCATCCCAGAAGTTTCATCTACCGGTTTCTTCTTATCAACACTTCAGCGTGTTTCCACGGTGCAATCTCTACCGGTGAATACATGGAGCTGTCTGAATACTGCTGGCAAGGCATTGTGCCAATAGCCACGCAACTGCGGGCACAAACTCAGGGAGACTAGGAGTTTGCCCCACGGCTCCAGCTTATAAGCGGCAGTATGCTTTGCACCCGCCCCCTCAACTCCCCTTTCTGCTAGTTTACATCCAGCCAGCACTCCTCTCCCACAGGACCTGCGTCCTCACCTAGCTTTTCTGCTAGCGTACACCCAGAGATAACTTCCCTGGCAGAGGGAACCGAGCCCTCAACTTACCTTTCTGCTAGTGCACTCCAGCCAGCACTCCTCTCCCAAAGGACCCGAGTCCTCACCTCACCCTTCTGCTAGTGCACATCCAGACAGCACTCCTCTCCAAGAAGGGCTCAAGTCCTCCCTTCGCCTTTCTGCTAGTGCACATCCAGAAAGCACTCCTCACCCAGAGGACAAGAGTCGTCACCTCGCCCTCCTTGCAACCGCACATTCGGACAGCACTCCTCTCCCAGAGGACAAGTCTTCACCTCGTCCTTCTACAACTGCACATTCAGACAGCCCTCCTCTCCCAGAGGGACATGAGTCCTCACCTCACCTTTCTGCTAGAGTACATCCAGCCCGCACTCCTCGCCCAGTGGACTCAGTCCTCACCTGTCGTTTCTGCTAGCGCACATTCAGCTAGCGCTCCTCTCCCACGGTACCCGAGTCCTCACGTGGCCTTTATGCTGGTCTACATCCAGATACCACTCCTTTTCTCTAGCAGGTGAAGACGCGGGTGCTGTGATAGAGGAGAGTTTTATGGCACTCAAAGCAGAAGGCAGATGCGAGGACAAAGGCAGCCAGTGGCCACGCAATCACTGCGCCAGCTTAAGGTCCAGCAATATCTCGTTAGGAGGAATAGCAGTTACTTCTCTGATGTCATGCTGTTTAGCAGTAACCGTGAATGCTTCTTTCAAACTTCCACAACACCTTGATTTCCAGAAGGTTCCTCTGCACTTTGCTCAACACATCAGCGTGAATCCAGAGTGGTTCCACTCTGGAGAGCATTGCGTTCGCTCATGTAACTTCCTGAGCACTCCTCCTGAGGGAACCATTATTAGAACCCGTGCGCCATTCTTCAAGGCAAATCAATAGCCACTCATCCCCGGCTTGACTTACCTCGGTGAGGGCAGGTCATTCGACCACGTGCATCATCTCATTCAGAACGGGAAGTCTGCTTCTGGTCCACCTTACATAACCATCAGTAGCCTCTGTGGTGGAAAAACATTTTCTTCTCCTCAGTAAGGCTTATAGAGCTACCCGGAATAGACTTTCACAACTTCCACGGCAATTCTAGCCATAAGTTTTAGCTGCGCTTCCCTTCTTATCAACACTAGAGTGTGTTTCCAAAGTGCAGTCGATTCCAGAGAATACTCGTATTGATTGCGCATTTAACGCTCCGAAAAATTCCCACTCAGAAATAATGTGCCAACAGCCGTGCAACTACATGCAGGATCTCAGGGCGGATAATCTGCCCCTTGTCTCTCTGTATATAACCAGAAAAATGCTTCATGGAGGCAAAAGCAGTTGCTTCTCCTCAATAACAATTACACAGCTACGTGGCAAAAGAAGTCTACAACATCCACAATACCATGCTTCCCAGACATTTCATGTGCCCATTCCTTCTTATGCAACCTAGAGTTTGTTTCCTGAGTGCAATCCATTCTGGAGAATACTTGTATTGATCGCACATTAACTCTCCATCTGAACATTCCTGCGGTGCCAACTTCGATGTACATACACAACGCCCTCAGAAAAGTAAGCCAGGGTCCAGTCAACCTTGTGGGTGTTTCAGGGAGACGAGCAGGTTGCCACTGCCCCGGCTCTATCCAGCAGTATCTCGCTGGAAGGAAAAAGCACTTCCGTCTCTTCAGTAAGGCTATTTAGAGCTCACCAAGAATGAGTGTTTTATAAATTACACAATAACTTGTTTCCCAGTCAATTCATCTGCACTTTCCTTATAAACACGCCAGCGTTGTTTCTAAAGTGCAATCTGCTCCGGAGAAGAGAACGTGGTCCATGCTCCAGCTTTATCACTCAAGTATGCCGCTTGATGGAAACGCAGGTTCTTCGCCTCCGTAAGGCCTGGAGCTAAGAGCGAAGGACGTCTTCAAACTTCCACAAACGCCTTGCATCCCAGAAGTTTCATCTGCCGGTTCCTTCTTGTCAACACTTCAGCGTGTTACCCCGGTGCAATCTCTACCGGGGAATACTTGTATTGAGCGCACGTGGAGCTGTCTGAACACTCCCGGAGAGTGAATATGAGCCCCTGACCAAGGTAAGGCAGTGTGCCAACAGCCATCCAACTGCGGGCACGGACTCAGGGCGACTAGGAGTTTGCCCACTGCTCCAGCTTATATGCGGCAGTAGGCTTCGCACCCGACACCTCATCTCCCCTTTCGGCTAGTTTACATCCAGCCAGCACTCCTCTCCCACAGGACCCGAGTCCACACCTCGCTTTTCTGCTAGCGCACCCCTAGAGAGCACTTCTCTGGCAGAGAGAACCGAGTCCTCAACTTGCCTTTCTGCTGAGTGCACATCCAGCCAGCGCTCCTCTCGCACAGCAACCGAGTCCTCACCTCGCTTTTCTGCTAGTGCACACCCAGAGAGCACTTCTCTGGCAGAGGGAACCGAGTCCTCAACTTGCCTTTCTGCTAGTGCACATCCAGCCAGCGCTCCTCTCCCAAAACACTCGGGTCCTCACCTCGTCCTTCTGCTAGTGCACTTTCAGACAGCACTCCTCTCCAGGAAGGCTCGAGTCCTCACTTTGCCTTTCTGCTGGTGCATATCCAGACAGCACTCCTCTCCCAGAGGACAAGAGTCTTCACCTCACCCTACTGCTAAGGCACGTTCAGACAGCACTCCTCCCCAGGAAGGCTCGAGTCCTCACTTTGCCTTTCTGCTGGTGCATATCCAGCCAGCGCTCCTCTCCCAAAACACTCGGGTCCTCACCTCGTCCTTCTGGTAGTGCACTTTCAGACAGCACTCCTCTCCAGGAAGGCTCGAGTCCTCACTTTGCCTTTCTGCTGGTGCATATCCAGACAGCACTCTTTTCCCAGAGGACAAGAGTCTTCACTTCACCCTACTGCTAAGGCACGTTCCGACAGCACTCCTCTCTCAGAGGGAAGCGAGTCCTCACTTCACCTTTCTGCTTAGTGCACCTCCAGACAGCACTCCTCTCCCAGAGGACACGACTCTTCACCCCGCCTTTCCGCTAGCGCACTTCCAGACAGCACTCCTCTCCTAGGGGACGCGACTCCTCACCTTGTCTTCCTGGTAGTGCAGATGCAGCTACAACTCCTAGCCCAGAGGACAGGAGTCCTCACCTCGACCTTCTGCTAGTGCACATCCAGCCGGCACTCCTTCCCCAGAGGACATGAGTCCTCACCTCACCTTTTCTGCTGGAGTACATCCAGCCAGCACTCCTCTCCCAGTGGACACAAGTCCTCACCTGTCGTTTCTGCTAGCGCACATTCAGCTAGCGCTCCTCTCCCACGGTACCCGAGTCCTCACGTGGCCTTCATGCTGGTCTACGTCCAGATACCACCACTCCTTTCCTCTAGCAGCTGAGGACGTGGGTGCTGTGAGAGAGGCGTTTTATGGCACTCAAGCAGCAGGCAGATGTGAGGACAAAGTAAACCAATAGCCATGCAATCACTGCACCAGCTTAGATCCGGCAGTACCTCCTTAGGAGAAATAGCAGTTTCTTCTCTGATGTAATGCTGTTTGGCGCTAACCATGAAGGCTTCTTCCAAAATTCCACAATACCTTGATTTCCTCTGCACTTTGCTCAACACAGCCGTGTGTTTCCAAAGTGGAAAGTATTCTGGAGAGCACTTGTTTTGTTCGCTCGTGTAACTTCCTGAGCACTCCTCCTGAGGGAACGTTAATTCATATGCGCCCTTCTTCAAGGCAAATCAATACCCACTCATCCCCGGGTTGACTTACCTTCGAGGTCATTCGACTATGTGCATCATCTCATTGAGAATGGAAGTTTGCCTCTGTTATGCCATACATAAGCGTCAGTATTCTCTTTGGAGGAAAAACATTTTCTTCTTCTCAGTAAGGCTACCCCGAGTAGACTTTCACAATTTCCACAGTGATTCTTGCCAGAAGTTTTAGCTGCATTTCCCTGCTTACCAACACTAGAGTGTGTTTCCAAAGTGCAATCGATTCCAGAGAATACTTGCATTGATTGCGCACATAACTCTCTGAAAAATTCCCGCTGAGAAAGAATGTGACAAAGGCAATGCAACTACGTGCAGGATCTCAGGGCAGATAACCTGCCCTTTGTCCTCGTATATAACCAGAAAAGTACGCCTCGCAGAAGTAAAGCAGTTGCTTCTCCTCAATGAGAATTATACAGCTACGTGCAAAAGAAGTCTGCAACATCCACAATACCACCCTTCCCAGACCTTTCATGTGCGCATTCCTTCTTATACACACTCGAGTGTGTTTCCAGAGTGCAATCCTTTCTGACGAATGCTTGCATTGCTTGCACATGTATACTCTCCGTCTGTACGTTCCTGCTGCATGCACCTTGATGGGCCCAACGCCCTCAAATAAGTAAGCCCGGGTCCGTTCAACCTTGTGTGTGTTTCAGTGAGTTGAGCAGATTGCCACTGCTCCAGCTTCTATCTGGCAGTATCTTGCTGGAAGGAAAAAGCACTTTCTTTTCTCCACCAAGAACGTGTTTTATAAATTACACAATACCTTCTTTCCCAGAAGGTTCATCTGCACTTTCCTAAGTGTTTCTAAAGTGCGATCTGCTCCGGAGAATAGAACTTTGCCCCTGCTCCAGCTTATAACTCAAGTATGCCGCTTGATGGGAAATATAGGTTCTTTGCCTCTGTAGGGCCTGCAGCTAAGAGCGAAGGAAGTTTTCAAACTTCCACAAACGCCTTGCATCCCAGAAGTTTCATCTACCGGTTTCTTCTTATCAACACTTCAGCGTGTTTCCACGGTGCAATCTCTACCGGTGAATACATGGAGCTGTCTGAATACTGCTGGCAAGGCATTGTGCCAATAGCCACGCAACTGCGGGCACAAACTCAGGGAGACTAGGAGTTTGCCCCACGGCTCCAGCTTATAAGCGGCAGTATGCTTTGCACCCGCCCCCTCAACTCCCCTTTCTGCTAGTTTACATCCAGCCAGCACTCCTCTCCCACAGGACCTGCGTCCTCACCTAGCTTTTCTGCTAGCGTACACCCAGAGATAACTTCCCTGGCAGAGGGAACCGAGCCCTCAACTTACCTTTCTGCTAGTGCACTCCAGCCAGCACTCCTCTCCCAAAGGACCCGAGTCCTCACCTCACCCTTCTGCTAGTGCACATCCAGACAGCACTCCTCTCCAAGAAGGGCTCAAGTCCTCCCTTCGCCTTTCTGCTAGTGCACATCCAGAAAGCACTCCTCACCCAGAGGACAAGAGTCGTCACCTCGCCCTCCTTGCAACCGCACATTCGGACAGCACTCCTCTCCCAGAGGACAAGTCTTCACCTCGTCCTTCTACAACTGCACATTCAGACAGCCCTCCTCTCCCAGAGGGACATGAGTCCTCACCTCACCTTTCTGCTAGAGTACATCCAGCCCGCACTCCTCGCCCAGTGGACTCAGTCCTCACCTGTCGTTTCTGCTAGCGCACATTCAGCTAGCGCTCCTCTCCCACGGTACCCGAGTCCTCACGTGGCCTTTATGCTGGTCTACATCCAGATACCACTCCTTTTCTCTAGCAGGTGAAGACGCGGGTGCTGTGATAGAGGAGAGTTTTATGGCACTCAAAGCAGAAGGCAGATGCGAGGACAAAGGCAGCCAGTGGCCACGCAATCACTGCGCCAGCTTAAGGTCCAGCAATATCTCGTTAGGAGGAATAGCAGTTACTTCTCTGATGTCATGCTGTTTAGCAGTAACCGTGAATGCTTCTTTCAAACTTCCACAACACCTTGATTTCCAGAAGGTTCCTCTGCACTTTGCTCAACACATCAGCGTGAATCCAGAGTGGTTCCACTCTGGAGAGCATTGCGTTCGCTCATGTAACTTCCTGAGCACTCCTCCTGAGGGAACCATTATTAGAACCCGTGCGCCATTCTTCAAGGCAAATCAATAGCCACTCATCCCCGGCTTGACTTACCTCGGTGAGGGCAGGTCATTCGACCACGTGCATCATCTCATTCAGAACGGGAAGTCTGCTTCTGGTCCACCTTACATAACCATCAGTAGCCTCTGTGGTGGAAAAACATTTTCTTCTCCTCAGTAAGGCTTATAGAGCTACCCGGAATAGACTTTCACAACTTCCACGGCAATTCTAGCCATAAGTTTTAGCTGCGCTTCCCTTCTTATCAACACTAGAGTGTGTTTCCAAAGTGCAGTCGATTCCAGAGAATACTCGTATTGATTGCGCATTTAACGCTCCGAAAAATTCCCACTCAGAAATAATGTGCCAACAGCCGTGCGACTACATGCAGGATCTCAGGGCGGATAATCTGCCCCTTGTCTCTCTGTATATAACCAGAAAAATGCTTCATGGAGGCAAAAGCAGTTGCTTCTCCTCAATAACAATTACACAGCTACGTGGCAAAAGAAGTCTACAACATCCACAATACCATGCTTCCCAGACATTTCATGTGCCCATTCCTTCTTATGCAACCTAGAGTTTGTTTCCTGAGTGCAATCCATTCTGGAGAATACTTGTATTGATCGCACATTAACTCTCCATCTGAACATTCCTGCGGTGCCAACTTCGATGTACATACACAACGCCCTCAGAAAAGTAAGCCAGGGTCCAGTCAACCTTGTGGGTGTTTCAGGGAGACGAGCAGGTTGCCACTGCCCCGGCTCTATCCAGCAGTATCTCGCTGGAAGGAAAAAGCACTTCCGTCTCTTCAGTAAGGCTATTTAGAGCTCACCAAGAATGAGTGTTTTATAAATTACACAATAACTTGTTTCCCAGTCAATTCATCTGCACTTTCCTTATAAACACGCCAGCGTTGTTTCTAAAGTGCAATCTGCTCCGGAGAAGAGAACGTGGTCCATGCTCCAGCTTTATCACTCAAGTATGCCGCTTGATGGAAACGCAGGTTCTTCGCCTCCGTAAGGCCTGGAGCTAAGAGCGAAGGACGTCTTCAAACTTCCACAAACGCCTTGCATCCCAGAAGTTTCATCTGCCGGTTCCTTCTTGTCAACACTTCAGCGTGTTACCCCGGTGCAATCTCTACCGGGGAATACTTGTATTGAGCGCACGTGGAGCTGTCTGAACACTCCCGGAGAGTGAATATGAGCCCCTGACCAAGGTAAGGCAGTGTGCCAACAGCCATCCAACTGCGGGCACGGACTCAGGGCGACTAGGAGTTTGCCCACTGCTCCAGCTTATATGCGGCAGTAGGCTTCGCACCCGACACCTCATCTCCCCTTTCGGCTAGTTTACATCCAGCCAGCACTCCTCTCCCACAGGACCCGAGTCCACACCTCGCTTTTCTGCTAGCGCACCCCTAGAGAGCACTTCTCTGGCAGAGAGAACCGAGTCCTCAACTTGCCTTTCTGCTGAGTGCACATCCAGCCAGCGCTCCTCTCGCACAGCAACCGAGTCCTCACCTCGCTTTTCTGCTAGTGCACACCCAGAGAGCACTTCTCTGGCAGAGGGAACCGAGTCCTCAACTTGCCTTTCTGCTAGTGCACATCCAGCCAGCGCTCCTCTCCCAAAACACTCGGGTCCTCACCTCGTCCTTCTGCTAGTGCACTTTCAGACAGCACTCCTCTCCAGGAAGGCTCGAGTCCTCACTTTGCCTTTCTGCTGGTGCATATCCAGACAGCACTCCTCTCCCAGAGGACAAGAGTCTTCACCTCACCCTACTGCTAAGGCACGTTCAGACAGCACTCCTCCCCAGGAAGGCTCGAGTCCTCACTTTGCCTTTCTGCTGGTGCATATCCAGCCAGCGCTCCTCTCCCAAAACACTCGGGTCCTCACCTCGTCCTTCTGGTAGTGCACTTTCAGACAGCACTCCTCTCCAGGAAGGCTCGAGTCCTCACTTTGCCTTTCTGCTGGTGCATATCCAGACAGCACTCTTTTCCCAGAGGACAAGAGTCTTCACTTCACCCTACTGCTAAGGCACGTTCCGACAGCACTCCTCTCTCAGAGGGAAGCGAGTCCTCACTTCACCTTTCTGCTTAGTGCACCTCCAGACAGCACTCCTCTCCCAGAGGACACGACTCTTCACCCCGCCTTTCCGCTAGCGCACTTCCAGACAGCACTCCTCTCCTAGGGGACGCGACTCCTCACCTTGTCTTCCTGGTAGTGCAGATGCAGCTACAACTCCTAGCCCAGAGGACAGGAGTCCTCACCTCGACCTTCTGCTAGTGCACATCCAGCCGGCACTCCTTCCCCAGAGGACATGAGTCCTCACCTCACCTTTTCTGCTGGAGTACATCCAGCCAGCACTCCTCTCCCAGTGGACACAAGTCCTCACCTGTCGTTTCTGCTAGCGCACATTCAGCTAGCGCTCCTCTCCCACGGTACCCGAGTCCTCACGTGGCCTTCATGCTGGTCTACGTCCAGATACCACCACTCCTTTCCTCTAGCAGCTGAGGACGTGGGTGCTGTGAGAGAGGCGTTTTATGGCACTCAAGCAGCAGGCAGATGTGAGGACAAAGTAAACCAATAGCCATGCAATCACTGCACCAGCTTAGATCCGGCAGTACCTCCTTAGGAGAAATAGCAGTTTCTTCTCTGATGTAATGCTGTTTGGCGCTAACCATGAAGGCTTCTTCCAAAATTCCACAATACCTTGATTTCCTCTGCACTTTGCTCAACACAGCCGTGTGTTTCCAAAGTGGAAAGTATTCTGGAGAGCACTTGTTTTGTTCGCTCGTGTAACTTCCTGAGCACTCCTCCTGAGGGAACGTTAATTCATATGCGCCCTTCTTCAAGGCAAATCAATACCCACTCATCCCCGGGTTGACTTACCTTCGAGGTCATTCGACTATGTGCATCATCTCATTGAGAATGGAAGTTTGCCTCTGTTATGCCATACATAAGCGTCAGTATTCTCTTTGGAGGAAAAACATTTTCTTCTTCTCAGTAAGGCTACCCCGAGTAGACTTTCACAATTTCCACAGTGATTCTTGCCAGAAGTTTTAGCTGCATTTCCCTGCTTACCAACACTAGAGTGTGTTTCCAAAGTGCAATCGATTCCAGAGAATACTTGCATTGATTGCGCACATAACTCTCTGAAAAATTCCCGCTGAGAAAGAATGTGACAAAGGCAATGCAACTACGTGCAGGATCTCAGGGCAGATAACCTGCCCTTTGTCCTCGTATATAACCAGAAAAGTACGCCTCGCAGAAGTAAAGCAGTTGCTTCTCCTCAATGAGAATTATACAGCTACGTGCAAAAGAAGTCTGCAACATCCACAATACCACCCTTCCCAGACCTTTCATGTGCGCATTCCTTCTTATACACACTCGAGTGTGTTTCCAGAGTGCAATCCTTTCTGACGAATGCTTGCATTGCTTGCACATGTATACTCTCCGTCTGTACGTTCCTGCTGCATGCACCTTGATGGGCCCAACGCCCTCAAATAAGTAAGCCCGGGTCCGTTCAACCTTGTGTGTGTTTCAGTGAGTTGAGCAGATTGCCACTGCTCCAGCTTCTATCTGGCAGTATCTTGCTGGAAGGAAAAAGCACTTTCTTTTCTCCACCAAGAACGTGTTTTATAAATTACACAATACCTTCTTTCCCAGAAGGTTCATCTGCACTTTCCTAAGTGTTTCTAAAGTGCGATCTGCTCCGGAGAATAGAACTTTGCCCCTGCTCCAGCTTATAACTCAAGTATGCCGCTTGATGGGAAATATAGGTTCTTTGCCTCTGTAGGGCCTGCAGCTAAGAGCGAAGGAAGTTTTCAAACTTCCACAAACGCCTTGCATCCCAGAAGTTTCATCTACCGGTTTCTTCTTATCAACACTTCAGCGTGTTTCCACGGTGCAATCTCTACCGGTGAATACATGGAGCTGTCTGAATACTGCTGGCAAGGCATTGTGCCAATAGCCACGCAACTGCGGGCACAAACTCAGGGAGACTAGGAGTTTGCCCCACGGCTCCAGCTTATAAGCGGCAGTATGCTTTGCACCCGCCCCCTCAACTCCCCTTTCTGCTAGTTTACATCCAGCCAGCACTCCTCTCCCACAGGACCTGCGTCCTCACCTAGCTTTTCTGCTAGCGTACACCCAGAGATAACTTCCCTGGCAGAGGGAACCGAGCCCTCAACTTACCTTTCTGCTAGTGCACTCCAGCCAGCACTCCTCTCCCAAAGGACCCGAGTCCTCACCTCACCCTTCTGCTAGTGCACATCCAGACAGCACTCCTCTCCAAGAAGGGCTCAAGTCCTCCCTTCGCCTTTCTGCTAGTGCACATCCAGAAAGCACTCCTCACCCAGAGGACAAGAGTCGTCACCTCGCCCTCCTTGCAACCGCACATTCGGACAGCACTCCTCTCCCAGAGGACAAGTCTTCACCTCGTCCTTCTACAACTGCACATTCAGACAGCCCTCCTCTCCCAGAGGGACATGAGTCCTCACCTCACCTTTCTGCTAGAGTACATCCAGCCCGCACTCCTCGCCCAGTGGACTCAGTCCTCACCTGTCGTTTCTGCTAGCGCACATTCAGCTAGCGCTCCTCTCCCACGGTACCCGAGTCCTCACGTGGCCTTTATGCTGGTCTACATCCAGATACCACTCCTTTTCTCTAGCAGGTGAAGACGCGGGTGCTGTGATAGAGGAGAGTTTTATGGCACTCAAAGCAGAAGGCAGATGCGAGGACAAAGGCAGCCAGTGGCCACGCAATCACTGCGCCAGCTTAAGGTCCAGCAATATCTCGTTAGGAGGAATAGCAGTTACTTCTCTGATGTCATGCTGTTTAGCAGTAACCGTGAATGCTTCTTTCAAACTTCCACAACACCTTGATTTCCAGAAGGTTCCTCTGCACTTTGCTCAACACATCAGCGTGAATCCAGAGTGGTTCCACTCTGGAGAGCATTGCGTTCGCTCATGTAACTTCCTGAGCACTCCTCCTGAGGGAACCATTATTAGAACCCGTGCGCCATTCTTCAAGGCAAATCAATAGCCACTCATCCCCGGCTTGACTTACCTCGGTGAGGGCAGGTCATTCGACCACGTGCATCATCTCATTCAGAACGGGAAGTCTGCTTCTGGTCCACCTTACATAACCATCAGTAGCCTCTGTGGTGGAAAAACATTTTCTTCTCCTCAGTAAGGCTTATAGAGCTACCCGGAATAGACTTTCACAACTTCCACGGCAATTCTAGCCATAAGTTTTAGCTGCGCTTCCCTTCTTATCAACACTAGAGTGTGTTTCCAAAGTGCAGTCGATTCCAGAGAATACTCGTATTGATTGCGCATTTAACGCTCCGAAAAATTCCCACTCAGAAATAATGTGCCAACAGCCGTGCAACTACATGCAGGATCTCAGGGCGGATAATCTGCCCCTTGTCTCTCTGTATATAACCAGAAAAATGCTTCATGGAGGCAAAAGCAGTTGCTTCTCCTCAATAACAATTACACAGCTACGTGGCAAAAGAAGTCTACAACATCCACAATACCATGCTTCCCAGACATTTCATGTGCCCATTCCTTCTTATGCAACCTAGAGTTTGTTTCCTGAGTGCAATCCATTCTGGAGAATACTTGTATTGATCGCACATTAACTCTCCATCTGAACATTCCTGCGGTGCCAACTTCGATGTACATACACAACGCCCTCAGAAAAGTAAGCCAGGGTCCAGTCAACCTTGTGGGTGTTTCAGGGAGACGAGCAGGTTGCCACTGCCCCGGCTCTATCCAGCAGTATCTCGCTGGAAGGAAAAAGCACTTCCGTCTCTTCAGTAAGGCTATTTAGAGCTCACCAAGAATGAGTGTTTTATAAATTACACAATAACTTGTTTCCCAGTCAATTCATCTGCACTTTCCTTATAAACACGCCAGCGTTGTTTCTAAAGTGCAATCTGCTCCGGAGAAGAGAACGTGGTCCATGCTCCAGCTTTATCACTCAAGTATGCCGCTTGATGGAAACGCAGGTTCTTCGCCTCCGTAAGGCCTGGAGCTAAGAGCGAAGGACGTCTTCAAACTTCCACAAACGCCTTGCATCCCAGAAGTTTCATCTGCCGGTTCCTTCTTGTCAACACTTCAGCGTGTTACCCCGGTGCAATCTCTACCGGGGAATACTTGTATTGAGCGCACGTGGAGCTGTCTGAACACTCCCGGAGAGTGAATATGAGCCCCTGACCAAGGTAAGGCAGTGTGCCAACAGCCATCCAACTGCGGGCACGGACTCAGGGCGACTAGGAGTTTGCCCACTGCTCCAGCTTATATGCGGCAGTAGGCTTCGCACCCGACACCTCATCTCCCCTTTCGGCTAGTTTACATCCAGCCAGCACTCCTCTCCCACAGGACCCGAGTCCACACCTCGCTTTTCTGCTAGCGCACCCCTAGAGAGCACTTCTCTGGCAGAGAGAACCGAGTCCTCAACTTGCCTTTCTGCTGAGTGCACATCCAGCCAGCGCTCCTCTCGCACAGCAACCGAGTCCTCACCTCGCTTTTCTGCTAGTGCACACCCAGAGAGCACTTCTCTGGCAGAGGGAACCGAGTCCTCAACTTGCCTTTCTGCTAGTGCACATCCAGCCAGCGCTCCTCTCCCAAAACACTCGGGTCCTCACCTCGTCCTTCTGCTAGTGCACTTTCAGACAGCACTCCTCTCCAGGAAGGCTCGAGTCCTCACTTTGCCTTTCTGCTGGTGCATATCCAGACAGCACTCCTCTCCCAGAGGACAAGAGTCTTCACCTCACCCTACTGCTAAGGCACGTTCAGACAGCACTCCTCCCCAGGAAGGCTCGAGTCCTCACTTTGCCTTTCTGCTGGTGCATATCCAGCCAGCGCTCCTCTCCCAAAACACTCGGGTCCTCACCTCGTCCTTCTGGTAGTGCACTTTCAGACAGCACTCCTCTCCAGGAAGGCTCGAGTCCTCACTTTGCCTTTCTGCTGGTGCATATCCAGACAGCACTCTTTTCCCAGAGGACAAGAGTCTTCACTTCACCCTACTGCTAAGGCACGTTCCGACAGCACTCCTCTCTCAGAGGGAAGCGAGTCCTCACTTCACCTTTCTGCTTAGTGCACCTCCAGACAGCACTCCTGTCCCAGAGGACACGACTCTTCACCCCGCCTTTCCGCTAGCGCACTTCCAGACAGCACTCCTCTCCTAGGGGACGCGACTCCTCACCTTGTCTTCCTGGTAGTGCAGATGCAGCTACAACTCCTAGCCCAGAGGACAGGAGTCCTCACCTCGACCTTCTGCTAGTGCACATCCAGCCGGCACTCCTTCCCCAGAGGACATGAGTCCTCACCTCACCTTTTCTGCTGGAGTACATCCAGCCAGCACTCCTCTCCCAGTGGACACAAGTCCTCACCTGTCGTTTCTGCTAGCGCACATTCAGCTAGCGCTCCTCTCCCACGGTACCCGAGTCCTCACGTGGCCTTCATGCTGGTCTACGTCCAGATACCACCACTCCTTTCCTCTAGCAGCTGAGGACGTGGGTGCTGTGAGAGAGGCGTTTTATGGCACTCAAGCAGCAGGCAGATGTGAGGACAAAGTAAACCAATAGCCATGCAATCACTGCACCAGCTTAGATCCGGCAGTACCTCCTTAGGAGAAATAGCAGTTTCTTCTCTGATGTAATGCTGTTTGGCGCTAACCATGAAGGCTTCTTCCAAAATTCCACAATACCTTGATTTCCTCTGCACTTTGCTCAACACAGCCGTGTGTTTCCAAAGTGGAAAGTATTCTGGAGAGCACTTGTTTTGTTCGCTCGTGTAACTTCCTGAGCACTCCTCCTGAGGGAACGTTAATTCATATGCGCCCTTCTTCAAGGCAAATCAATACCCACTCATCCCCGGGTTGACTTACCTTCGAGGTCATTCGACTATGTGCATCATCTCATTGAGAATGGAAGTTTGCCTCTGTTATGCCATACATAAGCGTCAGTATTCTCTTTGGAGGAAAAACATTTTCTTCTTCTCAGTAAGGCTACCCCGAGTAGACTTTCACAATTTCCACAGTGATTCTTGCCAGAAGTTTTAGCTGCATTTCCCTGCTTACCAACACTAGAGTGTGTTTCCAAAGTGCAATCGATTCCAGAGAATACTTGCATTGATTGCGCACATAACTCTCTGAAAAATTCCCGCTGAGAAAGAATGTGACAAAGGCAATGCAACTACGTGCAGGATCTCAGGGCAGATAACCTGCCCTTTGTCCTCGTATATAACCAGAAAAGTACGCCTCGCAGAAGTAAAGCAGTTGCTTCTCCTCAATGAGAATTATACAGCTACGTGCAAAAGAAGTCTGCAACATCCACAATACCACCCTTCCCAGACCTTTCATGTGCGCATTCCTTCTTATACACACTCGAGTGTGTTTCCAGAGTGCAATCCTTTCTGACGAATGCTTGCATTGCTTGCACATGTATACTCTCCGTCTGTACGTTCCTGCTGCATGCACCTTGATGGGCCCAACGCCCTCAAATAAGTAAGCCCGGGTCCGTTCAACCTTGTGTGTGTTTCAGTGAGTTGAGCAGATTGCCACTGCTCCAGCTTCTATCTGGCAGTATCTTGCTGGAAGGAAAAAGCACTTTCTTTTCTCCACCAAGAACGTGTTTTATAAATTACACAATACCTTCTTTCCCAGAAGGTTCATCTGCACTTTCCTAAGTGTTTCTAAAGTGCGATCTGCTCCGGAGAATAGAACTTTGCCCCTGCTCCAGCTTATAACTCAAGTATGCCGCTTGATGGGAAATATAGGTTCTTTGCCTCTGTAGGGCCTGCAGCTAAGAGCGAAGGAAGTTTTCAAACTTCCACAAACGCCTTGCATCCCAGAAGTTTCATCTACCGGTTTCTTCTTATCAACACTTCAGCGTGTTTCCACGGTGCAATCTCTACCGGTGAATACATGGAGCTGTCTGAATACTGCTGGCAAGGCATTGTGCCAATAGCCACGCAACTGCGGGCACAAACTCAGGGAGACTAGGAGTTTGCCCCACGGCTCCAGCTTATAAGCGGCAGTATGCTTTGCACCCGCCCCCTCAACTCCCCTTTCTGCTAGTTTACATCCAGCCAGCACTCCTCTCCCACAGGACCTGCGTCCTCACCTAGCTTTTCTGCTAGCGTACACCCAGAGATAACTTCCCTGGCAGAGGGAACCGAGCCCTCAACTTACCTTTCTGCTAGTGCACTCCAGCCAGCACTCCTCTCCCAAAGGACCCGAGTCCTCACCTCACCCTTCTGCTAGTGCACATCCAGACAGCACTCCTCTCCAAGAAGGGCTCAAGTCCTCCCTTCGCCTTTCTGCTAGTGCACATCCAGAAAGCACTCCTCACCCAGAGGACAAGAGTCGTCACCTCGCCCTCCTTGCAACCGCACATTCGGACAGCACTCCTCTCCCAGAGGACAAGTCTTCACCTCGTCCTTCTACAACTGCACATTCAGACAGCCCTCCTCTCCCAGAGGGACATGAGTCCTCACCTCACCTTTCTGCTAGAGTACATCCAGCCCGCACTCCTCGCCCAGTGGACTCAGTCCTCACCTGTCGTTTCTGCTAGCGCACATTCAGCTAGCGCTCCTCTCCCACGGTACCCGAGTCCTCACGTGGCCTTTATGCTGGTCTACATCCAGATACCACTCCTTTTCTCTAGCAGGTGAAGACGCGGGTGCTGTGATAGAGGAGAGTTTTATGGCACTCAAAGCAGAAGGCAGATGCGAGGACAAAGGCAGCCAGTGGCCACGCAATCACTGCGCCAGCTTAAGGTCCAGCAATATCTCGTTAGGAGGAATAGCAGTTACTTCTCTGATGTCATGCTGTTTAGCAGTAACCGTGAATGCTTCTTTCAAACTTCCACAACACCTTGATTTCCAGAAGGTTCCTCTGCACTTTGCTCAACACATCAGCGTGAATCCAGAGTGGTTCCACTCTGGAGAGCATTGCGTTCGCTCATGTAACTTCCTGAGCACTCCTCCTGAGGGAACCATTATTAGAACCCGTGCGCCATTCTTCAAGGCAAATCAATAGCCACTCATCCCCGGCTTGACTTACCTCGGTGAGGGCAGGTCATTCGACCACGTGCATCATCTCATTCAGAACGGGAAGTCTGCTTCTGGTCCACCTTACATAACCATCAGTAGCCTCTGTGGTGGAAAAACATTTTCTTCTCCTCAGTAAGGCTTATAGAGCTACCCGGAATAGACTTTCACAACTTCCACGGCAATTCTAGCCATAAGTTTTAGCTGCGCTTCCCTTCTTATCAACACTAGAGTGTGTTTCCAAAGTGCAGTCGATTCCAGAGAATACTCGTATTGATTGCGCATTTAACGCTCCGAAAAATTCCCACTCAGAAATAATGTGCCAACAGCCGTGCAACTACATGCAGGATCTCAGGGCGGATAATCTGCCCCTTGTCTCTCTGTATATAACCAGAAAAATGCTTCATGGAGGCAAAAGCAGTTGCTTCTCCTCAATAACAATTACACAGCTACGTGGCAAAAGAAGTCTACAACATCCACAATACCATGCTTCCCAGACATTTCATGTGCCCATTCCTTCTTATGCAACCTAGAGTTTGTTTCCTGAGTGCAATCCATTCTGGAGAATACTTGTATTGATCGCACATTAACTCTCCATCTGAACATTCCTGCGGTGCCAACTTCGATGTACATACACAACGCCCTCAGAAAAGTAAGCCAGGGTCCAGTCAACCTTGTGGGTGTTTCAGGGAGACGAGCAGGTTGCCACTGCCCCGGCTCTATCCAGCAGTATCTCGCTGGAAGGAAAAAGCACTTCCGTCTCTTCAGTAAGGCTATTTAGAGCTCACCAAGAATGAGTGTTTTATAAATTACACAATAACTTGTTTCCCAGTCAATTCATCTGCACTTTCCTTATAAACACGCCAGCGTTGTTTCTAAAGTGCAATCTGCTCCGGAGAAGAGAACGTGGTCCATGCTCCAGCTTTATCACTCAAGTATGCCGCTTGATGGAAACGCAGGTTCTTCGCCTCCGTAAGGCCTGGAGCTAAGAGCGAAGGACGTCTTCAAACTTCCACAAACGCCTTGCATCCCAGAAGTTTCATCTGCCGGTTCCTTCTTGTCAACACTTCAGCGTGTTACCCCGGTGCAATCTCTACCGGGGAATACTTGTATTGAGCGCACGTGGAGCTGTCTGAACACTCCCGGAGAGTGAATATGAGCCCCTGACCAAGGTAAGGCAGTGTGCCAACAGCCATCCAACTGCGGCACGGACTCAGGGCGACTAGGAGTTTGCCCACTGCTCCAGCTTATATGCGGCAGTAGGCTTCGCACCCGACACCTCATCTCCCCTTTCGGCTAGTTTACATCCAGCCAGCACTCCTCTCCCACAGGACCCGAGTCCACACCTCGCTTTTCTGCTAGCGCACCCCTAGAGAGCACTTCTCTGGCAGAGAGAACCGAGTCCTCAACTTGCCTTTCTGCTGAGTGCACATCCAGCCAGCGCTCCTCTCGCACAGCAACCGAGTCCTCACCTCGCTTTTCTGCTAGTGCACACCCAGAGAGCACTTCTCTGGCAGAGGGAACCGAGTCCTCAACTTGCCTTTCTGCTAGTGCACATCCAGCCAGCGCTCCTCTCCCAAAACACTCGGGTCCTCACCTCGTCCTTCTGCTAGTGCACTTTCAGACAGCACTCCTCTCCAGGAAGGCTCGAGTCCTCACTTTGCCTTTCTGCTGGTGCATATCCAGACAGCACTCCTCTCCCAGAGGACAAGAGTCTTCACCTCACCCTACTGCTAAGGCACGTTCAGACAGCACTCCTCCCCAGGAAGGCTCGAGTCCTCACTTTGCCTTTCTGCTGGTGCATATCCAGCCAGCGCTCCTCTCCCAAAACACTCGGGTCCTCACCTCGTCCTTCTGGTAGTGCACTTTCAGACAGCACTCCTCTCCAGGAAGGCTCGAGTCCTCACTTTGCCTTTCTGCTGGTGCATATCCAGACAGCACTCTTTTCCCAGAGGACAAGAGTCTTCACTTCACCCTACTGCTAAGGCACGTTCCGACAGCACTCCTCTCTCAGAGGAAGCGAGTCCTCACTTCACCTTTCTGCTTAGTGCACCTCCAGACAGCACTCCTCTCCCAGAGGACACGACTCTTCACCCCGCCTTTCCGCTAGCGCACTTCCAGACAGCACTCCTCTCCTAGGGGACGCGACTCCTCACCTTGTCTTCCTGGTAGTGCAGATGCAGCTACAACTCCTAGCCCAGAGGACAGGAGTCCTCACCTCGACCTTCTGCTAGTGCACATCAGCCGGCACTCCTTCCCAGAGGACATGAGTCCTCACCTCACCTTTTCTGCTGGAGTACATCCAGCCAGCACTCCTCTCCCAGTGGACACAAGTCCTCACCTGTCGTTTCTGCTAGCGCACATTCAGCTAGCGCTCCTCTCCCACGGTACCCGAGTCCTCACGTGGCCTCATGCTGGTCTACGTCCAGATACCACCACTCCTTTCCTCTAGCAGCTGAGGACGTGGGTGCTGTGAGAGAGGCGTTTTATGGCACTCAAGCAGCAGGCAGATGTGAGGACAAAGTAAACCAATAGCCATGCAATCACTGCACCAGCTTAGATCCGGCAGTACCTCCTTAGGAGAAATAGCAGTTTCTTCTCTGATGTAATGCTGTTTGGCGCTAACCATGAAGGCTTCTTCCAAAATTCCACAATACCTTGATTTCCTCTGCACTTTGCTCAACACAGCCGTGTGTTTCCAAAGTGGAAAGTATTCTGGAGAGCACTTGTTTTGTTCGCTCGTGTAACTTCCTGAGCACTCCTCCTCCTGAGGGAACGTTAATTCATATGCGCCCTTCTTCAAGGCAAATCAATACCCACTCATCCCCGGGTTGACTTACCTTCGAGGTCATTCGACTATGTGCATCATCTCATTGAGAATGGAAGTTTGCCTCTGTTATGCCATACATAAGCGTCAGTATTCTCTTTGGAGGAAAAACATTTTCTTCTTCTCAGTAAGGCTACCCCGAGTAGACTTTCACAATTTCCACAGTGATTCTTGCCAGAAGTTTTAGCTGCATTTCCCTGCTTACCAACACTAGAGTGTGTTTCCAAAGTGCAATCGATTCCAGAGAATACTTGCATTGATTGCGCACATAACTCTCTGAAAAATTCCCGCTGAGAAAGAATGTGACAAAGGCAATGCAACTACGTGCAGGATCTCAGGGCAGATAACCTGCCCTTTGTCCTCGTATATAACCAGAAAAGTACGCCTCGCAGAAGTAAAGCAGTTGCTTCTCCTCAATGAGAATTATACAGCTACGTGCAAAAGAAGTCTGCAACATCCACAATACCACCCTTCCCAGACCTTTCATGTGCGCATTCCTTCTTATACACACTCGAGTGTGTTTCCAGAGTGCAATCCTTTCTGACGAATGCTTGCATTGCTTGCACATGTATACTCTCCGTCTGTACGTTCCTGCTGCATGCACCTTGATGGGCCCAACGCCCTCAAATAAGTAAGCCCGGGTCCGTTCAACCTTGTGTGTGTTTCAGTGAGTTGAGCAGATTGCCACTGCTCCAGCTTCTATCTGGCAGTATCTTGCTGGAAGGAAAAAGCACTTTCTTTTCTCCACCAAGAACGTGTTTTATAAATTACACAATACCTTCTTTCCCAGAAGGTTCATCTGCACTTTCCTAAGTGTTTCTAAAGTGCGATCTGCTCCGGAGAATAGAACTTTGCCCCTGCTCCAGCTTATAACTCAAGTATGCCGCTTGATGGGAAATATAGGTTCTTTGCCTCTGTAGGGCCTGCAGCTAAGAGCGAAGGAAGTTTTCAAACTTCCACAAACGCCTTGCATCCCAGAAGTTTCATCTACCGGTTTCTTCTTATCAACACTTCAGCGTGTTTCCACGGTGCAATCTCTACCGGTGAATACATGGAGCTGTCTGAATACTGCTGGCAAGGCATTGTGCCAATAGCCACGCAACTGCGGGCACAAACTCAGGGAGACTAGGAGTTTGCCCCACGGCTCCAGCTTATAAGCGGCAGTATGCTTTGCACCCGCCCCCTCAACTCCCCTTTCTGCTAGTTTACATCCAGCCAGCACTCCTCTCCCACAGGACCTGCGTCCTCACCTAGCTTTTCTGCTAGCGTACACCCAGAGATAACTTCCCTGGCAGAGGGAACCGAGCCCTCAACTTACCTTTCTGCTAGTGCACTCCAGCCAGCACTCCTCTCCCAAAGGACCCGAGTCCTCACCTCACCCTTCTGCTAGTGCACATCCAGACAGCACTCCTCTCCAAGAAGGGCTCAAGTCCTCCCTTCGCCTTTCTGCTAGTGCACATCCAGAAAGCACTCCTCACCCAGAGGACAAGAGTCGTCACCTCGCCCTCCTTGCAACCGCACATTCGGACAGCACTCCTCTCCCAGAGGACAAGTCTTCACCTCGTCCTTCTACAACTGCACATTCAGACAGCCCTCCTCTCCCAGAGGGACATGAGTCCTCACCTCACCTTTCTGCTAGAGTACATCCAGCCCGCACTCCTCGCCCAGTGGACTCAGTCCTCACCTGTCGTTTCTGCTAGCGCACATTCAGCTAGCGCTCCTCTCCCACGGTACCCGAGTCCTCACGTGGCCTTTATGCTGGTCTACATCCAGATACCACTCCTTTTCTCTAGCAGGTGAAGACGCGGGTGCTGTGATAGAGGAGAGTTTTATGGCACTCAAAGCAGAAGGCAGATGCGAGGACAAAGGCAGCCAGTGGCCACGCAATCACTGCGCCAGCTTAAGGTCCAGCAATATCTCGTTAGGAGGAATAGCAGTTACTTCTCTGATGTCATGCTGTTTAGCAGTAACCGTGAATGCTTCTTTCAAACTTCCACAACACCTTGATTTCCAGAAGGTTCCTCTGCACTTTGCTCAACACATCAGCGTGAATCCAGAGTGGTTCCACTCTGGAGAGCATTGCGTTCGCTCATGTAACTTCCTGAGCACTCCTCCTGAGGGAACCATTATTAGAACCCGTGCGCCATTCTTCAAGGCAAATCAATAGCCACTCATCCCCGGCTTGACTTACCTCGGTGAGGGCAGGTCATTCGACCACGTGCATCATCTCATTCAGAACGGGAAGTCTGCTTCTGGTCCACCTTACATAACCATCAGTAGCCTCTGTGGTGGAAAAACATTTTCTTCTCCTCAGTAAGGCTTATAGAGCTACCCGGAATAGACTTTCACAACTTCCACGGCAATTCTAGCCATAAGTTTTAGCTGCGCTTCCCTTCTTATCAACACTAGAGTGTGTTTCCAAAGTGCAGTCGATTCCAGAGAATACTCGTATTGATTGCGCATTTAACGCTCCGAAAAATTCCCACTCAGAAATAATGTGCCAACAGCCGTGCGACTACATGCAGGATCTCAGGGCGGATAATCTGCCCCTTGTCTCTCTGTATATAACCAGAAAAATGCTTCATGGAGGCAAAAGCAGTTGCTTCTCCTCAATAACAATTACACAGCTACGTGGCAAAAGAAGTCTACAACATCCACAATACCATGCTTCCCAGACATTTCATGTGCCCATTCCTTCTTATGCAACCTAGAGTTTGTTTCCTGAGTGCAATCCATTCTGGAGAATACTTGTATTGATCGCACATTAACTCTCCATCTGAACATTCCTGCGGTGCCAACTTCGATGTACATACACAACGCCCTCAGAAAAGTAAGCCAGGGTCCAGTCAACCTTGTGGGTGTTTCAGGGAGACGAGCAGGTTGCCACTGCCCCGGCTCTATCCAGCAGTATCTCGCTGGAAGGAAAAAGCACTTCCGTCTCTTCAGTAAGGCTATTTAGAGCTCACCAAGAATGAGTGTTTTATAAATTACACAATAACTTGTTTCCCAGTCAATTCATCTGCACTTTCCTTATAAACACGCCAGCGTTGTTTCTAAAGTGCAATCTGCTCCGGAGAAGAGAACGTGGTCCATGCTCCAGCTTTATCACTCAAGTATGCCGCTTGATGGAAACGCAGGTTCTTCGCCTCCGTAAGGCCTGGAGCTAAGAGCGAAGGACGTCTTCAAACTTCCACAAACGCCTTGCATCCCAGAAGTTTCATCTGCCGGTTCCTTCTTGTCAACACTTCAGCGTGTTACCCCGGTGCAATCTCTACCGGGGAATACTTGTATTGAGCGCACGTGGAGCTGTCTGAACACTCCCGGAGAGTGAATATGAGCCCCTGACCAAGGTAAGGCAGTGTGCCAACAGCCATCCAACTGCGGGCACGGACTCAGGGCGACTAGGAGTTTGCCCACTGCTCCAGCTTATATGCGGCAGTAGGCTTCGCACCCGACACCTCATCTCCCCTTTCGGCTAGTTTACATCCAGCCAGCACTCCTCTCCCACAGGACCCGAGTCCACACCTCGCTTTTCTGCTAGCGCACCCCTAGAGAGCACTTCTCTGGCAGAGAGAACCGAGTCCTCAACTTGCCTTTCTGCTGAGTGCACATCCAGCCAGCGCTCCTCTCGCACAGCAACCGAGTCCTCACCTCGCTTTTCTGCTAGTGCACACCCAGAGAGCACTTCTCTGGCAGAGGGAACCGAGTCCTCAACTTGCCTTTCTGCTAGTGCACATCCAGCCAGCGCTCCTCTCCCAAAACACTCGGGTCCTCACCTCGTCCTTCTGCTAGTGCACTTTCAGACAGCACTCCTCTCCAGGAAGGCTCGAGTCCTCACTTTGCCTTTCTGCTGGTGCATATCCAGACAGCACTCCTCTCCCAGAGGACAAGAGTCTTCACCTCACCCTACTGCTAAGGCACGTTCAGACAGCACTCCTCCCCAGGAAGGCTCGAGTCCTCACTTTGCCTTTCTGCTGGTGCATATCCAGCCAGCGCTCCTCTCCCAAAACACTCGGGTCCTCACCTCGTCCTTCTGGTAGTGCACTTTCAGACAGCACTCCTCTCCAGGAAGGCTCGAGTCCTCACTTTGCCTTTCTGCTGGTGCATATCCAGACAGCACTCTTTTCCCAGAGGACAAGAGTCTTCACTTCACCCTACTGCTAAGGCACGTTCCGACAGCACTCCTCTCTCAGAGGGAAGCGAGTCCTCACTTCACCTTTCTGCTTAGTGCACCTCCAGACAGCACTCCTCTCCCAGAGGACACGACTCTTCACCCCGCCTTTCCGCTAGCGCACTTCCAGACAGCACTCCTCTCCTAGGGGACGCGACTCCTCACCTTGTCTTCCTGGTAGTGCAGATGCAGCTACAACTCCTAGCCCAGAGGACAGGAGTCCTCACCTCGACCTTCTGCTAGTGCACATCCAGCCGGCACTCCTTCCCCAGAGGACATGAGTCCTCACCTCACCTTTTCTGCTGGAGTACATCCAGCCAGCACTCCTCTCCCAGTGGACACAAGTCCTCACCTGTCGTTTCTGCTAGCGCACATTCAGCTAGCGCTCCTCTCCCACGGTACCCGAGTCCTCACGTGGCCTTCATGCTGGTCTACGTCCAGATACCACCACTCCTTTCCTCTAGCAGCTGAGGACGTGGGTGCTGTGAGAGAGGCGTTTTATGGCACTCAAGCAGCAGGCAGATGTGAGGACAAAGTAAACCAATAGCCATGCAATCACTGCACCAGCTTAGATCCGGCAGTACCTCCTTAGGAGAAATAGCAGTTTCTTCTCTGATGTAATGCTGTTTGGCGCTAACCATGAAGGCTTCTTCCAAAATTCCACAATACCTTGATTTCCTCTGCACTTTGCTCAACACAGCCGTGTGTTTCCAAAGTGGAAAGTATTCTGGAGAGCACTTGTTTTGTTCGCTCGTGTAACTTCCTGAGCACTCCTCCTGAGGGAACGTTAATTCATATGCGCCCTTCTTCAAGGCAAATCAATACCCACTCATCCCCGGGTTGACTTACCTTCGAGGTCATTCGACTATGTGCATCATCTCATTGAGAATGGAAGTTTGCCTCTGTTATGCCATACATAAGCGTCAGTATTCTCTTTGGAGGAAAAACATTTTCTTCTTCTCAGTAAGGCTACCCCGAGTAGACTTTCACAATTTCCACAGTGATTCTTGCCAGAAGTTTTAGCTGCATTTCCCTGCTTACCAACACTAGAGTGTGTTTCCAAAGTGCAATCGATTCCAGAGAATACTTGCATTGATTGCGCACATAACTCTCTGAAAAATTCCCGCTGAGAAAGAATGTGACAAAGGCAATGCAACTACGTGCAGGATCTCAGGGCAGATAACCTGCCCTTTGTCCTCGTATATAACCAGAAAAGTACGCCTCGCAGAAGTAAAGCAGTTGCTTCTCCTCAATGAGAATTATACAGCTACGTGCAAAAGAAGTCTGCAACATCCACAATACCACCCTTCCCAGACCTTTCATGTGCGCATTCCTTCTTATACACACTCGAGTGTGTTTCCAGAGTGCAATCCTTTCTGACGAATGCTTGCATTGCTTGCACATGTATACTCTCCGTCTGTACGTTCCTGCTGCATGCACCTTGATGGGCCCAACGCCCTCAAATAAGTAAGCCCGGGTCCGTTCAACCTTGTGTGTGTTTCAGTGAGTTGAGCAGATTGCCACTGCTCCAGCTTCTATCTGGCAGTATCTTGCTGGAAGGAAAAAGCACTTTCTTTTCTCCACCAAGAACGTGTTTTATAAATTACACAATACCTTCTTTCCCAGAAGGTTCATCTGCACTTTCCTAAGTGTTTCTAAAGTGCGATCTGCTCCGGAGAATAGAACTTTGCCCCTGCTCCAGCTTATAACTCAAGTATGCCGCTTGATGGGAAATATAGGTTCTTTGCCTCTGTAGGGCCTGCAGCTAAGAGCGAAGGAAGTTTTCAAACTTCCACAAACGCCTTGCATCCCAGAAGTTTCATCTACCGGTTTCTTCTTATCAACACTTCAGCGTGTTTCCACGGTGCAATCTCTACCGGTGAATACATGGAGCTGTCTGAATACTGCTGGCAAGGCATTGTGCCAATAGCCACGCAACTGCGGGCACAAACTCAGGGAGACTAGGAGTTTGCCCCACGGCTCCAGCTTATAAGCGGCAGTATGCTTTGCACCCGCCCCCTCAACTCCCCTTTCTGCTAGTTTACATCCAGCCAGCACTCCTCTCCCACAGGACCTGCGTCCTCACCTAGCTTTTCTGCTAGCGTACACCCAGAGATAACTTCCCTGGCAGAGGGAACCGAGCCCTCAACTTACCTTTCTGCTAGTGCACTCCAGCCAGCACTCCTCTCCCAAAGGACCCGAGTCCTCACCTCACCCTTCTGCTAGTGCACATCCAGACAGCACTCCTCTCCAAGAAGGGCTCAAGTCCTCCCTTCGCCTTTCTGCTAGTCCACATCCAGAAAGCACTCCTCACCCAGAGGACAAGAGTCGTCACCTCGCCCTCCTTGCAACCGCACATTCGGACAGCACTCCTCTCCCAGAGGACAAGTCTTCACCTCGTCCTTCTACAACTGCACATTCAGACAGCCCTCCTCTCCCAGAGGGACATGAGTCCTCACCTCACCTTTCTGCTAGAGTACATCCAGCCCGCACTCCTCGCCCAGTGGACTCAGTCCTCACCTGTCGTTTCTGCTAGCGCACATTCAGCTAGCGCTCCTCTCCCACGGTACCCGAGTCCTCACGTGGCCTTTATGCTGGTCTACATCCAGATACCACTCCTTTTCTCTAGCAGGTGAAGACGCGGGTGCTGTGATAGAGGAGAGTTTTATGGCACTCAAAGCAGAAGGCAGATGCGAGGACAAAGGCAGCCAGTGGCCACGCAATCACTGCGCCAGCTTAAGGTCCAGCAATATCTCGTTAGGAGGAATAGCAGTTACTTCTCTGATGTCATGCTGTTTAGCAGTAACCGTGAATGCTTCTTTCAAACTTCCACAACACCTTGATTTCCAGAAGGTTCCTCTGCACTTTGCTCAACACATCAGCGTGAATCCAGAGTGGTTCCACTCTGGAGAGCATTGCGTTCGCTCATGTAACTTCCTGAGCACTCCTCCTGAGGGAACCATTATTAGAACCCGTGCGCCATTCTTCAAGGCAAATCAATAGCCACTCATCCCCGGCTTGACTTACCTCGGTGAGGGCAGGTCATTCGACCACGTGCATCATCTCATTCAGAACGGGAAGTCTGCTTCTGGTCCACCTTACATAACCATCAGTAGCCTCTGTGGTGGAAAAACATTTTCTTCTCCTCAGTAAGGCTTATAGAGCTACCCGGAATAGACTTTCACAACTTCCACGGCAATTCTAGCCATAAGTTTTAGCTGCGCTTCCCTTCTTATCAACACTAGAGTGTGTTTCCAAAGTGCAGTCGATTCCAGAGAATACTCGTATTGATTGCGCATTTAACGCTCCGAAAAATTCCCACTCAGAAATAATGTGCCAACAGCCGTGCGACTACATGCAGGATCTCAGGGCGGATAATCTGCCCCTTGTCTCTCTGTATATAACCAGAAAAATGCTTCATGGAGGCAAAAGCAGTTGCTTCTCCTCAATAACAATTACACAGCTACGTGGCAAAAGAAGTCTACAACATCCACAATACCATGCTTCCCAGACATTTCATGTGCCCATTCCTTCTTATGCAACCTAGAGTTTGTTTCCTGAGTGCAATCCATTCTGGAGAATACTTGTATTGATCGCACATTAACTCTCCATCTGAACATTCCTGCGGTGCCAACTTCGATGTACATACACAACGCCCTCAGAAAAGTAAGCCAGGGTCCAGTCAACCTTGTGGGTGTTTCAGGGAGACGAGCAGGTTGCCACTGCCCCGGCTCTATCCAGCAGTATCTCGCTGGAAGGAAAAAGCACTTCCGTCTCTTCAGTAAGGCTATTTAGAGCTCACCAAGAATGAGTGTTTTATAAATTACACAATAACTTGTTTCCCAGTCAATTCATCTGCACTTTCCTTATAAACACGCCAGCGTTGTTTCTAAAGTGCAATCTGCTCCGGAGAAGAGAACGTGGTCCATGCTCCAGCTTTATCACTCAAGTATGCCGCTTGATGGAAACGCAGGTTCTTCGCCTCCGTAAGGCCTGGAGCTAAGAGCGAAGGACGTCTTCAAACTTCCACAAACGCCTTGCATCCCAGAAGTTTCATCTGCCGGTTCCTTCTTGTCAACACTTCAGCGTGTTACCCCGGTGCAATCTCTACCGGGGAATACTTGTATTGAGCGCACGTGGAGCTGTCTGAACACTCCCGGAGAGTGAATATGAGCCCCTGACCAAGGTAAGGCAGTGTGCCAACAGCCATCCAACTGCGGGCACGGACTCAGGGCGACTAGGAGTTTGCCCACTGCTCCAGCTTATAAGCGGCAGTAGGCTTCGCACCCGACACCTCATCTCCCCTTTCGGCTAGTTTACATCCAGCCAGCACTCCTCTCCCACAGGACCCGAGTCCACACCTCGCTTTTCTGCTAGCGCACCCCTAGAGAGCACTTCTCTGGCAGAGAGAACCGAGTCCTCAACTTGCCTTTCTGCTGAGTGCACATCCAGCCAGCGCTCCTCTCGCACAGCAACCGAGTCCTCACCTCGCTTTTCTGCTAGTGCACACCCAGAGAGCACTTCTCTGGCAGAGGGAACCGAGTCCTCAACTTGCCTTTCTGCTAGTGCACATCCAGCCAGCGCTCCTCTCCCAAAACACTCGGGTCCTCACCTCGTCCTTCTGCTAGTGCACTTTCAGACAGCACTCCTCTCCAGGAAGGCTCGAGTCCTCACTTTGCCTTTCTGCTGGTGCATATCCAGACAGCACTCCTCTCCCAGAGGACAAGAGTCTTCACCTCACCCTACTGCTAAGGCACGTTCAGACAGCACTCCTCCCCAGGAAGGCTCGAGTCCTCACTTTGCCTTTCTGCTGGTGCATATCCAGCCAGCGCTCCTCTCCCAAAACACTCGGGTCCTCACCTCGTCCTTCTGGTAGTGCACTTTCAGACAGCACTCCTCTCCAGGAAGGCTCGAGTCCTCACTTTGCCTTTCTGCTGGTGCATATCCAGACAGCACTCTTTTCCCAGAGGACAAGAGTCTTCACTTCACCCTACTGCTAAGGCACGTTCCGACAGCACTCCTCTCTCAGAGGGAAGCGAGTCCTCACTTCACCTTTCTGCTTAGTGCACCTCCAGACAGCACTCCTCTCCCAGAGGACACGACTCTTCACCCCGCCTTTCCGCTAGCGCACTTCCAGACAGCACTCCTCTCCTAGGGGACGCGACTCCTCACCTTGTCTTCCTGGTAGTGCAGATGCAGCTACAACTCCTAGCCCAGAGGACAGGAGTCCTCACCTCGACCTTCTGCTAGTGCACATCCAGCCGGCACTCCTTCCCCAGAGGACATGAGTCCTCACCTCACCTTTTCTGCTGGAGTACATCCAGCCAGCACTCCTCTCCCAGTGGACACAAGTCCTCACCTGTCGTTTCTGCTAGCGCACATTCAGCTAGCGCTCCTCTCCCACGGTACCCGAGTCCTCACGTGGCCTTCATGCTGGTCTACGTCCAGATACCACCACTCCTTTCCTCTAGCAGCTGAGGACGTGGGTGCTGTGAGAGAGGCGTTTTATGGCACTCAAGCAGCAGGCAGATGTGAGGACAAAGTAAACCAATAGCCATGCAATCACTGCACCAGCTTAGATCCGGCAGTACCTCCTTAGGAGAAATAGCAGTTTCTTCTCTGATGTAATGCTGTTTGGCGCTAACCATGAAGGCTTCTTCCAAAATTCCACAATACCTTGATTTCCTCTGCACTTTGCTCAACACAGCCGTGTGTTTCCAAAGTGGAAAGTATTCTGGAGAGCACTTGTTTTGTTCGCTCGTGTAACTTCCTGAGCACTCCTCCTGAGGGAACATTAATTCATATGCGCCCTTCTTCAAGGCAAATCAATACCCACTCATCCCCGGGTTGACTTACCTTCGAGGTCATTCGACTATGTGCATCATCTCATTGAGAATGGAAGTTTGCCTCTGTTATGCCATACATAAGCGTCAGTATTCTCTTTGGAGGAAAAACATTTTCTTCTTCTCAGTAAGGCTACCCCGAGTAGACTTTCACAATTTCCACAGTGATTCTTGCCAGAAGTTTTAGCTGCATTTCCCTGCTTACCAACACTAGAGTGTGTTTCCAAAGTGCAATCGATTCCAGAGAATACTTGCATTGATTGCGCACATAACTCTCTGAAAAATTCCCGCTGAGAAAGAATGTGACAAAGGCAATGCAACTACGTGCAGGATCTCAGGGCAGATAACCTGCCCTTTGTCCTCGTATATAACCAGAAAAGTACGCCTCGCAGAAGTAAAGCAGTTGCTTCTCCTCAATGAGAATTATACAGCTACGTGCAAAAGAAGTCTGCAACATCCACAATACCACCCTTCCCAGACCTTTCATGTGCGCATTCCTTCTTATACACACTCGAGTGTGTTTCCAGAGTGCAATCCTTTCTGACGAATGCTTGCATTGCTTGCACATGTATACTCTCCGTCTGTACGTTCCTGCTGCATGCACCTTGATGGGCCCAACGCCCTCAAATAAGTAAGCCCGGGTCCGTTCAACCTTGTGTGTGTTTCAGTGAGTTGAGCAGATTGCCACTGCTCCAGCTTCTATCTGGCAGTATCTTGCTGGAAGGAAAAAGCACTTTCTTTTCTCCACCAAGAACGTGTTTTATAAATTACACAATACCTTCTTTCCCAGAAGGTTCATCTGCACTTTCCTAAGTGTTTCTAAAGTGCGATCTGCTCCGGAGAATAGAACTTTGCCCCTGCTCCAGCTTATAACTCAAGTATGCCGCTTGATGGGAAATATAGGTTCTTTGCCTCTGTAGGGCCTGCAGCTAAGAGCGAAGGAAGTTTTCAAACTTCCACAAACGCCTTGCATCCCAGAAGTTTCATCTACCGGTTTCTTCTTATCAACACTTCAGCGTGTTTCCACGGTGCAATCTCTACCGGTGAATACATGGAGCTGTCTGAATACTGCTGGCAAGGCATTGTGCCAATAGCCACGCAACTGCGGGCACAAACTCAGGGAGACTAGGAGTTTGCCCCACGGCTCCAGCTTATAAGCGGCAGTATGCTTTGCACCCGCCCCCTCAACTCCCCTTTCTGCTAGTTTACATCCAGCCAGCACTCCTCTCCCACAGGACCTGCGTCCTCACCTAGCTTTTCTGCTAGCGTACACCCAGAGATAACTTCCCTGGCAGAGGGAACCGAGCCCTCAACTTACCTTTCTGCTAGTGCACTCCAGCCAGCACTCCTCTCCCAAAGGACCCGAGTCCTCACCTCACCCTTCTGCTAGTGCACATCCAGACAGCACTCCTCTCCAAGAAGGGCTCAAGTCCTCCCTTCGCCTTTCTGCTAGTCCACATCCAGAAAGCACTCCTCACCCAGAGGACAAGAGTCGTCACCTCGCCCTCCTTGCAACCGCACATTCGGACAGCACTCCTCTCCCAGAGGACAAGTCTTCACCTCGTCCTTCTACAACTGCACATTCAGACAGCCCTCCTCTCCCAGAGGGACATGAGTCCTCACCTCACCTTTCTGCTAGAGTACATCCAGCCCGCACTCCTCTCCCAGTGGACTCAGTCCTCACCTGTCGTTTCTGCTAGCGCACATTCAGCTAGCGCTCCTCTCCCACGGTACCCGAGTCCTCACGTGGCCTTTATGCTGGTCTACATCCAGATACCACTCCTTTTCTCTAGCAGGTGAAGACGCGGGTGCTGTGATAGAGGAGAGTTTTATGGCACTCAAAGCAGAAGGCAGATGCGAGGACAAAGGCAGCCAGTGGCCACGCAATCACTGCGCCAGCTTAAGGTCCAGCAATATCTCGTTAGGAGGAATAGCAGTTACTTCTCTGATGTCATGCTGTTTAGCAGTAACCGTGAATGCTTCTTTCAAACTTCCACAACACCTTGATTTCCAGAAGGTTCCTCTGCACTTTGCTCAACACATCAGCGTGAATCCAGAGTGGTTCCACTCTGGAGAGCATTGCGTTCGCTCATGTAACTTCCTGAGCACTCCTCCTGAGGGAACCATTATTAGAACCCGTGCGCCATTCTTCAAGGCAAATCAATAGCCACTCATCCCCGGCTTGACTTACCTCGGTGAGGGCAGGTCATTCGACCACGTGCATCATCTCATTCAGAACGGGAAGTCTGCTTCTGGTCCACCTTACATAACCATCAGTAGCCTCTGTGGTGGAAAAACATTTTCTTCTCCTCAGTAAGGCTTATAGAGCTACCCGGAATAGACTTTCACAACTTCCACGGCAATTCTAGCCATAAGTTTTAGCTGCGCTTCCCTTCTTATCAACACTAGAGTGTGTTTCCAAAGTGCAGTCGATTCCAGAGAATACTCGTATTGATTGCGCATTTAACGCTCCGAAAAATTCCCACTCAGAAATAATGTGCCAACAGCCGTGCGACTACATGCAGGATCTCAGGGCGGATAATCTGCCCCTTGTCTCTCTGTATATAACCAGAAAAATGCTTCATGGAGGCAAAAGCAGTTGCTTCTCCTCAATAACAATTACACAGCTACGTGGCAAAAGAAGTCTACAACATCCACAATACCATGCTTCCCAGACATTTCATGTGCCCATTCCTTCTTATGCAACCTAGAGTTTGTTTCCTGAGTGCAATCCATTCTGGAGAATACTTGTATTGATCGCACATTAACTCTCCATCTGAACATTCCTGCGGTGCCAACTTCGATGTACATACACAACGCCCTCAGAAAAGTAAGCCAGGGTCCAGTCAACCTTGTGGGTGTTTCAGGGAGACGAGCAGGTTGCCACTGCCCCGGCTCTATCCAGCAGTATCTCGCTGGAAGGAAAAAGCACTTCCGTCTCTTCAGTAAGGCTATTTAGAGCTCACCAAGAATGAGTGTTTTATAAATTACACAATAACTTGTTTCCCAGTCAATTCATCTGCACTTTCCTTATAAACACGCCAGCGTTGTTTCTAAAGTGCAATCTGCTCCGGAGAAGAGAACGTGGTCCATGCTCCAGCTTTATCACTCAAGTATGCCGCTTGATGGAAACGCAGGTTCTTCGCCTCCGTAAGGCCTGGAGCTAAGAGCGAAGGACGTCTTCAAACTTCCACAAACGCCTTGCATCCCAGAAGTTTCATCTGCCGGTTCCTTCTTGTCAACACTTCAGCGTGTTACCCCGGTGCAATCTCTACCGGGGAATACTTGTATTGAGCGCACGTGGAGCTGTCTGAACACTCCCGGAGAGTGAATATGAGCCCCTGACCAAGGTAAGGCAGTGTGCCAACAGCCATCCAACTGCGGGCACGGACTCAGGGCGACTAGGAGTTTGCCCACTGCTCCAGCTTATAAGCGGCAGTAGGCTTCGCACCCGACACCTCATCTCCCCTTTCGGCTAGTTTACATCCAGCCAGCACTCCTCTCCCACAGGACCCGAGTCCACACCTCGCTTTTCTGCTAGCGCACCCCTAGAGAGCACTTCTCTGGCAGAGAGAACCGAGTCCTCAACTTGCCTTTCTGCTGAGTGCACATCCAGCCAGCGCTCCTCTCGCACAGCAACCGAGTCCTCACCTCGCTTTTCTGCTAGTGCACACCCAGAGAGCACTTCTCTGGCAGAGGGAACCGAGTCCTCAACTTGCCTTTCTGCTAGTGCACATCCAGCCAGCGCTCCTCTCCCAAAACACTCGGGTCCTCACCTCGTCCTTCTGCTAGTGCACTTTCAGACAGCACTCCTCTCCAGGAAGGCTCGAGTCCTCACTTTGCCTTTCTGCTGGTGCATATCCAGACAGCACTCCTCTCCCAGAGGACAAGAGTCTTCACCTCACCCTACTGCTAAGGCACGTTCAGACAGCACTCCTCCCCAGGAAGGCTCGAGTCCTCACTTTGCCTTTCTGCTGGTGCATATCCAGCCAGCGCTCCTCTCCCAAAACACTCGGGTCCTCACCTCGTCCTTCTGGTAGTGCACTTTCAGACAGCACTCCTCTCCAGGAAGGCTCGAGTCCTCACTTTGCCTTTCTGCTGGTGCATATCCAGACAGCACTCTTTTCCCAGAGGACAAGAGTCTTCACTTCACCCTACTGCTAAGGCACGTTCCGACAGCACTCCTCTCTCAGAGGGAAGCGAGTCCTCACTTCACCTTTCTGCTTAGTGCACCTCCAGACAGCACTCCTCTCCCAGAGGACACGACTCTTCACCCCGCCTTTCCGCTAGCGCACTTCCAGACAGCACTCCTCTCCTAGGGGACGCGACTCCTCACCTTGTCTTCCTGGTAGTGCAGATGCAGCTACAACTCCTAGCCCAGAGGACAGGAGTCCTCACCTCGACCTTCTGCTAGTGCACATCCAGCCGGCACTCCTTCCCCAGAGGACATGAGTCCTCACCTCACCTTTTCTGCTGGAGTACATCCAGCCAGCACTCCTCTCCCAGTGGACACAAGTCCTCACCTGTCGTTTCTGCTAGCGCACATTCAGCTAGCGCTCCTCTCCCACGGTACCCGAGTCCTCACGTGGCCTTCATGCTGGTCTACGTCCAGATACCACCACTCCTTTCCTCTAGCAGCTGAGGACGTGGGTGCTGTGAGAGAGGCGTTTTATGGCACTCAAGCAGCAGGCAGATGTGAGGACAAAGTAAACCAATAGCCATGCAATCACTGCACCAGCTTAGATCCGGCAGTACCTCCTTAGGAGAAATAGCAGTTTCTTCTCTGATGTAATGCTGTTTGGCGCTAACCATGAAGGCTTCTTCCAAAATTCCACAATACCTTGATTTCCTCTGCACTTTGCTCAACACAGCCGTGTGTTTCCAAAGTGGAAAGTATTCTGGAGAGCACTTGTTTTGTTCGCTCGTGTAACTTCCTGAGCACTCCTCCTGAGGGAACATTAATTCATATGCGCCCTTCTTCAAGGCAAATCAATACCCACTCATCCCCGGGTTGACTTACCTTCGAGGTCATTCGACTATGTGCATCATCTCATTGAGAATGGAAGTTTGCCTCTGTTATGCCATACATAAGCGTCAGTATTCTCTTTGGAGGAAAAACATTTTCTTCTTCTCAGTAAGGCTACCCCGAGTAGACTTTCACAATTTCCACAGTGATTCTTGCCAGAAGTTTTAGCTGCATTTCCCTGCTTACCAACACTAGAGTGTGTTTCCAAAGTGCAATCGATTCCAGAGAATACTTGCATTGATTGCGCACATAACTCTCTGAAAAATTCCCGCTGAGAAAGAATGTGACAAAGGCAATGCAACTACGTGCAGGATCTCAGGGCAGATAACCTGCCCTTTGTCCTCGTATATAACCAGAAAAGTACGCCTCGCAGAAGTAAAGCAGTTGCTTCTCCTCAATGAGAATTATACAGCTACGTGCAAAAGAAGTCTGCAACATCCACAATACCACCCTTCCCAGACCTTTCATGTGCGCATTCCTTCTTATACACACTCGAGTGTGTTTCCAGAGTGCAATCCTTTCTGACGAATGCTTGCATTGCTTGCACATGTATACTCTCCGTCTGTACGTTCCTGCTGCATGCACCTTGATGGGCCCAACGCCCTCAAATAAGTAAGCCCGGGTCCGTTCAACCTTGTGTGTGTTTCAGTGAGTTGAGCAGATTGCCACTGCTCCAGCTTCTATCTGGCAGTATCTTGCTGGAAGGAAAAAGCACTTTCTTTTCTCCAGTAAGACTATTTAGCGCTAACCAAGAACGTGTTTTATAAATTACACAATACCTTCTTTCCCAGAAGGTTCATCTGCACTTTCCTCACTGCACTGGTTTTACCCAGTGAAAATCAATTTTTTGTTAGTGGGGAGAGGTGTTCTTTAAAGTGTGACATTGGTGCTTTTATGGGGATTGTATGAAATCTGTAGATTGCTTTGGGTAGTATGGACATTTAACAATGTTCATTCCTCCCAACCATGAGCTTGGTATGTTTTTCTGTCTGTTAACATCTTCTCTATTTCTTTTCTTGGGTTGTCAGTTCTCTATAGATATCTTCCATATCCTTTGTTAGATATATTCCGACGTACTTCATCTTCTTTGGCTACTGTAAAAGGAATAGAGTCTTTGATTATATTCTTAGCTTGACTTTTTTTTTTTTTTTTTTTTGAGACAGAGTCTCAAGCTGTCACCCTGAGCAGAGTGCTGTGTCTCATAGCAACATCAAACTCTTGGGCTTAAGCGATTCTCTTGCTTCAGCCTCCCAAGTAGCTGGGACTACAGGCACCCACCACAACACCCGGTATTTTTTTGCTGGAGTTGTCATTGCTGTTAGGGGGCCCAAGGCTGGATTTGAACCTGCCAGCTCCAGTGTATGTGGCTGGTGTCCTAGCTGCTTAAGCTACAGGCTCTGAGCCTTGGCTTGACTATTGTTGGTATATATAAAGGCTACTGATTTGTAGAAACTGACTGTGTATCCCAATACATTGTTATATTCCTTAATCACTTCTAAGAGCTTTTGATTGAGTCCTTGGGATTTTCCAGGTATAAGATCATGTCATCCACATAGAGCAAGAGTTTGACTTCCTCTGTCCCTATTTGAAAACCCTTGATCCCCTTCTCTTGCCTGATTGTGATGGCTAGGACTTCCAGTACTATGTTGAATAACAGTGGTGACAATGGGCATCCTTGTCTAGTTCCAGATCTGAGTGGAAATGCTTTCAATTTTACTCCATTCAATATAATATTGGCTGTGAGTTTGCTATAGAGGGCCTCTATCAGTTTAAGAAATGTCCCCTTTAAGCCTATTTTCTTAAATGTTCTAATCATGAAAGGATGCCGGATATTATCAAAAGCCTTTTCTGCATCATGGAATTATATAGTCTTAGTTTTTATTTTATTTATGTGGTGAATTATGTTTATGGATTTATGTATGTTGAACCAAACTTGTAAGCCTGGGATAAAACCAACGTGATCATAGAACACACCTTTTTTGATGTGTTACTGAATTCTGTTTGCTAGGATCTAGAGCAAGGTCCCCTCTAGTGGGCAGGGGAGTCAGGAAAGATATCTGCCAAAGTAGAACTGGGGCATCACTGCCTCTGTGTCCACCACTAATTCAGCCTGCACAACTGAATCAGCAGGCACCATCATCTCTCCCTGTGCTCCCTGCTTCCACATGTGTCACTATTTCCATGCTGCTGTCCAGCGGTCCACACAATGCCCAGGCCTCTCAGTGAATTTGCCAAATACTTCAGGCTCTGCAGGGGGTAGACCTTAAGGCAGCTAGGATGGGGGAAAGGGTGAACTGTGTGTTCAGAATTGCAGAGAAAGTATTTGTTCACTTTTGTGCCAGGCAGGATGACACCTGCGCTCAGTGGTGGGACTACTCCAGGAGGAGGAGGAGGACTAGGGTTTAGCAGATCTCTTCCATGGGGTGATGTGAGTGGTCCTTTGTTCTCTGCTCACTTGCAGAGAGCCTTCCACGGGCCTCCTGTTTGGGGGAGGGGTCTCCCATTCTCTTTGCAATGGGCTTCGTACATGGTCTTTGTTATCTTTCTTTCTCTTTCTTGGACTTGCAGCTTGTCCCAGCAGAGATGATGTTTACCTCTCTATCTTCTTTCCATGCTCAGCTCCCCACCTTTGGCTTCACCAAGTCCACAGGAGCCTCTGGCAAAAGCTGTTTCCACTTGGACATCTTGATTCCTCCTACCCTGATAGCTGTATTCTTAAGATCATTATGTAAAGAACTAAAAGTTAATTTCTTTTTTTTTCCAAGACAGAGTCTCACTGTATAGCCCTCGATACAGTGCCGTGGCATAACAGCTCACAGCAACCTCAAACTCTTGGGCCTAAGTAATTCTTCTGCCTCAGCCTCCCAAGTAGCTGGGACTACAGGCACCTGCCATGACGCCTGACTATTTTTTTTGGTTGTAGTTGTTGTTTGGCAGGATTGGGCTGGATTTGAACCGCCAGCTCTGGTGTATGTGGCTGGCATCCTAGCTGCTGAGCCACAGGCACAGAGCCTACAGTGAATTTCTCTAATGTAAAAGAGGAGTTTAAAAGCTGTGTACAGGGGAGGCGGAGCATAATGGCGGACAGGAAGGACGTTTAGTTCAGCTCTCCTGGAACAACGAGTGAGAGTAAGTGGGCTAGATCATTCCCGATGTTAGAACATTGGTGTGGAGTGGCAGTTGGGGTGTGCAGCAAGGTGGCATATTCCTGCATTTGGAGTGTAATCCAGAGCTAGGGAGACTGCCAGGAAAGTTCTGCCCCATGGCTGCAGTGACTGTGGGTGGCAGTGGTGGCAACCAGCCCCACCATAGAGGATTGCAGTTCCCAGTTCCTGGGGAAACTAGGTATTGTGTGCAAAGATTGGTGAAGTGTGGACGAAATTAGGCAGCCAAAGTGGAGTGCCATCTGGTGCAGCACTACCATGGTTAGGTGGCAGAAGAGACACTCACACAGGAAAGATCCCAGATTATTTGGGAGATGGTGTCACTGCAGGCACCTTTCTGCACAGGCCAGGCACAGCAATTTGAGTCTCACCTGCAGACAGACGTCCTACACTCAGAACTGGCTGAGGTTATCTTGCACTTCACGGGAACTGCTGCAGGGAGAATTTGTGAAACCTGCCTGTTAAGATTTTTGATATCCCTAGGGTAAGCAGTTCAGTGGGGTCTAGGCACCAAGCAGGTAATGAGGCAAACACCAAGAAAAATTTAAGCTGGGAAACAGGTATAAGCCTTGAAACCATTCATGGCGCCGCCTGGTGTCCATAAAGTATATTGTAACATAAATATACTCCTATTAAAGTCAATCCCTACAGCATATATGTAGTCATATGTTTTTATATATATATAAAAAAATTTTGTTGCCTTTTTTCTCTCTTTGCTCATTCTTTTTGCTTTCGCCCCCTATTTTCTTTCTAGTAGAAGTTATTGTTAAATTTTTTAAAATTATTTTTCCCTGCTTCTTTTTTTTTTGACAGAGTCTCACTACATCACCCTTGGGGGAGTGCTGTGGCATCACAGCTCATGGCAACCTCTAACTATCTTGGGCTGAGTGGTTCTCTTGCCTCAGCCTCCCAGGTGGCTGGGGCTGCAGGCTTCCACCACAGTACCTGGCTGTTTTTTGGTTGTGGTTGTCATTGTTGTTTGGCAGGCCCCAGGCCAGATTTGAGCCCACCAGCTCTGGTGTGTGTGGCTGGTGCCTTGGCCACTGGGCTACAGGCACTGAGGCCTCCCCTTCCTCTTATGGTTGCTGAGAGTGTTTACATCAGGCTGTTCGAGTTTTTTGTTTGTTTGCTTGTTTTTGTTTTTGATTGCTTGTGTGTCTGTTTGTGTGCCTGATTTTTTTGTTTGTTCATTTTGTTTCAATGTGTCTTGTGTTCTGCTAAAACCTCAGGTTGGCTGTTTTCCCTAACTCCAATTTTTGCATTCAACAAGAACAAAGGGGAGTGAGGAAAGATAGCCAACTGAAGCCAGTTTTCAACAGAAGCTGAGATAATGGCCAGAAAGAACCAAAAAAAGCTGAAGGGTGGGAGCCACGTTGACAGAAGAGATTGATAACTGCATGTCTTCTCTGCTGAGGCAAGCTGCAACTCCAACAAATTTCAGATACAGAACCCACCCCAAAGAGGATGTGTGTCCATCCCCTCCCCCAAGAGAGTTGCTTGCTTGCTGTGAGATCTGTACTAGTGAGCGGTGAACTGAGGAACTGATGTCTTCTTCTCTCACTCCAGGGGAGCAAATTGCTGGAAGCTGGGACTCCTCCAGAGAGTCCCTGCTGTGAGCCTGGGCATTCTCGTCTGGCATGAATGTTGAACAAATATTTTCCCTGCCATTTTGAACTCCCGTCCACCCTTCCCTTTAGCCTGGCTGTCTAGACAACCCCTGCAGAGACCAGAACATTCACGGTTCTTTGTTAAGACTGGGCATTGCATGGTCTGAGGTAGTGCAATTACACTTTAACTGTGAATCCAGTAAAGTGCAGAAAGGCACAGTGGGGAAGGTGTCTGGCTTGGCTCTGAGAAAGAGCAACTCAGCAGCAGGTGGAGGCTTGGGTCACCATACAACAGGTGGAGGCTCAGGAACTGCTGAGGAATGGGAACCCGAGTGGAGACACCTCCCACCTAGCAGCAGCATTAATAGAGCAATCCTGCCAGGGTCAAATTTCAGAGAGACACCTTCCCAATTCTGTGGACTGCTGGGACCTAGATCTCACATTGCAGGGATACCAGAGGAGCAGAGCAGCTGGGGCAGAGGCACGGTCTCTGAGGGTGAAAACATTTGCTGCTCTGTTAACCTCTGGTTTGGAACTAGCTCAGGTGGAACACTCCCAAGTTTCCATTCAGCACCCCAAGGTTATCAGACTTCAACTCCCCCAGCCAGCTGGTGGCAGAGTGTGGTCACTTGGCTGATGAGGCATTGACTTCCCTCTGACTTGGTAGGCCAAAATCCCTGGTGTATTTGTTCATTGGAGGGAACTGGGCCACAGCTTGCTGTGAGATCTCTACTAGTGAGTGGAGAACTGAGGAACTGATGTCCTCTTCTCTCACTCCAGGGGAGCGAGTTGCTGGAAGCTGGGACTCCTTCTCCAGAAAGAAGGAGCTATCTGAGAAGGATAACCCAGGGGCTATCACTACCTGGGTGTGATGGAGGTGCAAAGTGGGGAAGGAGGCACTAACCCCCTGGACCATTTTGCTGGGTGGGCCTTTCTGACTCCACAGAGCACCAGAGTGAGTTACACATGAGCTGCCAGTTGACCCCTGCTGCCTAGATGATGAAGACCTCTTGAACACTCCCACCTGATCAGAGTTTGTGTTGACCAGGACAATTGGTTTGGAACGCTTGACCTGGGCTGATCACCTGGGGACCCACCAATGTCTTACCCTGTTGTACCCTTGTTGTGTTGTTGTGGGAGTATGGGATTCTCCTCTTCCAGTTGTCACCTGTGATGGTGGGGGGTATGTCTTAGTTGCTTATATATCTCCACAGCTGAGATTTCAGCTCAAAGCCACTGATTCATTAGGAATGGACAGAGACTAGCTGAATACAGGTCAGAGCCATCTAGTCCCACCACACCAAGCAGGTCCCCAGAGTTTTAGGCTGTAGTACTGAATGGGACATTTGTAAAGTTCTAGGGAAAAGCTGCAATCACCAGTCCTAGTTCTTTGGTAAAGGGCTGGTTAATAACAACTCCTGGAGCCCTCAATTCAATTTTACATTACCAGCTTCTCTAGCCAAATGGTGAAAAATAATCATGGGGCAGAATCAGAGGAAAAACTCTGGCAACATAAATAATCAGAGTAAATCAACTCCCCCAAGGAATGACAAAGGACACACAATGGAAGATCCTGTTCATAAACAAATGACTGAGATGTCAAAAATCGAATTCAGAATTTGGATTACAAATAAGATTAACAGAATGGAGGTAAAGGAGCAACTCAAAAGTTGCCTCAAAAATTCAGTGAATCCAAAGACAAATCACCAAAGATTTTGACACATTGAAGCAAGAACATGCAGCCCTCAAAAATCTGAGAAACACAGTAGAATCCCTCAGTAACATAATGGAGCAAGCAAAAGAAAGGATCTCTGACATTAAAGACAAAGCTTCTGAATGCTCCCAAATGCTCAAAGAGGAAGAGACGTGGAGAACAAAAATGGATCATTCCCTGAGAGAATTGTGGGACCACTCCAAAAGAGAAAACATTCACCCTATAGGAATCCCTGAAGGAGAAGGGGATAGTCATAAAGGCACAGATACTCTACTCCAAGAAATAATTGAGGAGAACTTCCCAAGCATGGCAAGAGATACTGAAATTCAGGTAGCAGACAGTTTCAGAACTCCGGCATGACTCAAACCAAATAAAGCATCTTCTAGTCACATTGTAATTAACTTCGCCAAACTTAATATGAAAGAGAAAACCCTGCAAGCAACCAGATGTAATAAAATCATAACCTACAGGGCGGCGCCTATGGCTCAGTGAGTAGGGCGCCGGCCTCATATGCCGAGGGTGGCGGGTTCAAACCCAGCCCCGGCCAAACTGCAACCAAAAAAAAAAATAGCCGGGCGTTGTGGCGGGCACCTGTAGTCCCAGCTACTCTGGAGGCTGAGGCAAGAGAATCGCTTCAGCCCAGGAGTTGGAGGTTGCTGTGAGCCGTGTGATGCCACGGCACTCTACCCGAGGGCGGTACAGTGAGACTCTGTCTCTACAAAAAAAAAAAAAAAAAAAAATCGTAACCTACAAAGGGAAGACCATTAGAATGACTGTAGATCTCTCTGCTGAAACTTTTCAAACAAGAAGAGGATGGTCATCGACCTTCAATCTCCTAAAACAAAACAACTTTCAGCCCAGGATCCTGTATCCAGCTAAATTAAGCTTCATTTATGATGGAGAAGTTAAATACTTTAATGACGTACACATGTTGAAGAAATTTGCTATAACCAAATCAGCTCTTCGGGATATCCTCAGACCCATCCTCCATAATCACCAGCACAATGCTCTAACACCAAAGTAAACTCACTCTGAAATTCTTGACCAAAACCCAATTTTCACAGTGGTGAAAAGATTTAAAATGTCCACTGGACTTTCAAAAACCTTAACACCCCAAATATTACCAGGCTTATCAATAGTCTCAATTAATATGAACGTCTTAAACTGTCCTCTTAAGAGGCACAGATTGGCTGACTGGGTACAGAAACTCAGCCAGAAATCTGCTATATACAAGAATCTCAAAAAAAAAAAAAAAGAATCTCATCTTACCTTAAAGGATAAATACAAACTCAGGGTGAATGAATGGACATCTGTAATAGAATGCAAACATTTGACCATTTGAAGACTCATAGCCATATACATGCAAAGCCTCTAATCAATATTAGTGACACATTCTTAAACAGTAACAACAAATCATTATCCAAAATCTGAAGGAAGCTTCCAAAAATAAAAGACAGACTACATCAAAACAAAAGAGGGTATTCAACTGGAGCAAAGAAAACATAACCAGTGAAAATCTTTTAAAATATACAGAGGGTGCCAAAAAAAAAAATGTACACGGATTTTAAGGGATGTTATCTATGTATTACTTTTCCAAGCTGAATTGAAGGTACTGTTACTGGTCAAAGATACCTAGACATGCTACATACATCCATTTTACCTGCAACCTGTACACTTTTGGGGAATGATAGATTTTACTTCCAACAAGATCTCTGAAAATGTGTATACATTGGCTGAGCATGATGGCTCACACCTGTAATCTGGGAGGCCGAGGTGGGTGGATTCCTTGAGCTCAGGAGTTTGAGACCAGCCTGAATAAGAGTGAGACACCATCTCTAACAAACATAGAAAAAGAAACTAGCCTGATGTGGGCAAGTTCTGTTGTCCCAGCTACTCAGGAGGCTGAGGCGCAAGGATTGCTTGAGCCTAGAAAGACTCTGTCTCAAACAAAAAAAAGTGAATACATTTTTTTTGGCATCCTCTGTATATTTACTACCCTAAAAGGGATAAGAGACAACATCACATCTATGAAAGAAAATTAAAATATATAAAAACTTGAAGAATTATAAAAGTATATTTAGAAATTTAAATAACCAAAATTATATTATTTAAACAACCAAATTATATTCTTTTATAATGTAATAAACTGAAAGTTTTCCCTTTCAAAAGGGAAATATCTTTCTTTTTTTTTTTTTGTGAGGTTACTACATCAGCAGGATTTTGGAATTTAAACATCACTACATTATAGAGACTTTACTCTGCCTTCCAGTATAGCCACCAGACCTACACACCAAACAATTACCAAATATCAGGCGTGATGGAAGACTAGAGATATCACTTTGCCAGCTGCTCTTGGTGTGACAGGGGACAGAGGATTTTGCTGGGGGAACCTAGCCAGAAACATTGCTCTGGGGGCACAGTGAAGCAGTAGGAGACTCTAGGAGTCAGTGAGGTGGTCGGGAGCTGAGGAGGACCAGCACAGAAGGCAGGTCCTGGAGTATGGGCACATATTGGCTGGCAGCCCTCTTATGGAGCACTGGAGGTGGGAAAGAGCTGTCCTGCAGTTTTTGTTTTTGGACTGGACTGCTCCCCGGACTGGCTTGGAGGGGCTTAGATGAACAAGGGAACTTGAGCAGTGTCAGCAGTGTGAAGCTCCCATTGGCTTGGTTATGGGCAGGCCACCATTGAGGGAAAGCCATGAGGGATAAACAGTCTGCCAGGTCCTAGGGCATGGATGGCTTTAGTGTACCCATTGAGCTTGGGCAGCCATCCTTGGGGTGAGTTAAGTGTCCTCCCAGGGACTTTGTTATCAGGGGGCACTGTTAGAAAGGTCAAGATGTGCCACCTCAGAGATCCGGTGAGAGCTTTGGGATCCTAATCCCATGAAACTCGAGTGCTGGTGAAGTGATCAGGCCCTGATTGGGGGGCATGTAAGTCAGGAGGACAGGTTTGTGTCTTCATTCCCTTTTATTCTTTTTTTTTTTCTTTTCTTTTCTTTTCAGTTTATTTATTTATTTATTTATTTTTTTGGGCCAGGGCTGGGTTTGAACCCACCACCTCCGGCATATGGGACCGGCGCCCTACTCCTTGAGCCACAGGCGCCGCCCATTCCCTTTTATTCTTTATTTATTTTTTATTTTTTCCTTTTTTTCTCTCCTTTGGTAGAGATTTTTCTACTTTTCTACACCTCATACACATACATTTCTTTTTTTTTTCGCATTCACGATATCTTTTTAAAAGCACATATACTGTTAAAAATGCTATTTCTAGGTGCTAGCCCTATATACCGAGGGTGACGGGTTCAAATCCTGCCCTGGTCAGCTAAAACAGGAGTGGCAACTGCAACAAAAATAGCTAGGCATTGTGGTGGGCGCCGGTAATCCCAGCAATTCTGGAGGCTGAGGCAAGAGAACTGGCCTAGACCAAGAGCTGGAGGTTGCTATGAGCTGTGATGCCATGACACTCTACCGAGAGTGACAAAGTGAGACTGTGTCTCTACAAAAATGCTATTTCTAAAGAGAAATAAACAAATTAAGAAACTTTTAAAAATGTAAAACAAAAATAAGATGTGCAAGGTCTACGTAGTAATACTGCTGGCTATGCAGATGGTGTCTTTCTGTGTACCCAACATGGCTTGAGCTTAGGAGATCACAAATTGAAAAATCATTCAGCACAGGCAACTTCTGCCCTCTCCAGATTATGTCACTAAAACCCAGAAATAATGCATTTCTAACTGTCATATGAGAAGCAAATATTTGAACTCTCAACATCTTTTCCAAACTGAAAACTAGATTTAAAAACTTAACACTCAAAAAAGCTCTTATATTTTCCTTTGGATAGACTTTTAGCTAGTTATTATACAAGCAATATTTTCTACTTAAGTTTTTTGGCCTTAGAATTTTTTAAAAAGTATAAAATTCTCTAAAAATACAAATGTGACAAATTTTATGTGAGGCCCAATGTTACAGAAGTCTATTAGCAGGTATTAGTCACAAAGTATTCATTACTTTGGGCTGCTGCTAAAATTTATGATGCCTCAAGAGCTTATAACATCTAACTGAAGGACCCAGTGACACCATTTTGGGCTTTTCATCATTTCAGGTTTTTGTCCTCAATTTTAAAAGGCAATCTGAAAATCCTTTGTTTCATTTCTTAGTAAACCATACCCCTCCCTATCTCCCAGGATGAGTCCCTATCTCCCGGAGTGTGTCAGAACTGCCCTCCACCCCTGGCTGTTGAGATTGGCAGGACCCTATCAGCTTTAAATTCTCGTATAGGCATAAGAGATAACTAACCCAAAGGCCACGCTTCACTTCCCACGCCCTTCACCCCATATCCACTGCAAAAAACCCCGTGTGTGACAAGTACAGGGCTCTTGGTCCCAGCTGCATCTGGGAAGGCTGACAGCCCTGGCTTGAGCCTGAATAAACACCCTGGTGTGATTGCATCAGTGTCTGGCTCTCTCGTATGGTCGTTGGGGATTCTGATTCTGGGGTGCAACATAACAACTAGCCTTTGTTCAAGTGTCATTTTGTTAAAATACTAAGACATCTTACCTTCAATTTTTTTTAATTCAATAATTATTTTAGAAATTAAATGCATTATTGCAGAGAAGAGCTTTAACAAAACTGCTTGGTCAACTAATGACAAAATAGTTTCATATCAGAAACTTATGTTAAGTTTTCAGAAAAAAGTCTTGGTATGTTTATGATAAGTTGTATAAGGAATAAAGTTTTGATATTAAAAATTCCCAGAATCTCAAACTTTCACCTTTATCCCTCTCAAAATTATTCTGCAGATCTTACAATAATAAAATAAATAATACATTTATATGTGAATATTTTAAAGAAATATGATCCTGAATCTCATATTGAACAAAAATAAATAATAAAAAAAGTAATTCTGGCAGTATGCACATTAAACACTGTGAAAGAAAATATCCTGACAAAATACCAGTGTATCACCTTGATGATAAAACAACCTGTGATTATAAGGGATAATCCAATCAACGTGGAAAAAATATCTAATTGCTGTACAATTCTTCTCAGAAAAGTTTGGGCTTGGGATTATAGTTCTCTACTAAGCAGATCTGTGGTCCAACAGTGAAATCATATAGAAAGCTGAACTTTAACCCCAGTTAGAAACAACCATGTTTTCTGGAGCCTACTTTTAAAAAGGTGTCTGGCAAATGAACACTCAGCCTTTGTATTTCCTGTAGGAAATAATGTTCCCCATACAGTACTAAATTTCGGAAGTTTCGTGTTTAAAAAAACTCCCCTCAACCAAAATAAAACACCCCCAACCCAATTCCAAATAAACTCCAACAATTCACATTATTAACATTCCTAATTCCCACACTCTTGCTGGGAGAAAGCAAGTGAGGCTGCAGACCACTGGAGGCTGAGCAAACCTCACAGGTGGGCTGCTGTATGATCCCTGCCAAGTATCTCTCTCATCTTGGTTGAAAACTAGCTCCTGATGTAATCCCTAAGAAATATGTTTTCCTTTTTAAAGCATATCTTTAAAAAAAAAAGGCGATTCCCCCCTTCAAAATTAGTACAAAGTTAAAAGAAATGCAAATAAGCTACAATCTATTCCAAGCACAGCACCACAAGAAGATTCACACACACTATTTGGTGTTTCATGCTGGTTTTCCTTTCACTCTTTTAAGGCAGTGGCTTCCACAGGTCAGTTCAGAGATAAAAAGCATGGTTCATGGCAGTCTGCTTTGCAATGCCAATTTGTTCTCTGGGAATATCTCACTTCATTCCCTGAAATTAGAGCTTTTTGGGTTCAAAACTCCAAAGGCTGAGACACAGCCTCTGGGGTCTTTTGCCACAGCTGGCACTCTTTTATTAGGTACTTGTTTTCACACAGGAGTTCATCTTTTTTTCCCCTCCCTCAGACTTTTATTACAAAGTCATCAAGTTTGTAAGAACCTGTTGTTTCTGACTTTGGCAGGCTGCACTTAAATGCTGAAACCACAGCATTGCATTCATTCTATTGCCAACTTAAAACTTGTATGAATTTCTTTTCTTGAAGTCAGTCAACAGGAAGAGATCTGGATGTTCTGGGTCATCAGCCATCATCATCAACCATCCTGCTACAGATACATTCTTATTTGATGTGGATTTGAAATGTCTTCTTTCCATAGCCTTTAGAGATTTAGCAGCATAGTAAAAAAAGTTGTGTCCCACACAAAGCTGCCCAATATTTTGTCCAAGAGGCTACTGTAGTTTTTTTGCCTTCTTTTAACAAAGTTTTTCCCCTGAGAACACCTTGAATAGTAACAGCTCCTGGATATAAATTTATTGCCAAATCTTCTGATTCTGCAGAACTGCTGGCCTTCATGTGGCTTCAATAGCCATTTCATGCCACTCTTGTCACCAGGCTGAGAGAATGGTATAATCTGTTCCTTTCAAAAGCAGGCCATGAGGTCTGTTCACTTAGTTCAGAACCATCACTGCTACCTATTGATGTTCCATTAGAAAGAGCAGAACTTTCAGCTTGGCCTCAAGATGGTGCCTGGGGCTCCATGATGCTGTCATCTAACAAATGTCATGGCCCTGCATTTGGGAATGTTGCACTCTTCAAGTCTGCTGTGTTCATTTTATGAATGAAATTGTAACTCAAACTGTGGCAATTCCAATGTCCATGTGGAATCAGGTTCCGAAGGGAGGGGGGGTGTCTGAGGTAGCAAGCCTCCTTCAGCTGCCACACTTTTTCTCCCACTTTGTGGTGATGCTTCCACTTCAGGACCTACTAATTCTTCCCTGGAAGCAGCAGAACATGGTGTGCTTGTCCCTGGTTCTATCTTTCATGAAAGCTTATAATTATCGTCTTCCACAAACTTTTGTAGCTCTTTCTTTTTGGACATAAGGCAACATGGGGATATCATATTCAGAAGACTGCTGTAAATCAGAAATTATTAGAAGGATGTTATTCATTAAATTTGATCTTGCTCATTTTCTAGAATGCTGCCAGTTGATGGGTATGCTGAATCAATGTATGTTAAATCTGACAGATACCTAAATAGGGAATGCAAGGTGTCATCTTTAAGCTACTTATATATTCTCTGAGTCTTTTGTAGTTATCTTCTTTACTCATTATATACTCTAATTTTTCAAAGGTAGTTTTGTCTTTGCAACTTAGTAATGCTCATGTTTTAGTCAACCTGAAAACTGGGGCACTCTGTAAGCCAGAAACCACTGCCCTAAGTGCATTTCTTAGCACTTTTAATATAGTGGCTCAGATCTTCTTTGATTTTTTTTATAATCATTCCAATACCCACACTTTGTTGAATGCTTAAAATGTGCTAGTTATTCTGACTGTGTTATGTGTATTGTCTCATGGGATCCTCAAACAACCACACAAAGTAACCCTTAATGCAATTTTAACAGTAAGAAAATGGAGGCAGATAGAAAAAGGGAGAAACATGACTTGTTTAAGGCTATTTCTACTAGTAGATAGAAAAGCTGAGAAACAACAAAAATGGCAATCTTTATATATTTTTAAAAATGTAACTATCTCTAATAAAGTATTTAGAAAATTGGCAAGGTGCAATGGCTCATGCCATCATAAGTGTTGGTAATCCTAGTACTCTGGGAGGCCAAGGCAGGTGGACTGCCTGAGCTCACAGATGCAAGACCAGCCTAAGCCACAGCAAAACAGCACCTTAAAAAAAAAAATAGCAGGGAGTGTGGGGAGACAAGATGGCTGACTGAAGCCATCTTTGCACAGAGGCTTCAGTCCAGAAGGAGAGTTAAAGGACAGAAATTTAGCAAGTAACCTGGTGGATTAGAGCTGTACCAAGAGAGGAGATTGAAGAACACACATAAACCCCACTGAGGTGAGCGGTGACCCCAAGGATAAAAACAAAAAGTACAAAATCCATCACCAAGCAGACAGGAGTCCCCTCCCCAATGAGAATGGCTCAGAGTACCCCACAAAAAAATGGAGTTTGAAACTCCTCCCACTACACTCCACAGGAGAGACCCTCTAAAAACTGGACCTACCTCCCCTACTAGGGTGCCACGGCATTCTCCTGCCAGGCATAAAACTATATAAAACTGTATATATTCTCTACCTGCAATTCTGAGCTCCCAGCACTCCCCTCCACTCTCACTCTGAGGTCTGGAGGCCTGTCCCCCAGGAGTTCGGATTCTTGGGTGATTTCTCGAGGGGTCTAGACTGCAGCTGGTCAGTGCTGATTCTGTGGCACGGGAGTGAGGAGAGGACAATCGGCTGAGAGGGAACCACACTGCAGTGGCGGTGCCCCGAGGCACAGAGCAGCAGCCGTTTATGGCAACAATAGAGCTCACTCCCAGATATTCTGAAGCCACACCCCCTGTCTCCCTGGGCAACCAGAGGAGGCCGGGCATCTTCTCAGGTGGCAACCACCACAGAACAGATCTGGGACAGAAATGCAGGCCCTGTGAGTAAAGGGTTTCCCTGAGGCGGGTACCGATCTGGGTGGAGCGCAGGGACTAGAAAATGCACATGCAGAGCTGGAAAATTCCCAGGGTGGGGCTGACACAGAGGACTGCTTTACTGAGCCTAAGACACACCGGCCCTCAGGGGATCATCGGCCTACAGACACAGGAAGGCAGGAGGCTAGAACTGATAGCTAACCAAATACAAACCTGCAGGAGCAAAGACAGGGCCTGAGGTGCAGACTCGAGGAACTCAAAACAGCTTCTCTTCTGCAGGGGAATTTAGCAGGGACAGAAACAAATTCCCGCAAAGTTATTCTGTTCTGTTCTGTCAGTAATATCCATCAGGGGAAGGGCTGGAACTGCGTGAACACGCCCCAGACACCATCAAGCGCCCAACGATGTCAGGCCTCACCTCCACCTGCTGGATAAAGGAAGAGCGCAGTGGCCTGGCTGAGCAAATATAGATTTCCTTGTGATTCAGGCAGGTGCGAACCCCTGGAGTATCTGTTCACTACAGGCAACTGGGTCACAGCCCTGCGGAGCTATCAGTGACTGGGTGTGACAGAGGTGCAAGGTGGGGAAGGAGGCATCAACCTTCCACACTAATCTATTTGCTGGGTGGGTACTCCTGACCACACAGAGCAGCAGAGCAAGTCATATCTGAGTTGTCACCAGACCCCTGCGATCCAGTTGCCAGAGACCTTTTAAATTCTCCCACCAAAAACAGGTGCTGACTAAGACAATTCATTTGGACCTTTTGAACTGAGCAAATTGTTTGAGGACTATTCAAGTAGTGCCCTGGGTGTGTGGTTGTAGGAAGGTATGATTTCCAATTGTTGCCTGATGGGGGCAGGGTGACTTAATTGCTGGTATTTCTCCACAGCTGAGACTTCAACCCAGAGTAATTATTTCAATAGGGTCGAACAGAGACCAGCTGGTGGAACCATTTAGCCACATCACATAAAACAGGTCCCCATCTTCTCAGGGCATAGCACTGTATGGGTCCTTGACAAAGATTCAGGGGGAAAATAAAATGGTGTAAAATAATCATGGGGCGGAATCAGCAGAAAAACTCTGGTAACATGAATAACCAGAATACCCCGTTTCCCCGAAAATAAGACAGTGTCTTATTTTAAGGTGTGCTCCCAAAGATGCACTAGGTCTTATTTTCAGGGGATGTCTTATCTTTCCTGTAAGTGGGTCTTATTTTTGGAGGATGTCTTAATTTCAGGGAAATGGGGTAGATCAACCCCCCAAAGGAAAGATATGGCAGACGTAAGTGAAGATCCCAATCATAAACAGCTGGTGGAGATGTCAAAAATCAAATTCAGAATTTGGATTGAAAACAAGATTAATAGAATGGAGGGAAATTTAGAATTAGAAATTTGAGGAGAAATTAACTCAGAATTAGAAATTCGAGGAGAAATTCAAAAGTTGTCTCAAGAATTTAATGAATTTAAAGACAAAACCACCGGGCGGCGCCTGTGGCTCAGTCGGTAAGGCGCCGGCCCCTATACCGAGGGTGGCGGGTTCAAACCCGGCCCTGGCCAAACTGCAACCAAAAAATAGCTGGGCGTTGTGGCGGGTGCCTGTAGTCCCAGCTACTCGGGAGGCTGAGGCAAGAGAATCGCTTAAGCCCAGGAGTTGGAGGTTGCTGTGAGCTGTGTGAGGCCACGGCACTCTACCGAGGGCCATAAAGTGAGACTCTGTCTCTACAAAAAAAAAAAGACAAAACCACCAAAGATTTTGATGGACTGAAGCAAGAATTTGTAGCCCTCAAAGATCTGAAAAATACAGTAAAATACTTCAGGAATAGAGTGGAGCAAGCAGAAGAAAGGATTTCTGACATTGAAGACAAAGCTTTGAACGCTCCCAAACTCTCAAAGAGGAAGAGAAATGGAGAACAAAAACAAATCATTCTCTCAGAGAGCTCTGGGATAATTTAAAGAAGGCTAATATCCACCTCATTGGAATCCCAGAAAGCGATGAAGTGGCTTTGCAAGGCACAGAGGCTCTTCTCCATGAAATTATGAAAGAAAATTTTCCAGACATGCCAAGAGATTCTAAAATTCAGATAGCAGACAGTTTTAGAAACCCATCATGACTCAACCTGAATAAGACATCCCCCAGGCACATCATAATTAACTTCACTAAAGTTAATATGAAGGAGAAGATTTTGAAAGCAGCCAGATGTAAGAAAACCATAACCTACAGAGAAAAGAATATTAGAATGACTGCAGATCTCTCTGCTGAAACTTTTCAAGCCAAAAGAGGGTGATCATCGAATTTTAATCTCCTAAAACAAAATAACTTTCAAACCTGGATCCTGTATCCAGCTAAACTGAGTGTCATTTATGATGGAGAAATTAAATACTTTAATGACATTCACATGTTGAAGAAATTTGCCATAACCAAACCAGCTCTTCAGGATATTCTCAGACCTATCCTCCATAATGACCAGCCCAATTCTCTACCACGAAAGTAAACTCACTCAGAAACATTGATCAAACTCCAACTTCCACCATGATGAAAGGATTAAAAATGTCCACTGGACTTTCGAAATACTCAATACCCAAAATTTTACCAGACTTATCAATATTCTCCATTAAAATGAATGGCTTAAACTGTCCTCTAAAGAGACACAGGTTGGCTGACTGGAAACAAAAACTCAGGCCAAATATATGCTGCATACAAGAATCTCATCTTACCCTAAAAGATAAATAATAGACTCAGGGTGAAAGGATGGTTGTCCACATTTCAGGCAAATGGTAATCAGAAGAAAGCAGGTGTTGCAATTCTATTTGCAGATACAGTAGGCTCTAAACCAACAAAAGGAAGGATAAGGGCTTCCAGACAAGATGGCGGACTGAAGCCAGCTTCCCACAGAGGCTCCCGTCCAAAAAGAGAGTTAAATGACAAAAATTTAGCAGGTGACATGGTGGATCTGAGCTGCACCAAGAGAGAAGGCTGAAGAACACACATCAACCCCGCTGAGGTGAGCTGCAACCACAAGGACACAAACAAAAGGTACAAAACCCATTGCCAAGCAGATGGGAGTTGCCCCCCCTCATGAGACCAGCTCAAGAGCCCCACAAACAAACAAACGGGCAGAAATCAAAGGCCCTCCCACTACACTCCACGGGAGAGACCTCCTAAAAACTGGGCCTACCTCCCCTACTAGGGTGCCATGGCGCTCTCCTGCTAGGCATAAAACTGTATAAAACTGTAAATATCCTTTGCCTGCAAACCTGACCTCCCAGCAACCCCCTCCACTCACACTGAGGTCTGGAGGCCTGCCCCCAGGAGTCTAGATTCTTGGGTGATTCCTCCATGGGGTGTGGACAATGACTGAGCTGCACCGACTCTGGGGCACGTGAGCGAGGAGAGGACAATTGGCTAGAAGGAAACCGCTCCAGAGCGGCAGTTCCCTCAGATGCTGAGTGGTGGCTGATGGAACCGCTCCAGAGAGGAGGTTCCCTCAGATGCGGAGTGGCAGCTGTCTTCTGGCAGTGGTGCCAGGCATAAAACTGTGTGGTACTGTGTGTGCTTGCTACCTACAGCTGTGGGCTCCCAGCACTCTCCTTCCCCTCACTCTGAGATCTGGAGGCCAGTCCCCCAGAAGTCTGGATTCTTGGGTGATTTCTCTGTGGGGTGTAGACAGTGACTGAGCTGCACTGATTCTGGGGCATGTGAGTGAGGAGAGGACGAGTGGGTAAAAGGGAACTGCTTCAGAGTGGCAGTTCCCTCAGATGCAGAGCGGCAGCTGAGGGAACTGCTCCAGAGCAGAGGTTCCCTCAGACACGGAGTGGCGGCTGTCTTCTGGCAGTGGTGCAGCTGGGCATAAAACTGTGTGGAACTGAGTGTGCTCACTACCTACAGCTCTGGGCTCCCAGCACTCTCCTTCCCCTCACTCTGAGACCTGGAGGCCTGTCCCCAAGGAGTCCGGATTTTTAGGTGATCTCTTGAGGGGTGTGGACAGAGCATAAACTGCAGTTGGACAGTGCTGACTCTGGGGCACGAGAGGCATTTTTTTCTAACAGCAAAAATGCTCACACTGGATATTCTGAAGCCACACCTTCTGTCTCCCTGGGCAACCAGAGGAAGCTACCCGTGAGTAAACGATTTGCCTGAGGCTACTCACAAAACCGGGAAGCTTCCAGGGCAGGGCCAACTCAGAGAGGTAACTGAATACCAAGCTCCAGCAGCAAAGATAGGACCTTGAAACTCTGAACAGCTTCTCCTCTGCAGACGATTTTAGCAGGAACTGAGACAGAAACCCACAAAGTTGTTCTGTTCTGTTCTGTTCTATTCTATTCTGTCCGTAACATCAATCAGGAGCAGGGCTAAACCTGAGTGAACACCCCCCACCTTCATCAAGCACTCGAGGATGTCAGGCCTCACTTCCTCCTACTAGATCCTACTAGATAGTGGCAGAGTGCAGAGGTCTGGCAGATTTCCTTGCAATCCAGGCAGGTGCAAACCCCTGCAGTATCTGTTCACTACAGGCAACTGGGTCAGCCATCTACAGAGATATCAGTGACTGGGTCCAGAGGGGCAAGGTGGGGAAGGAGGCATCAACCTTCCCTGACTGATCTATTTGCTAGGTGGCTCCTTCTGGCTCCACGCTGCACTGGAGTAAGCCATATCAGAGTAGTCACCAGACCCCTGTGCTCCAGTTCCCAGAGACCTCTTAAACTTCCCACCCGAGACAGGTGCCGACTGAGACAATTGATTTGGACCTTTTGAACTGAACCAATAGACTGAGGACTTTTCAGGTGGTGCCCTGGGTGTGCGGTTGTAGGAAGGTTTGATTTTCCTTTTCCAATTGGTGCCAGAGGTGGGCAGGTGGGGTGACTTAATTGCTGGTTTTTCTCCACAGCTGAGACTTCAACCCAGAGTAAATGTTTCACTAGGGTCAAACAGAAACCAGCTGAAAACCACACAGAATCACTTATTCCCACCACACCAGACAGGGCCCCATTTTCTCAGGCCACAACACTGTATTGGCCCTCGACAAAGCCCCAGGGGATAAATCAAAGGGAGTAAAACAACCATGGGGCAGAATCAGTGGAAAAATTCTGGTAACATGAATAACCAGAATAGATCAAACACCCCCCCCTCCCCGTGCAGATATAACTGAAGATCCCATTCATAAACAACTGGCTGAGATGTCAAAATCAAATTCAGAATTTGGATGGCAGACAAGATTAATAAAGTGGAATTAGGAATTCAAGGAGAAATTGAAAAGTTGTCTCAAGAATTTAATGAATTTAAAGACAAGACCACCAAAGACTTAGACACACTGAAGCAAGAATTTGCAGCCCTCAAAGATATGAAAAATACGGTAGAATCCCTCAGCAACAGAATGGAGCAAGCAGAAGAAAGGATTTCTGACATCGAAGATAAAGCCTTTGAACGCTCCCAAACTCTCAAAGAGGAAGAGAAATGGAGAGCAAAAACAGATCATTCTCTCAGGGAGCTCTGAGATAACTCGAAGAAGGTGAATATCCGACTCATAGGAATTCCTGAAACAGATGAAGTGGCCTCACTGGGCGCAGAGGCCCTTCTGCATGAAATTATGAAAGAGAATTTTCCCAACATGCCTAGAGATTCTGAAATTCAGATGGCAGACAGCTTCAGAACCCTAGCACGATTCAATCCCAATAAGTCATCACCCAAGCATATCATAGTTCACTAAAGTTAATATTAAGGAGAAAATCCTCAAAGCTACCAGGCAAAAGAAAGCCATTACGTACACAGGAAAGAATATTAGAATGACTGCAGATCTCTCTGCTGAAACTTTTCAAGCCAGAGGAGGGTGGTCATCGATTTCTAAACTCCTAAAGCAAAATAAATTTCAACCCAGGATCTTATATTTTATATCCAGCTAAATTGAGTTTCATTTATGATGGAGTATTTCATTTATTAAATACTTTAATGACATTCATATGCTAAAGAAATTTGCCATAAGTAAACCAGCTCTTTAGGATATTCTCAGACCTATCCTCCATAATGACCTACCCAATCCTACACCACAAAAGTAAACTCACTCAGAAACTTCTGATCAAACTCCAACTTCCACACTGGTGAAAGGATTAAAAATGTCCACTGGACCTTTGAAAAACTCGATACCCAAAATTTCACCAGATTTATCAATACTCTCCATTAATGTGAACGGCTTAAACTGCCCTCTAAAGAGGCATAGGTTAGCTAACTGGATGCAAAAACTCAGGCTAGATATTTGCTGCATACAAGAGTCACACCTTAACTTAAAAGAAAAATACAGACTCAGGGTGAAAGGATGGTCATCCATATTTCAGGCAAATGGTAATCAGAAAAAAGCAGGTGTCGCAATTTTATTTGCAGATACAATAGGCTTTAAAACAACAAAAGTAAGGAAGGACAAGAATGGTCACTTCATATTTGTTAAGGTTAATACTCAATATGATGAGATTTCAATTATTAATATCTATGCACCCAACCAGAATGCACCTCAATTTATAAGAGAAACTCTAACAGACATGAGCAACTTGATTTCCTCCAGCTCCATAATAGTTGGAGATTTCAACACTCCTTTGGCAGTGTTGGATCGATCCTCCAACAAGAAGCTGAACAAAGAAATCTTAGATTTAAACCTAACCATCCAATTTGGATTTAGCAGACATCTACAGAACATTTCATCCCAACAAAACTGAATATACACACTTCTAATCAGCCCACGGAACTCACTCCAAAATCGACCACATCTTAAGTCACAAGTCTAACCTCAGTAAATTTAAAGGAATAGAAATTATTCTTTGCATCTTCTCAGACCTGTTGCGTGACCAGAGATGCGAATGAGCAGCAGCTTTGCTGTAGGTGTAAACTCGCTCCTGTAATTATTAAGTAAAGAAACAGACTACATGCAGTTAGATGAGATGAAATGGCATATAGCAAAAAACTTTATTCCAAGTTTAAGTTTTATACTCTTCTAGTCACGTACACACTTAATCTATTATCTAAGCATCATTATCTTCTTTTACCTATTTGAAATTTAACATGAAAGGAAATTTAACAGGAAAGGAAATATTTTGTTATCATATCAATACAATCACTTTGTAGTCTAAACATTGACTAATTTCCGAGCAAGGCACAAAGACAAAAGTAGCCACAGGGGAACAGAGTTAATAGAAGAATATCTTCAAGCATTCACTCAGTTTACTCAGTATGAAGTAATGACTGTGTCTTCTCCTCAGGGCAGAGCACCTATAGACCTCTGACAATACGTTGTTAACATATGTCAACCCTCTGGCCCGTATCTCTGAGGAAGGGCGGCATGCCCTTTGATCTCAGGCTTCACGGGGTGTACTGCTTCAGAGAAAAGGCCTAAGAAATTCGTAACTCCAAAAGCCTAACTCTGCGAGTAACTCAGGGGGGTCCAAGCCTCTTAAGCCTCTGGAAGAAAAGCAAGTCATTTGAAACTCACACTGAATTTACTTTGTGTGTTTGATGTAGGATAAGTTTATTTCTAAATATTATCCTACATTTCCCCCTTTTGTTTTTTGACGAATATTATTCATATCTGTAATCATTAACGCAAACACTTGTACGTAATGTTCATTTTCGCTTTGAGCATGCTTCATTCTTTTACAAATCAAATATAAAATAAATCCAATAATTAAAAACAATGCTAATGATCCTACGGAACTTCCTATAAGTCCCTGTATTTTTGGAATAGGATTCATTTGTTCAATTCCATCAGCTATGCCTTGTAAAATCTGATCTCCATCTATTTTTTGTAACTTATTTTCAAAAGTGGAATATACCTCATGTTGTAAATTACATTTCCTTAGTTAGATTATCATGGTTTAACAAATGCTTTTTAACATTCTCCCAAGGAAATTTACTCTCATTATATTTAACAGGGGTTATACAAAAAGTAGCTATATTCCAATTACATTTCAACTTCATTTGTTTCTTTAAACTAACTAACTCATCCCCCAACATAACAACAGTTTGTTCTAAGTCAGCAATTTCATTATATAACTCAGTGTCAATTTGTTTTTGAGCAGTCCATAATTGTTCAGAATCTTTATGCCAATTAGCCACAAAGTTATGTGTTTTAATTCCTTGGGTTAAAGCCACACCAGAGACAGCAGCAGAAGCTGTCACAGCAATAATTCCTAGAATAGTAGCAAATAAAAGTCCAATAAATCTCTTTGTTCTTCTCAAAACTCGATCAGCCAGAAGTTGAAGAACTTTAAGGGCAGGAGATTCTTGCCACGGTCTGGTCAAATTCACTGGCATCCACACACCTGTTCTGGCTCTCAAACAATACAGCTGTTCCTTTTGAGGATTAAAACTTAGAGAATTATTAATATAAGTAAACAGTTGACACACAGGACAAAATAATTCTCCTGTTTTTTCATTCCACTTTGTGTTGCCCTTAAGCCACACAAAGGGTAATTGAACACAAGCTTGAATGTATCTTTCATCATGAACAGTAAATTCCATACCATAAGTATGAGGTGTGGTGGTTTGATGATAAAACAATCCACCACTATAGCCGGGCGTTGTGGCGGGCGCCTGTAGTCCCAGCTGCTCGGGAGGCTGAGGCAGGAGAATCACGTAAGCCCAAGAGCTAGAGGTTGCTGTGAGCCGTGTGACGCCACGGCACTCTACCCGGGGCGGTACAGTGAGACTCTGTCTCTACAAAAAAATAAAAAAAAAAAACAAAAAAAAAAACAATCCACCAGTCCAACCCTTCATAGGTTTTAGAGCTGTTGCTACTTTCCACAAATGATTTTGTTCAGGAAAGTCATAAATTCCAGGTGCGGGGGGTGCAAACTCAACATCTGTCCAACTCATAGGTGTTATCATATTAATATTAATTTTATTTTTATTTATAGGATAAGTAAACTCATCTCTTGGCAACTCAATGTTAATAGGTCTCTTATTGCTGTCAAGTAAAGTTGCCTTTGGACTCCAGTCCATTATAGGACCTTTAGAAGTATTAGTTAAGAAAAAGGTTTGATTTCCTTTACATCAAGTCTAATGCACCCATTCCCTTTGCAATGTAAAACTGTGCTCTTTACAAGGAGAAGCTTCCACATCTATAGAAGTAAAACCTGGGATAAAACGAGAGACAGAATTAGCACTTAGCATAAACATCTCATGTTTGATATTATTTCCAGAAGCTGGCCAGTCATAATGACTTAGCCAGTACTGTATAGTCATATTTAAACACTGATATTGTTGACCAAAGCAAATAGGAGGGCTGGTGACCCCAGAAGTATAATTAACAAGCTTCATTTAAATGCTAGAGTTTCATTTTCATCATTCAAATTTTAAAAATTTAAAGTAAATAGAGCTGAAGATAATCTATTTTTTGGAGAGGTATATTGTTCTCCCCCTTTCTGTTTTAAAATTATATTTTTTAATGTTTTATTTTGTCTTATTAAATTCTGGAGATTGAGTTACATTCATTTTCCATAGTTGATTAGATTTTAATCCTCTAGGATTAACACCTTTGGGTAAAGGAGGTGGTATTAAAGGTTGGCAAGTGGGGCAAGATCAGACTATGGCTCTGTCAGAGTGCCAAGTGATGCCATGTCTCTGTTTTAATGATCTTGCATTGGAATGGTCAATATTATGTTCTTGTTGGGCAGTAAGTACTGACCCTATTAATTGATCTACCATATGATTGCCTTCTGATAAAGGTCTGGGTAATCCTGTATGGGCTCTAATATGTGTAATATAAATACCTTTTACTTGGGCTCTTACTAACTTTTGTAGTTTGTGAAACAACAAATTTAATTCTGAATTATTTTTAGTTAAAGTAACAGTCTCAATGTTTTGTACTACAATTGTACAAAAGATTGAGTCACTAATAATATTTATTTCTAGGTCTGGATAATCACTTAATAGCATTACTATAGCAAATCAGTTTTCTGAACAGATTGATAAGAAGACTGTTTGACTTTTTGTATTTTTTTCCCTATATATCCTGAAATTCCTTTCTTGTTAGCATTAGTATAAAAAGTGAGAGCATTATCTAAAGAATGTTCTTTAATAATTTTTGGTAATAACCAATTGTTTTTTTTAAGAAATTGAATTCTTTTATCCTTAGTATAATGGTTGCCTGTAATTCCTAGATAATCTGAAAGAGCGATTTGCCATTCAATGTTGAAGATAAATTATTAATTTGAGAATTAGTAAGAGGTGCAAATATTTTTTCTGGGTTTTTACCAGTTAATTGTCTAAATCTTTGACATCCTTTTAAAATTATTGCTGCTATTTTATATATATATGTTTCCATTTTCTTAACTGTCTTGTTAGGTAGAAAACACCATTCTATAAAATTATTTTCTTGTGTTAACAGCCCTGTAGGAGAATGATTGGAAGGAAACACATATAAATAAAAATGACCGACTTCATCAATTCTATTTATTTGAGATTGCTGGATATGCTGTTCTATCCACTGTAATTCTTTTTCTGTCTCAGCAGTTAATACGCTAGGGCTTTTTAAATCAGCTGGTCCTTCTAAGGTTGCAAACAAATTTTTTAGAGCATATGTGGGAATTCCTAAACTAGATCTAATCCAATTTATATCTCTTAATAGTTTTGGAAAATCATTCAGAGTTTTTAAAGCATCTCTTCTAATAGTTACTTTTTGTGGAATTATTTTTTGTCTAGTTATTTTATATCCTAAATATTCCCATGGATCTGTATACTGTATTTTGTCTTCCGAAATTATAAGTCCAAACTGCTGGCAGTTTTCCTTTACAGCTTCAAAAATTTGTAGTAACTTTTCCTTATCAGGGTGTGCTATTAAGATATCATCCATATAATGTAAGCACATACCCTCCAGGAAAAGTGTCCTTACTATCTCTAAAGGCTGATTTACAAAAAGTTGACATAAGGTGGGGCTATTCAACATGCCTTGAGGAAGGACCTTCCAATGGAAGCGTCTTACAGGTTTTTCTGAGTTCAAGGCAGGAATAGTGAAAGCAAATCTTTCAGCATCTTCAGGATGAAGGGGAATGGTAAAGAAACAGTCTTTTAAATCAATTATGATGATAGAATAAGTTTTAGGAATTAGAGATGGGTTAGGTATTTCAGATTGTTTCCCATCAGAGAAATAATTGTATTGATTCATCTTAAATCAGTCACCATTCTCCATTTTCCAGATTTCTTTTTTACTAGAAATACTGGGCTATTCCATTGACTGGTACTGGGCATTATATGGCCTGTTTTTAACTGGTTTTGAACTATATTATGAAGCGCTTCTAATTTTTTATAAGGGATCGGCTACTGTTCAACCCATATCGGTTTATCTGTTAACCATTTTAACGGCAGGGCGAAGCGCTGAACAGGAGCCTCTATATAAAACCCTCATGAAGAGTAGGCAAGCCTAGTCCAGTTTTGTCATTTCCTATTCTTATAATTTCAGGTTTTAAAGTAGGAGTGGGGTCAATGGGATTATAACCCATATTCATCATTATAGTCTTGGCTGGTTTGGAAATAGTTGGAATAGTAATCATAGCTCCCCACTGTTGTAAAAGATCTCTGCCCCATATAGATAATGCAATAGGAGCCACATAAGGGCGTAGTTGAGCTTTCTGACCCTCAGGGCCAAAGCAGTCTAAAGTATTTGTACTTTGTTCAATATCAGTTAAGGTTCCCATACCAACAAATGTAGCCTCGATTTTCTTTTTTGGCCAGCCCTTAGGCCACATGTAAGAGGCAATTATCAAAACATCAGCTCCTGAATCTACTAGTCTGGTAATTGTTATTTTGTCAGCAAAGGTTACTGTACAACTGAGGTCTAGAATCATTAAGGAAAGCATGCCAAAAAACCTGTTTTCCTGTGCTGCCAAAGTCACCTTCCCACTTTATGGGAGTGGCCTGTCCTTTATGATAGGGCAGTATTAAAAATTGTTTTAATTCTTTGACCAGCTTTTAATTTTATATTCTAAGTAGAAGAAGTCATAAGCATAATTTCCCCTTGAAAGTCAGGATCAATAACTCCAGGATGTATGTTTAAACCTTCCATTGTTAAGCTGCTTCTACCTAAAATAAGCCCGACAGAGTCTGGTGGAATAGGGCCATATATTCCAGTCTGAAGTTTCTAGGTTTTTGTCCAACTAAGATTTCTTCCTCATATAGTATTGGTATGTCTAATGCTGCACTTCCTTGAGTTGCATGAAAGAGATCTTGAACATGTAATTTCACAGGCTCTATTTCAATTAATTGTTCTGATTTGCCTGTGCATGTGTTACCCCATTGTCCATTGGAAATGGACCTTGATTGCTCGAATTTGTTTTCAGGCCCTGAGCTGGGCCTGATATCTCGTTGTTTTGATTCCTGAGCCGGAATAAATTCTACTTTGGGCGGCAGGAGTTTGCCGTCTTTATCCCTAACAGATCTACATTCATTAGTCCAATGTTTACCTTTTCTACAGCGGCGGCATAGGCCAGGTGCTTACAGCTTAACATTCTGAGTTACCGCAGCTAAAGTATTCTCAATTTTAGCCTTGCGACATTCAGAACACAGATGCCCTATTTTTCCACAATTAAAACATTTTGCTTTCCTTTTAGTCCCATTAAGTGCCTCCACCAAGGCGACAGCATTAAGCTTTGCCTGAAATGTTCCAGAACCAATATCCCTACAAGTGCAGAGATATTGTTCAATGGAAACATTGTCCTGATTCTTGACAGGGGTCAGGGCTAACTTACAATCTGAATTGGCATTCTCAAATGCTAATTGTAATAGAAGCATCTGTCTGGCCTGTTCTCCAGGAACAGATCTTTCAATTGCTGTCTGAAGTCTAGCTACAAATTCAGAATACGGTTCATTGATTGCTTGCATGATTTTTGTAAAAAATTGTTTAACCCCATCTTTTTCCTCTAGTCTTTGCCAAGCTCTAATACAAACATCCTTAACTTGCATTAATAAATCTTGTGTTAATTGCAGCTGTTGGTGAATGTCAGCCGCAGGGCCAATACCCATTAAAGAGTTAACTGGAGTTCCTTGAGCTCAGTTTTGTAAAGTTGCCTCTTCCAGCCACCAAGCCTTGAATTGCAAAAATTGACCAGGGCTCAAGGTAGTGCGAGCTAAAGTTTCCCCGTCAGCAGGAATAAAAATATGATTTGTACAATATGAATTTAAAATGCCAATTATGAAGGGTGACGTGGGTCCATAGGCAAAAACAGCATCTTTCATTGTTCTTAAAAGTATAGGAGCATGCTGAGCAACTCCTGATTGACCATTTTCTCGAATTTCTCTGAAAATAGGATATGCTTGTATAATAGGCTCCTTATTATTACCCAATTCTGAAATTTGAACTGAGTTTTCATTAGATATAGCTAATTCAGAAATATCTAAGGGAAAGTGATACTGTGCTGTGAAACGAGTATCTGGAGGATTATTCCACACAGGATAGATTCCTGGTGGAGTATTATGATGGAAGGGGCTTTCCTTCCAGGCTATAGGACCTGCTGGTGTAGAAGGAGTTAGAGGCTTGTAAGGTGGAAGCACATCTTTACAAAAACCTGCTTTAGAGCTTGCTCTAGAGGAGAGTATTTCAGCTCCCTTCTTTTCTAAGAAGGCAATTCTTTGATTCATTGTATGAAAATTTTCAGCCATAACCTTTTTAAGGTGTTTAAACTCAGACTCTTTTTGAGCTGATTCATCAGCCATTTCCACTAATTCTGGACAGGTCTCTGCGTCACTTTTAAGACTAATTAAGTCACCCACATATTTCTTTTGAGGCTTATTAGATTGGGATTTAGAATGGGAATGTGGCATATCATATACATGTTCCTATTCTGAGATATTCCGCAACCTGTTCTGGCTGGTCTAACTGATCCAGCTCGGACAAAGGAGGCGGGGGTGGCCACTCGTCAGCGTCAATGTCCTCAGTCTCAGAATCTTGCTCAGAACATGTCTGAAACAGCTGATATGTTACCCATATGACCCTACTTATAAAATTGCCTTTTTGGTGGGCATGACGCAGAGCCTGACCCACTTTCTTCCAGACTTTTAAATTAAGCTGGACTTTCTGGTCAGGTGTAAACCAGTGGCAATGCTTAACAACCACAGGGAAAAGTTCCCTCAGGTTACTGGTGTTTTTTTCTTTTTTTTGGCTGGGGCTGGGTTTGAACCCGCCACCTCCGGCATATGGGACCGGCGCACTACCCCTTGAGCCACAGGTGCCGCCCAGGTTACTGGTTTTTACTGGAATTTTAGTGGTAGAAATCAGAGTTTTTAAAATGGCAATATACTGGTCCTCCAAAGAAGAAGAGAGCTGAAGACTCATATTATTCCCTCCCATGTTTCTTGTTATGCTGGAGACGTCCCACATACTCTGCGTGGCAATTGCACCGTCCCAGTTACAGGGTTCTCAAGCTTACCTCAAACGGCTTCAGCGAAGATCTCTCCGAGGATCTGGTGGAGGCAGCTGTCCTCCAGCCCGGTGTTCAGAAAGTCTTTCTGCTCCTTCGCGATCCCCTGATCCTACCGACTATGCCAATATGTTGTGTGACCAGAGACATGAATGAGCAGCAGCTTTGCTGTAAGTGTAAACTCGCTCCTGTAATTATTAAGTTAAGAAACAGATTACACGCAGTTAGATGAGATGAAATGGCATGTAGCAAAAAACTTTATTCCAAGTTTAAGTTTTATACTCTTCTAGTCACGTACACACTTAATCTATTATCTATTAGTCACATCATTATCTTCTTTTACCTATTTGAAATTTAACATGAAAGGAAATTTAACAGGAAAGGAAATATTTTGTTATCATATCAATACAATCACTTTGTAGTCTAAACATTGACTAATTTCCGAGCAAGGCACAAAGACAAAAGTAGCCACAGGGGAACAGAGTTAATAGAAGAATATCTTCAAGCATTCACTCAGTTTACTCAGTATGAAGTAATGACTGTGTCTTCTCCTCAGGGCAGAGCACCTATAGACCTCTGACAATACGTTGTTAACATATGTCAACCCTCTGGCCCATATCTCTGAGGAAGGGTGGCATGCCCTTTGATCTCAGGCTTCACGGGGTGTACTGCTTCAGAGAAAAGGCCTAAGAAATTCGTAACTCCAAAAGCCTAACTCTGTGAGTAACCCAGGGGGGTCCAAGCCTCTTAAGCCTCTGGAAGAAAAGCAAGTCATTTGAAACTCACACTGAATTTACTTTGTGTGCTTGATGTAGGATAAGTTTATTTCTAAATATTATCCTACACAGACCACCATGGAATAAACCTTGAGCTGAGTAACAACAGAAATCTGCATACCCATACAAAAACATGGAAGTTAAATAATCTTATGCTGAATGATAGCTGGGTCAGAGATGAGATTAAGAAAGAAATTGCCAATATTTTGGAACAAAATGACAATGAAGACACGAACTATCAGAACCTCTGGGACACCGCAAAGGCAGTTCTAAGAAGGAAATTTATAGCACTGCAAGCCTTCCTCAAGAGAAAGGAAAGAGAGGAAGTTAACAACTTAATGGGACATCTCAAGCAACTGGAAAAGCAAGAACATTCCAAACCTAAACCCAGTAGAAGAAAAGAAATAACCAAAATTAGAGCAGAATTAAATGAAATTGAAAACAAAAGAATAATGCAACAAATCAATAAATCTAAAAGCTGGGGTTTTTTTGTTTTCTTATTTTTTTATTAAATCATAGCTGTGTACATTAGTATGATCATGGGGCACCATACACTTGGTTCATAGACCGTTTGACACATTTTCATCACACTAGTTAACATAGCTTTCGTGGCATTTTCTTAGTTATTTTGCTAAGACCTTTACATTCCGCATTTACTAGGATTCACATATACCCTTGTAAGATGCACCGCAGGTGTAATCCCATTAATCCCCCTCCCTCCAACTATCTCCCCTCTCCCTCCCCTCCCTTTCCCCCTTCTCCCTATTCTTAGGTTGTAACTGGGTTATAGCTTTCATGTGAAAACCCTAAATTAGTTACATAGTAAGGGTGAGTACATTGGGTACATTTTCTTCCATTCTTGAAACACTTTACTAAGAAGAATATGTTCCAGCTCCATCCCTGTAAACATGAAAGAGGTAAAGTCTCCATCTTTTTTTAAGGCTGCATAATATTCCATGGTGTACATATACCACAATTTATTAATCCATTCGTGGATTGATGGGCACTTGGGCTTTTTCCATGACTTAGCAATTATGAATAGGGCAATAAATATTCTAATACAAATATCTTTGTTATGATGTGATTTTTGGTCTTCTGGGTATATGCCCAGTAGAGGGATTACAGGATTGAATGGCAGATCTATTTTTAGATCTCTAAGTGTTCTCTATATATCTTTCCAAAAGGAATGTATTAATTTGCATTCCCACCAGCAGTGCAAAAGTGTTCCCTTTTCTCCACATCCACGCCAACATCTCTGGTCTTGGGATTTTGTGATGTAGGCTAGTCTCACTGGAGTTAGATGATATCTCAAAGTAGTTTTGATTTGCATTTCTCTGATGATTAAAGATGATGAGCATTTTTTCATATGTCTGAAGGCCGTGCGCCTGTCTTCTTCAGAGAAATTTCTCTTCAAGTCCCTTGCCCAGCCTGCGATGGGATCCCTTTCTTTTCTTGCTAATGAGTTTGAGTTCTCTGTGGATTCTGGTTATTAAACCTTTGTCGGAGAAATAACCTGCAAATATCTTCTCCCATTCTGAGGGCTGTTTGCTTGCTTTACTTACTGTATTCTTGGCTGTGCAGAAGCTTTTTAGTTTGATCTAGTCCCAATAGTGTATTTTTGAAGCAGCTTCAATTGCCCGGGGGGTCTTTCTCATGAAAACTCGCCCAACCCAATTTCTTCAAGGGTTTTCCCTGCACTCTCTTCTAGTATTTTTATAGTTTCATGTCTTAGGTTTAAATCTTTAATCCAGTGAGAGTCTATCTTGGTTAATGGTGAGAGGTGTGGGTCCTGTTTCAGTCTTCTACAGGTTGTCAGCCAGTTCACCCAGCATCATTTGTTAAATAGGGAATCTTTTCCCCATTGAATGTTTTTAATTGGCTTGTCAAAGATTAAATAACGGTAATTAGCTGGCTTCATCTCTTGGTTCTCTATTCTGTTCCAGATGTCTACTTCTCTGTTTTTGTGCCAGTACCATGCTGTTTTGATCACTATCGATTTGTAGTATAGTCTGAGGTCTGGTAGCGTGATTCCTCCTGCTTTGTTTTTATTTTTGAGTAATGTCTTGGCTATTCGAGGTTTTTTTCTGATTCCATATAAAATGAAGTATTGTTTTTTCAAGATCTTTAAAGTATGACAGTGGAGCTTTAGTGGGGATTGCGTTGAAATTATATATTGCTTTGGGTAGTATGGACATTTTAACAATGTTTAACTCGGTTTAGCTGTGTATAAGATCCGGGGTTGAAAGTTATTTTGCTTGAGGAGATTAAATGTTGATGACCACCCTCTTCTGGCTGGAAACGTTTCAGCAGAGAGATCTGCAGTCATTCTAGTGTTCTTCCCTTTGAAGGTAATAGTTTTCTTTTGCCTGGCCGCTTTGAGAATTTTCTCCTTCATATTAACTTTAGTGAAGTTAATTATGATATGCCTGGGGGATGTGGTTGAGTCATGCTGGGGTTCCGAAGCTATCTGCTAGCTGAATTTCAGGTTCTCTAGGCAAGTCTAGAAAATTCTCTTTCATAATTTCATGCAGAAGGGCCTCTGCGCCCAGTGAGGCTACTTCATCTGTTTCAGGAATTCCTATGAGTTGGATATTTGCCTTCTTCGAGTTATCCCAGAGCTCTCTGAGAGAGTGATCCATTTTTGCTCTCCATTTCTCTTCCTCTTTGAGAGTTTGGGAGTGTCCAAAGGCTTTATCTTTGATGTAGGAGATCCTTTCTTCTGCTTGGTCCATTCTATTGCTAAGGGATTCTACTGTATTTTTCATATCTTTGAGGGCTGCAAATTCTTGCTTCAGTGTGTCTAAGTCTTTGGTGGTTTTGTCTTTAAATTCGTTAAATTCTTGAGACAGCTTTTGAATTTCTCCACGAATTCCTAGTTCCATTTTGTTAATCTTTTTGCCATTCAAATTCTGAATTCGATTTCTGACATCTCAGCCAGTTGTTTGTGAATGGGATCTTCAATTACATCTGCCATATCTTTCCTTGGGGGGGGTTGATCTATTCTGGTTATTCATGTTACCAGAGTTTTTCCGCTGATTCCACCCCATGATTGTCTTACTCCCTTTGATTTCTCCCCTGGTGTTTTGTTGAGGACCCGTACAGTGCTGTGGCCTGAGAAACTGGGGCCCTGTCTGGTGTAGAGGGGCTAAGTGGTTCTGTCTTGTTTTCAGCTGGTTTCTATTTGACCCTAGTGAAGCAGTTACTCTGGGTCGAAGTCTCAGCTGTGGAGAAATACCAGCAATTAAGTCACACCACCCACTACAGGCAACAAATGGAAAAGGAAAATCAAACCTTCCTACAACCACACACCCAGGGCACCACCTGGATTGTCCCCAGGTGAGTGGCTCAGTTCAAAAGGTCCAAATCAATTGTCTCAGTCAGCAGCTGCCTCAGGTGGGAGAGTTCAAGAGGTCCCTGGGAACTGGATCACAGGGGTCTGGTGACTGCTCTAATATGGCTTGCTCCAGTGCTGCATGGAGTCAGGAGGAGCCACCCAGTAAATAGATCAGTCTGGGAATATTAATGCCTCCTTCCCCACCTTGCAGCTCTGTCACACCCAGTCGCTGCTAGCCCCACAGGGCTGTGACCCAGTCAGTTGTCTGCAGTAAGCAGATACTACAGGAGTTTGCACCTGCCTAAGTCACAGGGTAGTCTATGTCTGCTCGTTTAGGCTGCTACTCTCTGTCTTTATCTGGCAGGGGTGGTGTGTCCTGTCAACCTCGGGCACTTGATGGAGGCTGGAGGTGTTCACTCAGTTCCAGCCCCACCCTTAGTTTATGTTACTGGGTGAACGGAACAACCCTGTGGGAGTTTGTTTCTGACCCTGCTAGATTCCTCTGCAGAGGAGAGGCTGATTTGAGTTCCCAGAACCTGTGCCTCAGGCCCTGTTTTTAGTCCTGCAGGTTTGTATTTGCAGCACGATCAGTTGTCAGCTGTAGCCTCTTGGCCTCCTTTGTCTATAGGCTGGTGATCCCCTGAGGGCCAGGTGCATCTTAGGCTCAGTAAAGCAGTCCTCTGGATCAGCCCCACCCTGGGAGTTTCCCGGCTCTGCGAGTGTGTTTTCTAGTCTCTGTGTTCCACCCAGGTCAGTGCTGCCTCAGGCAAACCCTTTACTCATGGGGCCTGCGTTTTAGTCCCAGGTCTGTTCCACGGTGGCTGCCATCTGAGAAGATGCTCGGCCTCACCTGGTTGCCCAGGAAGACAGGAGGAGAGGCTATGGGATATCTGGGGGTGAGCCTTATTATTGCTGAAGACGGCTGTTGCTCTGCCCCTCGCGGCACCACCGCTCCAGTGTGATTCCCTCTTAGCCAACCATCGTCTTCTCGCTCCTTTGCTACAGAGTCAGCACTGGCCAGCTGCAGTCCAGGTCCTGTCTACACCTCTCAAGAGTTCACCCAGAGTTCACCTCTCGAGAGAATCTGGACTCCTGGGGGGGCAGGTCTCCAGATCACGGAGTGAGAGTGGAGGGGAGTGCTAGGAGCTCAGAATTGCAGGTTGTAACACCAAGGTCATTGAGACCAAATGAACAAATAAACAGATACAAAGGTTACCAGGCACACAGGCCCATAGATACAGAGACAGACGGAAACACATAGACATACAGGTAACAGCCACGACAGCAGCAATATAAGAACAACTGCAATAAAAATAGTGATAATCGTAAAATAATTGAAAGAAAGGAAAGAAAAAGAGAGAAAAAACTGGTGTTAGTAGGAATATTAAAAGAGAAGAAAGAAGAAATTAAAATTAGGAGACACAGAAATAAAAAATATATCTATATAAAAAGTAATAATAAAAAATTATCGAAATCTCCTCTAAGAAAATGGTGAGGAAAAAACAGACAAAAACAAAACAAACAAAAAACCCCACGAAAACCAAAAAAAAAAAAAAAAAGGCAGCAACTACAAAAATATTCTTGCGTGTAGAAATATACCTATACATATCTATACGTCTGCTGTAGGGATCAACTTTCGTAGGAATATATTCATACTGCAATATACTTTCTGGACACCAGGTGGTGCTGTGAGTGGTTCCGAGGCTTATACCTGATTTACAGTTTATACTGTTACCATGGTAACCACCTTCCATGACCGATCGCCATTTTGGAATTTCTGTAAAAGTTTGTCGCCTAAGAATTGTGTAACCTCAGCTGTTCTTTTCCAGACAGCACTTGCGACCAACCTTCCCACTCAGTGCAGGTGTCCACGCTTCTTAAGTCTTTCCACTCTTTTCCCAGGTTCTCCTGCAAACTGGTGACTGCAATCGGCTGTAGGGGGAGTGGTGCTGAGTTCCCATGGTCGTTGGTGGGTCTGCAGTTTTATCTGCTGTAGCTGGCTCCCGTGGCTGAAGCCAAATTCACGGCTTTAGCAGCTGAAGCCGGGTCCGTGGCTTCAGTAGATGTAGCTGGTTCCTGTGGTTGGAGCATTCGGGGGACTTATTCTGACATTTATGGTTCAGAGTTTCCCTTTTGGATGGGCACCCGCCAGTTCGCCCCGCAGCCTTATCCGCCAGCCCCCTCTAACACCTGGGGGAAAGGTGCCCGCCCTTTTGGGTAGTTCAAAATGTCTCTTTCCTGGGCAGGATCCCTTCCCTTCAATTGTCCAACAGTTTGCCCAGCTCCCCGTGGTTTTGAGTGGCTCTCCTTTTGGATGCCTCCCTCAGTTCAGGAATAATTATTTGTCAATTGGGTTTTGTCAGCATTTACAAGCTGCTGACCTCCGTAGGGGAGGGGCCTGCTGGCCGGCACGGCCGAGCAGAGAAGAAGCTCCACAACAGAGTCTGTGGTTTTAAATTACCCCTCATATATAGCAATCCGCCAGTTCGCTGGGCATCTCCAGCTGTCTGTCCACTCCAATAATCCACACACAGGGAAGGTCCAGACCGCCTTTCCTCTCACCTGATGGCTTGGGATAGGTGGGCTACACGTCTGTCCTGTCCGCCATCATGCTCCGCCCCTCACTGAAGTTTAAAGTCTTGGGCTTCAGATTTTATTTTGGTTCACAGACGCCAGAAATGGTGCTTCTGAGGGAAAGATTCACGAGAGGGCAAAGAGCTGTCATTCAGCCGGTCTGGCCCCTAGGGTCGTCTCCCTGCCCCCTCCCCTCCCCTACCCTAGGGCCGGAGCCAAGGAAGACAGGAAGGAGAACTTTCCAGACATGCCAAGAGATTCTGAAATTCAGATAGCAGACAGTTTCAGAACTCCAGCACAACTCAACCCAAATAAGACATCCCCCAGACACATCATAATCAATTTCACTAAAGCTAATATGCAGGAGAAAATTCTGAAAGCAGCCAGATGAAAGAAAACCATCACCTACAAGGAGAAGAATATTAGAATAACTGAAGATCTCTCTGCAGAAACCTTTCAAGCTACAAGAGGATGGTCTTCGACTTTTAATCTCCTAAAACAAAATAACTTTCAACACTCCTGTACCAAGCTAAACTGAGTTTCACTTATGATGGAGAAATTAAATACTTCAATGACATTCACATGTTGAAGAAATTTGCCATAACTAAACCAGTTCTCCAGGATATTCTCAGACCTACCCTCCATAAAGACCAGCGTAATCCTCCACCACAAAAGTAAACCCACCCAGAAAATTTTGATCAAATTCCAACTTCCACAGTCACAAAAGGATTAAAAATGTCCACCGAACTCTTGAATGGCTTATCAATATTCTCAATGAATGTGAATGGTTTAAACTGTCATCTAAAGAGGCACAGGTTGGCTGACTAAATACAAAAACTCAAGCCAGATATCTGCTGCATACAAGAATCGCATCTTACATTAAAAGACAAATATAGACTCAAGGTGAAGGGAAGGTAACCTATACTCCAGGCAAATGGAAAGCAGAAAAAAGCAGGTGTTGCTATCCTATTCGCAGATGCAATAGGATTTAAACCAACCAAAATAAGGAAGGATAAGGATGGACACTTCATATGTGTTAAAGGTAATACTCAATATGATGACATCTCAATTATTAATATTTATGCAGCCAATCAGAACACACCTCAATTTATAAGAGAAACTCTAACAGACATGAGCAACTTGATTTCCTCCAGTTCCATAGTAGTTGGAGATTTTAACACCCCGTTAGCAGTGCTGGATAGATTCTCCAAAAAGCAGCTAAGAAAAGAAATTTTAGATTTAAACTTAACCATTCAACATCTGGATTTAACAGACATCTACAGAACATTTCATCCCAACAAAACTGAATACACATTCTTCTCATCAGCCCACAGAACATACTCCAAAATCAACCACATCCTAGGCCACAAATCTAACCCCACAAATTTAAAAAAATAGAAATTATTCCTTGCATCTTCTCAGATCAACATGGAATAAAAGCTGAACTCAATAACAACAGGAACCTGCATACCTATACAAAAACAGGAAGCTAAACAACCTTATGCTGAAGGATAGATGGGTTATAGACGAGACTAAGAAGGAAATCAAATTTTTGGAACAAAATGACAATGAAGACATGAATTATCAGAACCTCTGGGATACCACAAAGGCAGTCCTACAAGGCAAATTTATAGCACTGCAAGCCTTCCTCAAGAAAACGGAAAGAGAGGAAGTTAATAACTTAAAGGGACATCTCAAGCAACTGGAGAAGGAAGAACACTCCAACCCCAAACCCAGCAGAAGAAAAGAAATAACGAAAATCAGAGCAGAATTAAATGAAATTGAAAACAAAAGAATTATACAACAGATCAATATATCCAAAAGTTGGTTTTTTGAAAAGATCGATCAAATAGATAAACCTTTGGCCAACCTAACCAGGAAAAAAGGAGTAAAATCTCTAATTTCATCAATCAGAAATGGTAACGATGAAATAACAACAGACCCCTCAGAAATTCAAAAAATCCTTAACGAATACTACAAGAAACTCTACTCTCAGAAATATGAAAATATGAAAGAAATCGACCAATACATGGAAGTACGCCACCTACCGAGACTTAGCCAGAATGAAGTGGAAATGTTGAACAGGCCTATATCAAGTTCTGAAATAGCATCAACTATACAAAATCTCCCTAAAAAGAAAAGCCTAGGACCAGATGGCTTTACGTCAGAATTCTACCAAACCTTCAAAGAAGAACTAGTACCTATATTACTAAACCTCTTCCAAAATAAAGAAAAAGAAGGAATATTACCCAACACATTCTACGAAGCAAACATCACCTTGATCCCCAAACCAGGGAAAGACCCAACAAGAAAAGAAAATTATAGACCAATATCACTAATGAATATTGATGCTAAAATACTCAATAAGATCCTAACAAACAGAATCCAACAACACATCAAAAAAATTATACATCATGACCAAGTGGGATTTATCCCAGGGTATCAAGGCTGGTTCAATATACGTAAATCTATAAATGTAGTTCAACACATAAACAAACTAAAAAATAAGGACCATATGATTCTTTCAATTGATGCAGAAAAAGCTTTTGATAATATCCAGCATCCCTTCATGATCAGAACACTTAAGAAAATGGGTATAGAAGGGACATTTCTTAAACTAATGGAGGCCATCTACAGCAAACCCACAGCCAATATTGTATTAAATGGAGTTAAACTGAAATGATTTCCACCTAGATCAGGAACCAGGTAAGGTTGTCCATTGTCTCCATTGCTCTTTAACATTGTAATGGAAGTTTTAGCCATTGCAATTAGGGAAGAAAAGGCGATCAAGGGTATCCACATAGGGTCAGAAGAGATCAAACTTTCACTCTTCACAGATGATATGATCGTATATCTGGAAAACACTAGGGATTCTATTACAAAACTTTTAGAGGTGATCAAGGAATACAGCAATGTCTCAGGCTACAAAATCAACACCCATAAATCTGTAGCCTTTATATATATACCAACAATAACCAAGCCGAAAAAACAGTCAAGGACTCTATTCCTTTCACAGTAGTGCCAAAGGAGATGAAATATTTGGGAGTATACCTAACAAAGGATGTAAAAGATCTCTACAAAGAGAACTATGAAACTTTAAGAAAAGAAATAGCTGAAGACGTTAACAAATGGAAAAACATACCATGCTCATGGCTAGGAAGAATCAACATTGTTAAAATGTCTATACTACCCAAAGCAATATTTAATTTTAATGCAATTATTATTAAAGCTCCATTGTCATACTTTAAAGATGTTGAAAAAATAATACTTCATTTTATATGGAATCAGAAAAAATCCTCGAATAGCCAAAAAATTACTCAGCAATAAAAACAAAGCCGGAGGAATCACGCTACCAGACCTGAGACTGTACTATAAATCGATAGTGATCAAAACAGCATGGTACTGGCACAAAAACAGAGAAGTAGATATCTGGAACAGAATAGAGAACCAAGAGATGAATCCAGCTACTTACCGTTATTTGATCTTTGAAAAGCCAGTTAAAAACATTCAGTGGAGAAAAGACTCCCTATTTAACAAATGGTGCTGGGTAAACTCGCTGGCAACCTATAGAAGATTGAAACTGGACCCACACCTTTCACCATTAACTAAGATAGACTCTCACTGGATAAAAGATTTAAACTTAACACATGAAACTATAAAAATACTTGAAGGAAGTGCAGGGAAAACTCTTGAAGGAATCGGCCTGGGTGAATATTTTAGGAGAAGGACTCCCCAGGCAATTGAAGCAGTATCAAAAATACACTACTGACCTGATCAAACTAAAAAGCTTCTGCACAGCCAAGAACATAGTAAGTAAAGCAAGCAGACAGCCCTCAGAATGGGAGAAAATATTTGCAAGTTATACCTCCCAGGAAGGTCTAATAACCAGAATCCACAGAGAACTCAAATGTATTAGCAAGAAAAGAACAAGTGATCCCATCTCAGGGTGGGCAAGGGACTTGAAGAGAAATTTCTCTAAAGAAGACAGATGCACGATCTATAAACACGTGAAAAAAAGCTCATCATCCTTAATCATCAGAGAAATGCAAATCAAAACTACTCTGAGATATCACCTAACCCCAATAAGAGTAGCCCACATAACAAAATCCCAAAACCAGAGATGTTGGCGTGGATGTGGAGAAAAGGGCACACTTCTACACTGCTGGTGGGAATGCACACTAATACGTTCCTTCTGGAAGGATGTTTGGAGAATACTTAGAGACCTAAAAATAGACCTGCCATTCGATCCTATAATTCTTTTACTAGGTTTATACCCAGAAGATCAAAAATCACAACATGACAAAGACATCTGTACCAGAATGTTTATTGCAGCCCAATTCATAATTGCTAAGTCATGGAAGAAGCCCAAGTGCCCATTGACCCACAAATGGACTAGCAAATTGTGGTACATGTATACCATGGAATATTATGCAGCCTTAAAGAAAGGTGGAGACTTTACCTCTTTCATGTTTACATGGATGGAGCTGGAACATATTCTTCTTAGCAAAGTATCTCAGGAATGGAAGAAAAAGTATCCAATGTACTCAGCCCTAATATGAAGCTAATGTATAGCTTTCACATGAAGGCTATAACCCAACTATAGCACAAGACTATGGGGAAAGGGCCAAGGAAGGGGAAGGGAGGGGGGAGGTTAGGGTAGAAGGAGGGTAATGGGTGGGGCCACACCTACAGTACATCTTAGAATGGGTACAGGCAAAACTTACTAAAGGCAGAATACAAATGTCTACACACAATAACTAAGAAAACGCCATGAAGGCTACGTTGAACTGTTTGATGAGAATATTTCAGATTGTATATGAAAGCAGCACATTGTACCCCTTGATTGCACTAATGTACACAGCTATGATTTAACAATTAAAAAAAATGGATTCAATATCTAAAGACAAGACCAGAAACCATAAAACTCTGGAAAGAAAACAGGGAGAATATATATTCAGGGCGATTTCGATCTATGCTTCCAGGTTACAAAAAGACAGCAAAATAGAGAAACAGAAGAGAGTGATAGAGCAAAAGAGAAAGGGTGAGAACATTAGAGGACAGAAGGAAGGTAGGGAAGGAGACAACACAGGCAAAACCACTGGGTTCTGAAAATATTGTTTTCATTAATCACCAACATCAAAAGCAAAAAAAAAAAAAAAACGAGAATGACCAATCTGACCCTACAGCACACTGAAAAGCTTCTATACAACGAAGGAAACAATCAACCAAATGAGAAAATATCCTACAAATTATCAGAGAATACATGGAAATCCTCTATCTGATAAGAGGTTGTTATCAAAAATACGCAACCAAGTAACATTCTAAAGTAGTCAAAAACTAAATAACATGAGAAAAATAGAAGAAATATCTGACTAGATATTGAACCTAACAAAACATAAAATTGGCCAACTGGCAAAACATAATAGGTCCTCAATATCCTAATAATCAAAATAACAATGAGATACCACCTCACATTTCCTAAGGGGGCTACTTATGAATGGAAAAAAATCTAAAAGCCCAGCCAGCACTCCAGCTGGCTCATGTGAAGGACTTTTGCCCCTAGGGCAGGGCAGGCCTGGGGAAGAGGTCCAGGTTCACCAGTGACCCCTGGAGACAGCCTGGCCCAGACTCAACTCCAGGTCCAGGTTCCAGGGATAGTCCAGCATGAGCCTGAAGCTCACTGCAAGGGTGGGGACTCTAGAGGCACTGATGGACCTGTGCCCCATAGCTGCCCATGTTCAGGCCCACCTACTCTTCACCCAGGCCACCCACAGCAGCTTGGAGCCAGCTCTCTGAGGCATCCTTATAGCTGCTCCCCCCCTGGCCTGGCTGCCTGGCCTAACTCTGGCTCAGCTCCTGCTCAGCCCAGCTCCAAGTTCCTGTCTGGCCAACGCTACACTACCTGTTCTGCCAACCTACACCATCCCATTGCCCTCAGAGCCAAGGATGCTCTGCCCTGCCCTGAGCTATGTCCAGTCCATTCAAAATAGAAATAATGGCTGCTAAAATTCATGTGCAACCACAAAGTGCCCTGCATATCCAATGCAAAGCATGCACACTAACAACTTTGAAGGCATCTCCTACAACATAGGCAGAGCATTCAGGCGACACAAAGAAATAAACAACACCTTGCAAGGATGACCTGCCTTTCCCCATTCTCTGGCTGAGGACAGTGATGGTGGCTGCAGGAGCTGGAGGAATCAGCCACCTCTGTCCCAGCCCAGGGTTCTCCTAACAGTGTGAGTGGGTCAGCAGCATCCATATCCCCCACCTAGCACAACATCCCTCTGCTCAGTGCCCCCCACAACCTAAGGCAGGTGAGAACACTAAGGAGTCCCTCACCAAGAAGATCCCTACCATGGAGAAACTAAGGTGGTCCTCTGAGGTCATCTGCTTGAGTCAGCGGAGCTTTAGTGGTGGCTGAGTTTGCCCAGGGTCTGATCTTTTTATCTCAGTGTTGACCTCAAGGTTTGAAATTGGTCTTCCCAATCACTTCTCAGCCTTTTGGCTAAGATCAAGTGAAATTAGACCAGTTCCAGCCCACCAGCAGCTACCACTCCCCAGCACTAGTGGGAACGGAGGGGCTGGGAGACCCTGTACCTCACACCCTGTGGTGGTGGCTCTCTACAAGCCCCCAACATGTTTCAGGGCCTCAGCTCCATATTCAGTCACAGCTCATCTGAGCACACAAGTAGCGCCCACTCCCAGAGGCAAAGAGACACATGCCAGTGTACCCATAGGCACACCCCATCACACACACACATGCAGATGTGTGCAAAGATACACACACACACACCCACACACATGCACGCGCGCGCGCGCTAAGGAGCTGCAAAGGGGAGGCACCCCTCTTGTCTGCAGGCCTAACTGCCCTGAGCCTCCCTCACACATGAGCATGTGGGCACAGAAGTGGGTCTGTTAAAACTCCCAGCATGCGCAAAGCCGGCAGACCAGAGCAGGCATGTGTGTGTGCAGCCCTGGGCATGCAGGCAAGGATGAGGACAGGCATGTACACTCTCATAAACCATGCGTGTGGGGGTGCGCTGCTGTCTCCTCTGCCAGGCCCTGGGGAGGCAGCGCCGGGACACCCCTGTTCCCAACACCCTGTAATGCTGCCAACATCCCCATTCATCCCGCTGGGGCCTGACCTCAGGGAGACAAGAGGTTCCGGCCGAGTGTGTGTGTGTGTGTGTGTGGTGGTGGTGGGGGTGGTGAGGCAGCGGTGGAGGCGGCCCGACACTCCCACCCGGTACCCACGTTTCTGCAAACCCTACTCTAATGAGCCAGGGCTCTCCGAGGCCAGACCTCACCCTTCAGCCTGCGGCGCCCACCCCCGGACCTCGCCCAGCCTCAGGGACCCTGGAACTATCGCCCCGGACCCCGTTGTGGCCGTTAACGTTCCACAGCAACTTTTCCAGCTGCCGCCAATTCTGTCCTCCCGGCAGGGCGCCCGCGGCCCTAGCCTGGCGCAGCCCTGCGGTGGCCCTCCCGGCCACCGGGCACCACTCCCCTGCCTTGGCAGCTGGGAGGGACCCTGGCCCCGGGGAGGGGGCGAACTGAACCCTTGTTCCCACCCACGCCGGCCAGGCCCGGACGTGACCACTCACCGCTGGTGGACCGCCTCTGCATAGGCGTGGGGCGCAGCGGACCCAAAGTCGCTTCCGGGTGGGCTCCAGTCTTCCAGCAGCCGGGTCCGCATCCAGGCGCCTTCGCTCCTGCGGGCAATTGGGTCTGTTCTACTCCGCTGGTTTCGTGCGGAGTCCGCATAGAGGCGCCGCCGCTCCGGCCGGCAGATGGGTCCGTTCTACTCCGCTTGCTCGAGGAGGGTTCCGGCCCCAGGAGCGTAGGGCGAGGACAGCGGCGCCAGCCGGCAGGTGAACAGCTATCATTTTCCCTGCTCAAGTGATTTGAAGCGCCGGGTCGCCCCTGGGGGCGGGGCCAGAGGGGAAGGGCTGGAGGGGCGGAGCCGGCGGGGGCCTAGCGGAGCTAGAGGCTCAACTGCAGCTGCTCTGGCGCCAAGCCGATCTAGGCAGAGGCGGCGCATTTCTGACCAGGCTGCGGCCCTTGTAGGCCGCAATAAGGATGGCCAGCCGGATGCAGGGAGCGGATGAGGGGCTCAGGCTCGAGGGCGGCGCGCGGCCCCGGAACTACGAGGGCTTTGTCCCGAAGTCGCGGGATGGTAGGGGCGCCCCAGGCCTCTGCCTGGCCTTTCCCCTTCTTTACACCGCTAAATTCTGGAACCCCTCGCCCCCTGCAGCAGCCCTTTGCTGGCGTGGGACTACCTCCATTTTTCAGTAACTGAAAGGAGGCTCAGCGCTTAAGAAAGTTCCTGGAGCGCTCATCTTTGCCCCTTTCTCTGCGCCATCCCAGGGAGGGGACCCAGGACTGATCCTACCCTTACCCCAAAGGTGCCACCCCCTGCCACCCACCCCCACTTCTTCCATTCTGTGGACCTGGCCACCACGCCCAGAAGACTGTCTCCAAGCCCACCTGCTTGGTGTCTCCCACCCTCCACCAAGCCAGCCCCACCCCCGCAAACACTCGCAGGGGTGTCCCAGCTCCCTTTCTGGCTAGGACAATCAACCCAGCCTCACAGATGAGCTCCTGTTGGCATCGTGAAGTCTGCAGACCACTGCCGCGCTGGCATCTCCCAGGCTGTCCTGAACACAGGAGCATCGGGAGCCAGGTCAGCCCTGGCCTCCTCAAGCCCACTCTGCAGGTGAGAAGACCGTATGGATGAGGGACAGGCTAGTAAGTAGGGCTGGTGCCAGTCTGTGACCCACGGATGCAGATGGGCTAGCCTGATGCCAGACCCCCGCTCCTCCCTGTGGCTGGAGTGTCCTGGCTGAGGGTTTGTTAGCCTCATCTGGTGATGTGAAGCAGAGAGACTTGGTAACTTGGTAGCGCTGTGTACTTTGCCTCCTCCCAGACAAAGCCCTGACCATGGAGGGATTGCTGAGGGAGATGAACAGAGCTCTCTGCTGATGGCCCACCTGCCTTGGCCAGGAAAGTGGGACTTCCCAGAATTCCAGCTCCCATCTGAGTGTGGGATGGCAGGCAGCCTGGTAAGGTAGTGCTCATGCTGGACTGGCCCTCTGGCCTGGGTGTGAAGGCTGCACTACCCAGACGCCTCTGGCTGCTGTTCTATGGTCCTGACTATGCCTCTGCCTGCTTTATCACTGCCACCCTTGTTCAGCCTTGGTTTTCTGGGCCATTTTGGAGCACACTCAATTTCCAGGCACATGGGAGATGAGGTGGAGCCCAGAACTCCCAGCCATTCTGTCCCTGGCCACTGAAGGGACAGGGTGTACACAGAGCACCACCTCTCCAGTGGGTGCTGGTTGCTGAGGGCCACAGCCTGGACCCTGGTGGCTCAGTTAGTCCTCCCGTAGCCATACAAGAGCTTTTTCACTCATTTTACAAACGGGAAACCTGAGGCTGTGCTCACAAAGCCAGAGGGAAGCTGAGGCCTGACCCCGAAACCCGCACCCTTTCTCCAGGGTCCCTGTACAGCTCCCAGGCTAGGACCTGAGCTCTTCTTGCAGAGCCACCTTAGGCCAGGAGAGAGATCATGCCATCAGTCTGAAGACAGGACTGGTGTGGGCCAGGCCCCAGTCGTAGGCTGCCCTGTACCTGCAGTGAGGCCTTGAGAGGACACTTTCCTGCTGACTGGGCAAGGGAGCTTTCATGATCAGTGACCTAGAGCTGCCCACAATGGCTGAACCACCATGATTGTAACCTCACCCCTCCTGGAATAGCAGGGGCACAGGGTGTCATGGAAGGAAATGCAGATCCAGGGCTTACCTGGCTGTTTCTGGCTGTTCTAGGCAGGAGCCTGGGCCTCACCTGCCCACAGTTCTGTAGGGTAGGAGCAGGGCCAAGGCCTGCAGAGGGAGCTGGTGGCACCGGTATCCTGTGCACTTGGCCAGTACTCTTGCTGCTGAAAGCTGAGCCAGACTCCTGGCTATTGGCTGGGGTGGGTAGGTTGGGGCCAGACTAAGGGGGATCTTGGGGGAGAGAGGGTGTGCAGCATGGGGGATGGAGAACTCTCTGTGCAGATGGCCATGGAGGCATCACCCCCAAGACCCAACAGGCAAGGGAGGGTAGGCAGCAGGCAAGAGCAATAGGGAGGGCTAGACAGGGCTAGAGCCTCTGGTCAAGGGGCACAGCCTGCTCTATGGTAAGACCAAGAGACCCTGTGGGTAGAGCCTGGCCATTTCTACCCCTTTCATGGGGTCTGCACCACTCCGTATCTGGGAAGTCCCAGCCAGAGTACTGAGAGGACAGGCCACTTGGCTGTGTAGATCTCTGCTCCCAGGTTTTTGGGACACATGGCCCTGAGGATCAGGAGTGAACTGGAGACTGGAAAAACCTGTCATTCCCTGCCTGGGTTGGGCCACAGGGCTACACCAGTCTCTGCCTGAATTGGTCCCCAGCCCCACACCCAACAAACTTAGGGCATAGCCTCCTGCCAGCCTTCCCAAACCCCAGGTGCTTGAGGGAGGCCTGGTGTTGCCACAGGACCCCTGACATCCCAGTCACACCCAGGAATCAAAGTCCATAACCAACGTGTGACGCCTGAGAGGGCCCCACCTGGCTGTGTGACCTGACCCTCAGACTCTCTGAATTGGCTGCGATGTATGACCAAAGCAGACACTGATCCCACTAGGCATGGTTAGTTGGTCATTGTCCCTCCTCTGTCCACTTCTCCTGCCTCCTAAAAGGACTAATGGGGCCCTAACATAGCAGTGCAGGATTCTCACTCAGACCTCCAGGTCCATTCATAGAACCCAGTTTGTGGCAAGGGGACCCTTCACTATGACCAGTCCTGGGCTGGCAGGGATATGGCTCAGCCTCCTGGAAGGTCACTACTTCTGAGGGTTTGGGGAGGCTTGTTTCCATCCTGGAAAGTCAGACCTGTCATGGCTTTGCTCAGGTGTCCCTGTGTGGTCCACAGGAGTATCCAGGTCCTCAGGACCCTCCTGGGAAGGGTGGGGGAGCAGGGGAATGATCTTTGGTGCATACATCCTGGACCTGCTGCACAAGAGTGCCAATGTGACCAGCCCTTCCTTGCACTCTGAGTGGACAACTGTGGATGTTATCCCAGTACCAGGGAGCTGAGGGATGCCAGCCTGTCATCTTCTCTCATCACAGAGGGCAGCTGAGTGACTGAGGCCTGAGAGGACTCTGCCAGGCCTCCTAAGTGTGTCATCTCATTTGGTCTTATGATGTAGACACCACTGCCACCACCCATTTTCCAGATGGGAAACGGAGATCTGGGAAGGGCCAGATCTGGACCCACATCCTGGCAGCCTCTTCTTAGACACTCCTTGGAAGCACTTGCTTCCTCCAGAAGCTTCTCGCCCTCCCCCAGCCTCGGGGCTGCAGAGTGTGTCCTGGCCTTTCCTCAACAGCTCTGTGCCTCTCAAGGACTCCTACTTGGACAAGTCCTTCTGCTCAACTTTGGTGTATGTTAAGCCATGATTAATCTACTTCCTATCGCTTATTCTTCAAAATCACACACAGCAGTGACAGAGCACCTCCTGGCTGAGGAGTTTATTTGCTCTGGATGGGGGCCCTGTTGATAAAACAGCCACCTTCTTACTCTGTTGTAGGACAGAGAGGGTGGAAGCATGGACAGCAGCCCTCGGCCAGTGGGGGACCAAGCAGGGCTCTGCCTGGTGCAGGAGTTTCTCTATGGGGCCAGGGAAGCCACATTAGCCCTGGTGATATCTGGGAACTCATATGCCCGAGGAGCACTGGGGATGGAAAAGTGGGGAGGGCCCAGATCTTTGAGGGCCCATAATTTGTGTGTCTGGGCCTTGGGGATCTGCCCTGCTGCCTAAGGCCCCATGGGCAACCCTAGTCCCCTATTGCCCTGACCCCAGTCTTGGGGCCCAGGCAGGCTGGAGATTTACGCTGCAGGAAACCCAGCAGCTCATAACAATGAGCCAAAGACTTGGCCTCAGATGGGGAGCCAATGGCCAACAAACACTTTTCACCCTGCTTGGGCAGCCTGAGCCGTGACCCAACCTGAAGCCCACCCTGTCCACTAAAAGCCCCCACTTTCCAACTCAAGACACCAATGGGCAGCACCTCAAGGAGGCCTAAGCCTGGCTGGGAATTGGACCAGCTTCATCCTTGGACACTTCATACCTGAGCTTGAGGACTTCTCGTGGGGCATCACAGCATTTGGTGACACAGAGCACTTCCACTGAAAAGAGCCCTGGAGCTATCCCCAGCACCCATCCAGAAGAGAAAGCTCACTCTTGGGAGGCAAACCTAAGATGCAAACAGCCACTTGAGGCTGTGCTGTGCCCGGTTCCCTGTCTCTCAATTAAGCACCTCATGCAGCTCATCCCAAAGCCCAGCTGCCAACTTTGAGCCATCTTGTGCTGGCAGTGAGGAAGGGTGACAGAGCCTGTTCCCTCCAAACTCCATGTGCCTTGTGGGTCGGTGCTAACTCTGAGTCACCTATCAAGGGCGTTGTGGGTTCTGTGAGGCCCCTCTGCCCCTTCCATCTTGTGCACCTGTCATACTTCTTTTTTTTTTTTTTTTTTTTATTGTTGGGGATTCATTGAGGGTACAATAAGCCAGTTACACTGATTGCAATTGTTAGGTAAAGTCCCTCTTGCAATCATGGCACCTGTCATACTTCTGATCTCCTGCAGTCTACCCTTTAATCATCTCCTCAGACTCATGCAACTGAAAAACTCCATGGCAGAATTTTCTGGTTGAAGCTACCTCCTCCCACTGACCCCGGCATGGTGGAGGGAGAGGTGGCCATCTGGGCACTCGGGCAGGTCTACTTGTGTCTCATTGTCTTCTCTGCATAATGGAAACAATGGTCCACTTTTAACAAATGCCCATGATGTCTGGGGAGCAGAGGTCTGTGCTGGATCCAGGAAAAAGACACCCTACTTCTCTGGGGAGACTCTTCCCTCTTGCTTAAACTCAGGACCCTGGTGGGGGTGACCAGTTCCAGACCTGCTCCCCAGTCCCAAGATAGGTCTGCCACTCAGCTGGGCCATCCTGGGAGTTGCAGGCTGGAGGAAGGGGAGCCAGGGAGAGGCAGCAGAGCTGGCTGCACCCCAGGCTAGCTCCTTGGGGCCTGACTTGTGCCCACCCTCTCTAGCCTAGGCCCCACCTCAGCAGCCTGGCCCAAGGCACCCCTCACTCTCACAGTTTGCATGGATGGTAGCCTGGGTTCCAGCCCACACCCACAGGGGTGTGGACACAAAGTAATGATTATGCTTTCAGGACAAGTGGGTAGGGCACCTAGTCATGACTCCTCACCTTGGACTAGGGCAGAGGGTTGGGCCAAGGCATTGGGGTCCCAGCTGCTGAGGTGCATGAGGTGCTCCTAGCTGCCAGCCACAGTCCCCTCTGTGCTCACACCCTATTTCCTGAGCCCCCCAAACAGGAGATGCCACCTGGGGTGCCATGATGAGGGGACTTCTGACCCAGACCTGGGAGCAGTGCAGACATTTTATTTCATTTTTTGAAATCTGTGAGCCAGATTGAAAGAGAGAGTAAACAAGAGAAAGAGAGAGAATCACCTAAGGCCCTCCTGCCGCAGCTTGCATCCCCTTTCCTGGAAAATGTCTAAAGTCAGGCAGGATTTGTGAAATTCACGGAGTGCACTGGAAATTCAAAACCAACAAGACAGCACACCTGCATTGTGAGAGTCCTGTGGTTTGAACCCAGGTGGAGTGGAACAAGGCCCTAGCCGTCAGTGAGGAGCCAGGCGGCTGGGGCTGGGAGATGCTGGGAAGACACTGTGTCCTCTCTGCCAAAATCTGGGCCGCCTGGGAACCTGCAAGCTTACTGGGGACTCAGGGAGCCTGGAGCCTGGAGCCTGGAGCCTGAGACCCACAGGCAAGTCTGAATTCTGGTTGCCTCCTACACCCACCTGTACCATGCTGAGCCCATCTGCCCCTCCCTGCACTTTCCAAAGAGTCAGTTTTATCTTGAGCTGAGCCCTGAGTCAGGGGAGGGAGGGCTCAAAGGGACTGAGCAGGACTGAGGGGAGACTGTCACACAGGACAGAGGCCATGGGTACAGACCACATGTGGGAGGGAACTGGCCTAGATAATGTGAGTGACCTCTTCATGGACACAACTCTGGAACTGCCTTGGTTCCTCTATTCCAAAGATGGGACCCCTAGCCCAAGGAGCCTAGATGATGGTCCCCAATACCCCACCATGTTCAAGTGGCACGACCTGGCTGTGGCCTCTGCCTCCTACTTTCAGACTGTCGCCCAGAAAAGCCCTCTCATGGCTCCCACATGTTTCCCCCAGGTTCCTTGGGCCCTCTTCCACCCCAGCTGGAGGTTTTATCTTGGTGGGGTGGGTGGAATGTCTCATGCTCTTCATTTCTTCCAACCTCCACTTCATTCTAGAGACAAGAAAACAGCTGGAGTCAAAGACCTGGGAGAGGCGGTCAGCATTCCAGCTGGGCCAGCCTGATGCGCAGCTCTAGTCCCTGGACAGCCCATGAGGCTGAACCCTGCCCACCTACATGTGTGGTCAGGGCACTTTTGATGCCTCCAAGTGCCTGCCATGCCCCGTTGCCCCCTGTGTGGGCAGACTGTCCCCTGGCACAGCCACGACCCTAAGGTGCATCTGTGAGGACACACACACTACTTCTCCCCAGTCCTGCTAAAGTTGCCAGGGACAGGCATGCCAGGAGCCTCTGTGCATCCTCCCCACCTGCCCCACCAACTCTGCTGCAGGACATTCCCAACGGTGGCCACCAATCTACAGCCTCCCTGTGAGAGGGATGGGTCAGGGTATGCCAGCTGGGACTTCAGTGCCTCCTTGGCAACCTGAATCAGAGGGTGCTATGGAGAAGGGCGAGGGAGGGCTGCCTCCCAGAACAGTGGCAACAGGAGGTGTAGGAAATCCAGTGGCTGGATACGAAGGGATGCATGGCCTAGGGAGGGCAAGGCCAAGACGCAGGCTCTTGTTCAGTGTGCAGGGTTGGTGGCAGCTCTAGTCCATTTCTGACTGTGAGTAGGAGGGTGCTTCCTATACTCAATCACCTCTCTTATTGCAAAGTGCCTCTGTCCTTGAAAATGCAATGCTTCGGAGAGGAGCCAGATAAACCCAGTCCAGCTGGGTCCCCACGGAGCTCACCCAAGACATAGCCCCTGCCTGGCCTGGCCCATGCCCATGGGAGCTGCTCCTGGGGCAGGTGCCAGGAACCAGAGAGCCCTGGCCTGCTGGGGTACCAGGCTTGAGGTCAGCAACACCAGGTCACTGGATTTGGAAGGATGTGGTGGGAGGGAGTGAGAATTTGTTGAGATGGGCCATCATTTACTGGACAGGAGCTTGGCAAAGGGGCCCCTTGAGGGAACCCAGTGTACTCCCGAGCCCTTAGGAGGGAGGCAAGCTTTGAAGTTGATGCCAGTTTCTAATAGTGTTTTACTAGCTTCTCAAAGTCATCCGAGCCCCAGCCAGGCCACCACAGGCTCTGGCATCCTTCCTAGCCTTGGATCCAGCACCACTCGGGGTGATGATTGGGCCTCCCCCGTCTTCCTGGTGCACCTGAAGACAGATGTGGAGCTGAGAGGTGTTCCTGGGCTGTGAGGATGGGGCAGATGGAGGGGCTAATGGTGGTTTCCCTGCGGTGTGGCCTGAGGGTTGGAATGGAGGGCGACCAATGACCTCCATGGAGCACATCCCAGGGAGTGTTCCCTCTGCCTGTCCCACTGACTGCTCCCTGAAGGGGCCGCCTGGGGGCATTCTCCTTGCCTCTTCTTGTGGAGGCACAGGCCTTGCCAGAGTCTCAGGGAGCCAATTATCCCCAGGGCAAGTTGGCCGCAGATAATTGGGAAGACAAGCTTTTAACATGGAGCCAAGTTCTGGGGCATATCTGCTCCACTCCACACCTAACTGGGAGCCCCCATGTGCCACTGTCTGCTGGGGGAGGTGGTCTTTTTTGGGTAATTGAGGGAGGAAGCCTGGTGTTGAAGTGTCCCACAGATGCCCTAGGATTCTCAAGTAAGTCGGTGCTCCCAACCCTCCTCCTCTGCCTTCTAGAAGCCTCCCTTCTTTTGTTACATATGTAGGGACCTCCATGTTCAAGCCCTGGGGCTTCTGGTTAGGGAGTATCACCATCAACCTGCCTATCCTCTGGGCAGAGTCTGGCTGTCCTGGGGTACTTAGGCCTCCTTCCCACAGGGTCCCCTGGAAGAGCCCTTCAGAGCGAAGGAAAGGCTGCGGGTCAGACAGACCTGACTTTGTTCCCCTTCCAGTTCACTGCTAAAAGGCAAATTGTCACCCTGGTACAGGGCGGATGTGAGGAATGAGTAACTGTGACCAGCATTGAGCAAAAAACCTGGAAGGGTGAGGGACAGAGAAGACACACAGTGAGTCTGTGGCTCTAAAGGTCAAAAAACCCACCACAAACTGGGACATGGTGAGGGGGATTTTCAGGCTTGTATAACTGGGTAGAGTCCCAGCAGGTGGGTTTCAGGTGCTGCTTGCTCAGGGCTTAGCTCTGCTCCTCAGTGGTACCGCCCTACAGCCTAGCCCTCCTTTATGGGCAGTCCACAGAGATGTGTGTTGGGCCATCTCACGTCCTGGACCTCCTTGTGGCCTCTGGAACCCCCCTTGTGTGGATGGTTCAGGAGCACTCCCCCAGAAAGTCTGGCAGAAGCTTGGGGACCAAACTCTCATGCAGCTACCATACCCAGATTAAAATTTTAAAAATCAGGGAAACAAGTCTAGATCTCTATGGTAACTAGCTAGTAATTTCCTGCCCCCAAGCAGGTATAGTTTTTTTTGTTTGGTTGGTTTTTAGTTTGTTTTTACACCCAGGATCACCAACTAGTGTCCTTAAAAAAAAAAAAAAGAAAATCTTTTTTCCTTTTCTTTTTCTTTTCCTAATCATAGAGCCACCTGGCATCCATGCAATTTATGTTTTTTTAAATATTAACTTTTTGTTCTCTTGCTTTTTCCCCCCTTCCTTTTCTTGGTTATTTTTCTACTTTTCTCTTATAACTCCCTTAGACAATCAAGATATCATTTCTTGTTTGTTTTTTGTTTTATTGAACAGAGTTGCATTCTGGAGCCTGGGCTGGAGTGCTATGGTGTTGATCTGGCTCACAACAGCTTCACACCCTGAATTTAGGCAACCCTCCTGTTTTGCCCACCAAATGGCTGGGGCTTCATTCCCTGCTGCAGTGCACCACTGATTTTTCCTATATTTGGTGGAGATAGGGTCTTGCTCTTGCTTAGGCAGGTCTGGAGCACCTAACCTCAGGTGATTCTCCTGTCCCAGCCTGCCAGAGAGCTAGGATTGCTGGTATAGGCCACCATACCTGGCCTATTACTATTATTTTTTATTTCCTATCTTTCTTCACTTTTTTATTATTTTTTCTCTTTCTTGCTCTCTTTTCTTTCTTTTTTCAATTTTTTTTAAATAAACTTTTTTTATATTTATTTATTTATTTTGCAGTTTTTGGCCAGGGTTGGGTTTGAACCCGCCACCTCTGGCATATGGGGCTGGCACTCTATCCCTTTGAGACACAGGAGCCACCATTGCTCTCTTTTCTTTACTCTCCCTTTCCCCCCTATACCAAAAGGCCATTTCAACATCAAAGCACAAAGATGAGGACAATGAAGGAGGAAGAAAGAGAAGTAGGTAAGGAAAGGAAGTAAACAAGAAGAAACCACACATGAGGAAGAGGAGCCAAAAAAAATTCTGGCAACATGAAAAATCAGAGCAAATCAACCCCCTCAAAGGGTCACAATGCAGCTACCATAGATGATCCCATCTATAAAGAAATCGTGGAAATCACAGAAAGGAATTTAGAGTATGGATGGCTAACATGATAAACAGAATTGAAGGAAAAATGGAAAACCACCAAAAGGAAATTGACCCAAGAAATGAATGAAAGACATGATGAAATTAGAAAGGATGTAAGAATTGAAGGAGTCATTCAGGGAGTTTCAAAATGCAGTTGAAAGTTTCAGCAACATTAAACTATGAAGAAGAAAGAATCTCAGAGCTTGAAGATAAGGCTCTCAAGCTAACTCAGTCATTTAGACAAGGCTTGGCGCCTGTGGCTCAAGCAGCTAAGGCACCAGCCACATTCAGCCCAGGTAAATCCAGCCTGGGCCCACCAAACAAAGATGGCTGCAACAAAAAAATAGCTGGGCATTGTGGTGGGCGCCTGTAGTCCCAGTGGAGGCAGGAGAATCACTTGAGCCCGGGAGTTGGAGGTTGCTGTGAGCTGTGATGCCACAGCACTCTACCCAGGGTAATAGCTTGAGGCTCTGTCTCAAAAAAAAAAAAAAAAAAAAAAAGAGGCAGAGAAGAAGAGAATAAACACAGAGAAATATCTTAGAGACTACACAAAGAGTACAAACATACAAATTTTAGGTATACTTGAAGGAGAAGAAGAGAGACCCAAAGGCATGGAAGCCCTACCCTAGGATACAATCAGAATAATAATGAATAAGGAATATGTGATAGTCAAGGTGACTTTTCAGAGCCATAAGAAATGCCAATTTCTATTATACATCAACACTCAAAATTAAATAAAGTATAACAATGACAGCAAGATACTTTGTTAACTGAAGGACAGGAAGATGGAAACTGGTTTGGGGATCTATAACTACTGACCAGCATAGTGTGTTAGAAAACTGCCCAAGGACAGAAACGATCCTTCTGAAATGATTAGGAGGAATGATCCCCAGCACTCACACAGTGCCAAGAACAATGTCTCTTTCCTTCAGCTAGAATATATAAAATATATATATAACTTCTCAATACATGAGATTCAGTAAACTGAACAATGTCTCTTTCCTTCAGCCAGAATATAAAACTTCTCAATACCTGAGATTCAGTAAAGCAGTCAATACTGAAAAATGGGGGAGTTGGAGGATTAATATAGACTAAACAGTACTCTGGACCTATTTAAAAAGGTTAAAAGCAAGAAAACAAAACTTCAAGATTATGTTCAAGAACTTAACTGCAACCCACGTTATTTTACTTTAATTCTTCTCAAAAAGTAGTTTATAATAAGCTATGGTCCAGGGCAGCGCCTGTGGCTCAAGGAGTAGGGCACCGGTCCCATATGCCGGAGGTGGTGGGTTTAAACCCAGCCCCGGCCAAAAACCAAAAAAAAAAAAAAAATAATAAGCTATGGTCCAAAACCTGCTTCTTTAAGAAAATGTCATGGAAAAACAAAATATTTTGTGACTTTTTATTTAAAACATTACTGATTCTCTTGATTTGTTTTTCAGAGTCATGACAAGCATTAGTTTTCCTGATCAGCAAAGTTTACCTGATATCTCCAGGATTTAAAACTATTGAATCCCACTGGGCCCAATTATCCACTGCCAATACTCTGTTACTAAAGATACAAACATCCTCCCTCTAGGCCCAGAGGCTATCCCAGAAGAGGTGGGTATGTGGTTATAAGAGCAGATTTTGAGGGATACAATTAGTTCAGACACTTTAGATCAAAGATGTGCACCCAGCAGCCCAAACAAATACTAAATAAGAGACTTTGCCTTTTGGGGCCATGTGGCACAAACATCCATCCCAGCCATAAAAAATTTCCTACTTCCCCTAGACTTACAGCCTCTTAAGTATAAAAGTTCTCCATTATGGAGTTTATGCAAATAGAGACATAACATGAAACTTATCAGCCACTTTAGGACAAATTACTAAAGAGATTAAAATAGTACGACACAACAAAAGTCTCTAAATTCCGCTCGGCACCAATAACACAGTGGTTAAGGTACCAGCTACATGCACCGAGGCTGGTAGGCCTGGGCCAGCTAAACAACAATGACGACTACAACTAAAAAATAGCTGGGCATTATGGTGGGCGCCTGTAGTCCCAGCTACTTGGAAGGCTGAGGTAAGAAAATTGCTTAAGTCCAAGAATTTGAGGTTGCTGTGAGCTGTGATGCCACAACACTCTATCAAGGGCAACATAAGTGAGACTCTTTCTCAAAAAAAAAAAATCTCTAAATTCCTTAGCTTAAAAGGTTATCAGTGCTTATGTTTTATATAACAAGTTGCCATATAAGTCTACAACTAAACCCAAGAATATACTAGCCTAGCACCGTGGGTGAATTAATTTTGTAGGCTTGCCTTTGACATTTTTTATTTTACTCGTATGTTGCCTACAAAGTATTAAAGGATTGATGGGTGCCTCTCCACATCCAGTCTCATCTGACCTAAAACATTTAATTGTCTATAAGTCCTTTTGGCTCTTAAGTCCTCTTGGCCACAAGGGTCCTACCAAGGGCCTGAGTGGACCCAAGGCACGTAGCTACACCACTCCAGCATGATGGGACAAAATAAGTTTGGCCATTGATGCTACCTCTGGAAGATCTTAGCCAAAAAAAGAGAATTTGAACTAAAATAAAATATTAAGTCTCCCAGGTGACTGAATGGACCCCCTCTTATCCAAGAGGACCCCAGAAATGTCCTAAAGTTGAGTTGATGGCCATGAGAAGGGACATCAGACATGCCTCATGTTCCCCTCCCTTCTTGAAGAAGTCCTTTGTAACTCATTAACAGGCCTATCACTGTGCAAGACCAAGCTTAAATCACACCTGCAGGTCATTAGTTTGCTTAGCAAATTACTTGAGTCTGGGTATATGTCTGGTGTTTAGACAAAGTTTCATTTTTTTAACCAATTAAAAATCAAAGAATCTTTAAACCCACATGTAACCTGTAAGTCCCTACTTTGAGATTTTCCACCTTTGGGGCTAAACCAATATGTGACTTCCATGTATTTATTGACTTATGATTTTACCTATAATTCCTGTCAAATGTAAAAAAAAAAAAAAAAAATCGGTAACCCCACTACAGGAATCCTCTTCCTCATGGGTTTTTGGGCGTGGCTCTGAGGAGCCATGGTCCTCAAACATGGCTCAAATAAACCTTTTTTTTTAAGACAGTTTCACACTGTCACCCTGGGTAGAGTGCTATGGCATCATAGCTCAAACTCTTGGGCTTAAGCGATTCTCTTGCTTCAGCCTCCTGAGTAGCTGGGACTACAGGCATCACCACAATGCCCAGCTGTTTTCTATTTTTAGGTAGAGACAGGTCTTGCTCTTGCTCAGGCTGGTCTGGAACTCCTGAGCTCTAGCGATCTTCCCGCCTTGGCCTTCCAGAGTGCTAGGATTACAGACATGAGCCACTATTCCAGTGTCAAATAAACCTCAGAGGTTATTTATCAGAGGTTACTGGGAAGGGCACTTGTTCCTGGGCAGCATGTGAGCTTCTTGCAGGCAAAGTCTGCCTCTGTCTGCACTTACCTGTACCTGTCTGCCTTGCGGAGTTGCCTTAAACCCCTTCCCAGTGAGTTTGCAAAACCCTCACATGCCATTGTATGTTTACAGTGAAACAAACTAAGTACACCCCGTGCCTTTGTCAGGCACCTTCCCACAACTCACGTCCTTAATGATATTACAGTTCTCCACTAGGCAGGGGTCTTAGTGTCACGATTAGCTAAAGGGAACTGTAGGACAGCCAGGGCAGCTCTAAAGCAGTCAGGGCTGGTCTGAGCTGGCTGCCTCAAGAAAATAAAGTGCTGAGGCACCCAGGAGAGTGCTGGCTCTTCTTCTGTGCCCAGTGATTGTCCTGGTACCTGCTTAATCTGTCCTAGTTTTGCTGAGCACTCCAGCCTGGCACCATGTCTCAGTGAGAATGGTCATTCTTTATACTGAAATCATAGAAAAGTTATTAACTCACAGTTTTTCAGGAAGGAATAAATCAATCTTTCTCTCCTATCTCTTGCTAGCAGCCCCTCACCCTCCATGGATCTCTGTTTTCTCAAGTCACTGAGGAGCCCAGAAGACCAAAAGGAAAAGCAAAATTCTCTCTTTACATTTCCCCAGCTCCTTTATCTTTTAGAATTTGTTCCCACAGCCTCAAGTGATACCTGTGCAGGAGGAACAATGGAATATGAACTGTCAGGCCTCACGATTAGAAACACCTGGAAAAATGTCTGTCTTCAGCTTTGCTGGAGGAAAACCAGACAGCAATCACACTCACAATTACTTGTGAATCCAGCTGCTGTTATCTTTTTCATTCCCCCTTAAATTCAGCAACTGCTTGACCTCAACTGTGGGCTTTCTTTGGGATGCTACCATCTACCTGCTCTCTGCTCTCTCTTTCCTCTCTCACCTCTCCCTCTCTCTAGGATAAAATAAAGTCTATACTGTTATATACTGATTGTAACCTACAGAAATTTTCTCCTCCCACAGACGCAGAACACCTGCTGAGCTTCCCAAGCCTATCACTGCCCCTTGCTGCCCCCCAGGCTGCCTGACCAGGAGGAGGCAGGAGTGGCCCCAGGAGCAGCCGCCGGAGTAACACTGGGCCTGTGCCCACACCTCCACCCTGTGCCCTGGCCTTCCACCTCAATAGCCCCTTTATCACCCAACTCTCTCCAGCCTGAAGCCCCAGAAGGAACCCTCTGGAGAAAGGGTCCTGCCCACCTGCCTTGGCCTCCTGGCATCCAAAATGGCCCAGAAGGGAAAGCTTGTGCTGGAGTCACCTCTGCTGACTCTACTGGGACTGTGACCCAGCCCTCATGTGTCCCCCTTCACCACCTCCTCCCCTGCATCCCTTTGGTGAGAATAACCAAAGACTCACTGTGGACCATGACTAGCCCTCCCTCCAAGTGCCCTACCCAGGTGCAGCCGCCCTGGAGCACATTCCCGTAATGGTCACTGTGGTACCCCACCCCGTGTTCACTCTTCCTTTCTGTAGAGTTCCAGAGGGTTGGTGGCAGGGTACTCACCTGTGCTATGGGCAAAGCCACTTTTCTGTGTGAGGGCTTTGTGTTCCCTGGTCCCACCCTCCACATGGGGGCCCCTACCTTTTCCCCTAGGCCACTGGGAGCTCTGAGAGCAAGACTGTTACCTCTTAGGGGCCCCCTGCACTCTGCCATCTTCCTCATTCTGATACATATTCTCCCCACACACACCACCCTCCTCCTGTGTGCTGTGGCCAGATGGCTCCATGCTCAGGTCACACCAGAGGGGAAGGTGGAGGTCCTAAAGGGAGGTCCTGTCACCAAGGCTGAGCCCAAAGGGGACAGCAGGGCCCATCTGGGCCCCAGCCTCCAGAAGGCTGGGAGGGGGCTCAGGCAGGATGGTCTGTTTCTGAGGTCAGAGAGCTCTCCCTTTCCCAAAACCCCAGGCCAGTGCTTCCAGCCGTGGAAGTTCCAGGTCCTCTTCAGGGCACTGGGGCTGCTGGGCTTCCACATTTCTGGAACCCAAGGGGAATTTCCAGCCCTCATCACAAAGCTCTTGGCAGAGAGAATGGAAGGGGGGAGTCAGGTTCTTGGTTGGGTTCTCCCTAGGGGTTGCCAGCCCTGACAGTCCTAAGACTCTCTATAGTGAGTCGTGAAACCAGGTGCAGTGAGGCCCCTGCAGTGAGGGTAGGTCTGCAAGCCTGTCACACACGTCCCTTCCAGAGGCCAATCTCAGGGAGAATGGACGCTGATCCTTTCCCTGACCCCAGAACCCCACAGACAGAAGCCACCACCTCTGATGAGAAAAAGCACTTCTATTGGGAAGAAATACATGCCCTGGTAGGAAGATGTACTAACATTAGCAAAACAGGTTTTCTCTGCGTGTCTCCAGGTTTTTCTGGGAGAAAAACCTTTTCTACCAGGCAAGATATGAGAAGCATGATGAGGTTGACCAGACAAGCATGTTGGCTAATAGTGAGGGTGGTTCAAAGCTCTTGCCACCCTTAGCCCATGCTGGCAGGGACTGGCTGGGGGCACAGGCTCCCTGGGATGGGCGGCCAAATAGCTGTCCCTATCTCGGACCCACCTGTTCTCAACAGAATGGCTGTGGCCCATGGGGGTGGCATGGTGACTGTAAGCCTTCTCTCTCAATACTCTCCTTTGCTCTGGCTGGGAGGGACCCCAGGGATGGCAGGAATGCCCACCCACTGGGGCCTGGAGTTCCTCTTTGTAGTTATTGAACTCTGAGGGACCATGTCCTTGACAAAGCCCCAGTTTGTCCACTAGGATCTGTGTGACAAGTGAAACAATTGCTTGGACTTCAGGAGCACTGCTGGACAACCCTCCTGTGGCTGTCCCCCAGCTCTGGGCAGTGGCTGATTTAGGCTTGCCCTTCTGTAAGGGATCTTCCTGCCTTCTGCCTTTTTCACTGGGGTCAAGACACCATAGGCCATGACTGATTGTTTTCCTGGAGCAGCTTTCTAGAGGTTTCCGTCCTTTCTCCAGAAGGAACTGAAAGTGTTTGCTCCACGTTTCTTCCTTCTCCCTGACGTGGGCAGCGTGGCTTGGCCCACTGGCTTGGGAAGCCCTGGGTACTGCAGACCTTGGTTTTTGCTCCCCTGCTTTGGGCCTCCCACAGGGCTCTTTCTTGTCAGTAGGCCCAAACATCTTGCTGTGACTCTTCCATGAGGCATTGATTTTGAGGCTTCTGGGCACCTGCTGCCCCTGGCTGCTGCCTCCCTTCCACGTGGGATCACATAGCCCCTGAGAAGCTGATGTGTCCCTATTAAATACACTCTGGGAACTGGACAGAGGGACCTGGGAACTCAACAGAGAAGCCTGGGAACTCAACAGAGGGGCCTGGGAGTTGGGCAGAGTGGCGGGGAGGTTGGAAGAAGAGCTCTGCGCGTTGGAAGGAGAGGCCTGGGAGTTGGAAGGAGAGGCCTGGGAGTTGGGAAGAGTGGCCTGGGAGTTGGGCGGAGTGGCTGGGAGGTTGGAAGAATTGGTCTGGGAGTTGGAAGGAGAGGCCTGGGAGTTGGGTGGAGTGGCCGGGAAGTTTGAAGAAGAGGTCTGGGAGTTGGAAGGAGGGGTCTGGGAGTTGGAAGGAGAGGCCTGGGAGTTGGAAGGAGAGGGTTGGGAGTTGGGCAGAGTGGCCTGGGAATTGGGTGGAGTGGCCGGGAAGTTAGAAGAAGAGGTCTGGGAAGGAGAGGCCTGGGAGTTAGAAGGAGAGGGCTGGGAAGGCAAAATGTCTGTAGGAGGTATCATGTTGGTGTGACGGCCTCGAAAGCAAAGGCCAGTGCCATAGTCTTGAAGGAGGACACCAGTGGCAGGGCCTTGAAGCTGCTGTTTCTCTGTCTCTACCTCCATTTTGAATTGAAACTTACTCACAACCTTTGTTTTGAGGTGCAGCTCTCCCAGATCCTGGGTAGCAGACATCCTAGATTGTGTGAAGATGTTGGTCCCCTGACACCCAGAACTGAGATTCATGTTAGTGGTTTGGGAGTTGGCCATCAGGCCAGCTGTCAGGGTAACTTCCCAAGCAGACGGCTTTCCCTCCTCGGCCTCCACTGGCTCCCTGGGCTCATTGGCCCTTGAAGATTGGGACCTTCTGCTTAACTGTCGCACTGCTGTGCTGCTGCAGGAGTCCCCTGAAGCCACATTCTCCTTCTCCTGTCGCTTATGCCTGGCCATTGCTGGATATGGGCTAGGCTCTGGGCTTCCTCTCTCATCCCCCAGGACAGCAGTGCTCTGCCAGGTGCTGCTCACTGGGCTGCATGTAAGGGGCTGAGAAGGCCACCTGCACTCCTGTGCAGTCAGAGGTGCTTCTGGGTTCCCATAGGTGCCAAGAGACTTGGTCCCTCTCAGATCCTTCTGTGTGTCCTCATCCACAGGTGATGAAGCAGAGAGAACATGACTCAGAGTGTGGATGGAGTTTTTTCTTATTACCTTCTCTCCTTGGTCTTTCCAATGATGTTCTCCCAGGACACCACCAACCTCAGCTTTGGAGTCATCCCCCAAATCGCCATTGTCCCAGGAGAGAAAAGCAGAGGATGGATAGGGCCAGTGTTGAGCCCTGAGATTTATGGGCTCAAGGAACTGGAGGTTGCAACCCCACCTGTGGGGCTCCTGAAACCTTGTAACATGTGCTTCTAGTATCTGTTGAGTACACGGATCTAGGAAAGAAATAGCCTGGGAGGTGTCCACATGGCATTTCCTCCAGGATGCTAGGTTTCTGGGCTTCGTGCAGGGGTCAGAGTTGGTGATAGCATGGCTGGTGGTAAGCCAGGACTGATACACACTCACAGGGATTGTGCCCTCACTGATCTCCTCTAACTTCTGGTCCAAATGACACCTCAGGTTTGTTTCAACACCCTGCTTCTCTGGGCTACTGAGAATGTAATTATTTGATTTATACTTCTGGAGCCTAATCCAGTGCCTCTCTGACTCCTCTTCATCATCCGCCAGAATCTTCACTAAGGTGTATCTTGAACCTGTGCATGGATCTTCTGGGTCCCCCTTCAGATCTTGCTCTAGATCCCCGCTTGAGTCATCATCTTCTTTGACCCTCTTGAAGCCTTTCCTAGAGGATCTTTCAGAGAACCTGGTCCCCATCTTCTGTACCTCCTTGCTGCTTTCTCCTGCAGCAAACACAGGACGCTGGGACTGACCCCTCCCTGGGAACTCCTCCTGAGGCTGAATCAGTTCCCCAGATGCTTGGGATCTCCAGGGAGGGCCTGACTGAAGTTCATCTTGGATGAAACTCCTCCGAGTATGTTGATCCTGCTGATTCTGGTGCTCAGGACCCATGACAGCCCCAGGAAGGGTGGAGACTGACTTGTGGCTCATGGAGGCCCGGCCATCCTGGAAAGTGTGTTGGCTAAAGACTATCTGGGAGTTTTGGAGCAAAGAGGGTAAAATCCTCTTCCATTTCTGTCGCGTCTGCAAGTGCCATTCCAGGTGTTCACTTTTGGTTGGGGGGAATCGTGCCTTCTCCTGAGATGAAGGGCAGGTTGTTCTACAGCCTCCTGTAAGGTCCACTTTAATCTGGGGTGGAGAGAAATACAGCATGTCTGGGGGAGAGGGTGGGAGGTGGGCCTGGACATGGACCTCATCCGGAGGTGGGGGCGGGAGCTGAGGCTGGGGCAGGGCCATTTGGTGGGGCCTGGGCTGGGCCCTGTGACACTGTGCAGGTGCTTCAGACCAAGTCTGAACTGCATTGAATGAGACAGAGAGAGGTGGTTTGGAGGGAGACGTCCTAGAAACCCAGGCAGTAGCCACCAGGGACTCGCTGTGCAGAGAGGGGAGGCCCCAGAAGAGCTGGCTGCATTTCTGCTGTAAATGGTCCCCCGTGGCCTTGGAATGGGGTAACTGCTGATGACCTGGCAGCTGCTCTCGTTTGTCTTCCATGTTCCAAAAGTTGTGTGGGACCATGGCATCCCATTCCCTGTGCAGTGACTTTAGCATGTTCCTCAGAGAGCCTCTGGGAGAGTCTGGGTTAGTTTGTGTAAGAAGTGGCCCCTCCCCTTCTTTCCCTGTCCACAGCTTCACCTCTGCTCTCTTGGTGATGAGCATCTCCAGCAGCCTCAGGACCTCAGGGTGGAGGAAAGTGGGCCTGCCAGACTCCATCTGCCTGAGTTTGGGGGTTCCCCAGAACTGAGCCTCTGGTGTAGGATGGAAAAGAGGCTTCTGGGATTTTCCACGGTGCGAAGTGGGGAAGAACAGGGCCTTGGCAGCTGCCCACCACCAGGACAGGAACAAAATGGTGCGTTCAAGGCCCAAGGTAGCCCAGATAGGAGAGTCCAAAAAAGAGCAGCCTGGAGGTGAGCTCTCTGGGACAGCACCCAGGGGGACTCTCTTCAAGACAGACTGCTCTCCCTGAGGTCCTCCTGACAGAGTGGAGGCCAGAGGTGGAATAGGGGAAGCCAGTGTGGGTAAGGTGGTGGGAGAAGCATCTTCCAAAGGCTCCCCACGCCGTCGGTGGGTGCTGGCAGGTGCTGGTGTACACACCTCCCCGAGGGGGTCTCCACATGAGACCTGATGAGAGCCCCCCTTGTCAGGGAGCTTTCCCAGGAGGCTGTAAGAGACAGGAGGCACCAGCTGCAGTGGTGGGGGGAGGGTGCAGTGGAAGGAGGGGCAGGCACTACCCACGACCCCTCCGCTGCCCCCATTCTGACATCACAGAGCTCTTCCCCTCCCAGCTCCAGAACACTGGCCACATCTTACCCACATCCTGGTAGTCTCCTCCACCAGGTTAGCCCAGGCCCCAGGAGGAGGGGGGACAGGGAGAGAAGGGGAAGCCCCTTACCTCTGCAGAAGTAAAATCAGGTCCCAAGCCCCCTCCAATTCCCTCAGGCAGTCTCTACAAGCTGGAATCAGGAGTCAGGTTAGGTGGGTGGGAGGCCCCTGGGGATCTTTCAGGGGACTGAGAGTCAATCTAGGGCAGACTGGAGGGTTATACACTGCAGCCCTCTCATCAGTGTCCAGGACCACATTATGCTGTAGGTGACAGCAAGAAGCTCTTTGGGCAGTGCCTTGTCAGGGACATAGTGCTCCTACTTCCATCCCCCAGTCCTCACATGCCCCTGTGGGGCACCTCATAGAGGAACCAACCTTAGCCCCATAAGCAGCCATCACAGTTGGGCCTGGAGGCCCCAGCTCCACATCCAGGTCCCTACTAGGCAGCACCCATCCCCTGCCCACCTGGCCCTGCACTCAGCTGGATTCTGAGAAGAATCTCAGGTTCCCATTTACTTCCCAGAAGCCCCCCTCAGGCCTCTACCGCTGACTCACTTAGAGACTCATCCCTCAGGGACAGTGATGCTCCTTCCCCACAAGGGCTGTGGGTAGGATGACAGAGCTTTACCTTTCAAAGCACAGCTTTTCTTCCTGCTCCTGGGCCTCCCCCTCTTGTCCATTGGATGCTGAGAGACAAGAAAGATCAAGGGGCTGGGACCTTCCTCAGTGCCCTCCCCTGACAATGCAGGTGTTCATTGCTCATGCCCTCCTGCACGGGGCCTCTGTCTTTTTTTATTCATTTTTTAAGTGATTGAAAAAATTCTAGTTTCCTTCTTTGAAAAATGCAAGAATTTTTAATTTGAGATCCACCAGTGGGTCTTCTATAACTGTTCCTCTGGCTAATGAAAATAAAATCCTAGGGCTTTGCCCCCATGGGCCAAGAGGACCACAGAAAAACCTTAAAACCTCTGCCTTGAAGAGAATGGAGGTGCAACCAGCCAAGTCATGCCCCCTCCTTTTTGGAGTTACTCCTCATAACAATAAGATACTACATTGTATCAGGACCTAAGGCCTTGAAAGACAAAGGTTAAACCACTCCTGAAGTTTATTCACTTAACAGATCACTTCAGTCCATCTGCTAGCTTGTCTTCAATTAACAGACTCCTTTCATTTCTTTAACCAATCAAGTCAAAGAATCTTTGGACACACCTATCTCACTTGGGGATGTATCACCCTTTGGGGCCAAACCAGTGCACACCTTCCACTTATTTATCTCTGGTTTTATGTGTAATTCTGTCCTCATGAAAGTATAAAACCAAAGTGTAACACAGCCTCCTTGGGCATGTTTTCTCAGGCTCTCTCAAGGCCATGTGTTTTGGGCCATGGTCACGTTTATTCAGAATAAACTTCTTTAAATTATTCTACAGAGTTTCGGGTTCTCTCCTATTAAAACTTTGCTAGAGAAACTGACTCTGGCCCACAGGCACCTCTGAGCTGTCAGGTAGGAATCTGCTTCCAGAGGTGGACAGAGGCCCCTCCAGCCTCTGATGGGAGGCTCCCAGGGGCTCTGCATAGCCCTCAGGTCACCTGACATAGAGGGAAGGCAGGCCATGGAAATGTGATGGATGACTGTTAAACCAGGATTCAGGGCCATCCTCCCACAGAGATCTCCACTCTCTTTTAACCCAGTCCTGGCCCCTGAGCCCTAGCATTTGCTCTAGCATTGAAGCCTCCTGTGCACCCACACCACGGGTCAGAAAGCTTCACACCACTGTAACAACCCAGCCCTGCCTGGGCCTAGAAGGATGAGGAGATTCCCATCTCAGGACTCTACTGGATTTGGACAAGTAGAAATAATAATAGAAAAGAGAAGCATTCTCTGTTGGGTCTGGGCTGAGGGTTCTTTACCTTCCTGATGATTCTTTTCTGCCCAGGTGGGGGTGAGGAAAGATCCTTGACAAAGTAGGGGAGTAACAAGAGGAAGAGAACCAGTCCACACACGAAGCCCAAGATGATGTCTGTCATCCAGGCAGTGGAACTGGGGTTCAGCCATGCCGCAGTAACGCTATTCAGAGAGAAGAGGTCTTTCTCCATCTTCTGAATCCCACTGTTGCCCTAAAGCAACTGAGCCTTGGGCGTTTCCTTTAGGCCTATTGACTAGGGCTCAGGCCTGCATCACAGAGCTGTGGCCACCTCATCACAAAGGGCTCCTGAGGGCGGGGGTGGGGTGGGGGGGAAGATGGGAGGAGGATGCTGAACCACAGCCACTCCCCCTTCACCCCTGCAGCTCCAGCCCATCCCCTAGGCTTCTAGCTCCTTCCTTCAGACTCCAGCTACTCAACCTGTCAGAGACAGACGTCAGTCAGTTTTCTGTTCTTTCCCCCTGGAATTCCAATATCACCTGGTTCCTTTTATCCCTTAGAGATCCTGGCTTGACCCCACCAATTTCATGGTGTTTGAAAGTCTGAAATTCTCCCACAAATTGTACTTTTAGGCAGTTTTCCTCTGAAAATCTCCTCTCTGTAATTTTCCCACATAATAAGTTTTCTACTTTCATCAATTCAGAAGTAGAATTTCTCCTTAGTTTTACTTATTTAATTTTGTGAAATTTGAATGTTTTAATTATTGTTTATATTAACCTTTGCTATCTCCACTCATGATCTAACACAAAAATCAGACTAATGATTTCTTAGTAAAGATTTGCAAAACAGTACATTAAAAATTTAAATGATTAAACTTCTAAATGATTTCTTTTTAGTAAGGATTCTGAGTTATAAACGTTGCACAGTCTTATGGAACTTGCTGTAATACCCACTCACACTTGACAAAGTAATTCATCATTTTTAAATCCATGACTTAGCATTTCCTCATTTTCTTTACATCTCCCATATTGTGTCTTTGTTAATGAACCCACAGGGGATTCGTGTTGCTCATCACACAGAAAGCCAATGACTGACACTCAGGATAGTCAAGGAAGAAAGGATTTACTGTAAGAAATGCACCTACCTGCCTCCCTTGACTGACAGGGTCAGGGTTTTTTTTTTTTTCTGAAGGTGGTAATGAATAATGCATGAGGGGGGTGAACACCGTTACATGTTTGGGGTGGAGTTGCAGGGCAGGCAAACACAGTGAGAAATCATGTTAGCACATATATCCCATAGACCAAAGACAGTAGGTAAGTCCCTCCCACGATAAAGATTTTAGTATTATGATGAGCTGGGGGCTAATATTGGTCATTCTTTCATTCTTGTGTGCAGGCTCAGTGTGTGGTGTCCTTGGGCACAATCTGTGATGGCATATCACTTACCTTGTCTTTTTTTGACAAACAGGTAATGTAGGGCTGCAAGGAGATTCCGCTGTTCCTGGGAAGGAAACTCAAACAGAAAAGCATCAGTGTAACAGAAAGTTACAAATTTCTCACCAGCAACTCTTACTGACCTGGGACTTTGAAACATGGGAGAACTAAAAAAAATTATTTTAAAATGTTTTCTTGCTTATGGAGCCAGTTACATCTTGATCCTATTTGTTCTTACTCTTCCCAAAACATAGTCCTAACTCTCCAGAGTTTTGGAACATGTGTGCCACATGCATAAGCCAGAAACGGGTTAGAGTCAGGTAAGTACTGATCCTTAGGGTGGAGAAAGGAGCTGGGGAACAAAGGCTGTGTTTGAGTCTGGTCTGAAGCAGCCTCTTCTGATATCTCCAATGTCTTCTATACATACCCCTTTCCTTCAGAATAGGCCTCATGTCAAAGGAAAAGAATCCAAACTCTGTTAAATAATTTAAAGAGGCTTATTATTAGCTGAGTATGTAAGGCCATGGCCCAAAGCCAGTTAAGAAGCTTTGATCAGGCTCTCACCACGTTCAGGCTACAGTTTGGTTCTTTACAATTCAGGGAGATAGTAATTACACATAAAATCATACATCAGTAGATGGAAGGCATACATTGGTTTGGCCCCAAAAGGCAGGACATCTTGAAGCAGGGGATGACAGGTTATGGGTAGGTTTAAAGATTTTTTGATTTATAATTGGTCAAAGAAATGAAGATTTGTCTAACAGCTTGGAATATTCTAAGTTAAGATAATGAAGGAAGTCTGTTACTCAGAGACAAGCCACCAGACCAGACATAGACTCATGAAGTCTGTTGGGTAGACTGAGGACCTGCAGGTGTGGTTCAAGCCCTGCCCTGCACAGCCCTAAGCCTGTTAATGAATTATAAAGGACACTTCCAAGAAGAGAAGGGGGCATGATGAGGCCTATCTTTACCTCCCTTCTCATGGCTAGCAACTCAGCTTTAGGGTATTTCTGAGGTCCCCTTGGCCAAGAGGGGTCAGCTCAGTCAGCTGGGGGCTTAATATTCTATCTTATTTCACACTCAGTCACTTGGGTCAACAAATGGTAACCACATGAAGGAATTCCCAGAAGCTCTGTAGACAGGCCTCATGGCTCATATCGAACTCTTTTGTATCAAGGACTGTAGGCATTTGCAGTGGCAGTGGGGTCTGGTAGGGACCTTCTGGTTACCTTGGTCTCACAGTGAGAAGTCTCTCCTGTCTCTGAACCAATCTGATCCAGGCAGGGGAAATGGGGCTGCGGAGGTCAATGTGTCCATGCTGCCCTCCTGGGCTTCCCATCACCACAAGTGCATCCTCCACCTCATTGCTGTACTCTGGTGCTCTCCCTTCAATGTGCCAGTCATCTCTTGGGGCAACAGTGCCAGGTCTCTGGTGGTCTGTCTTGCTGACATCACTCCCTCACTCCCTCTGGCATTTCTTTATGTTCAGCTCCTGAGAAGCATAAACCCTAGCAGGTCGGAATTTGTTGAGCAGTTCAGAGTTGATCATACATTTTACAAAAATTATATAATTTCTGGTCTTTTTTTTGATGCAATTTAAGTGTATATTCAAAGTTTTATCAACTGACTTAAAGGCTTAAAAGGATGTAGATGTGACCTTATTTTATATAGCTTGTGAATTATCTGTGTCATATTAATTATATCATTATTTCTGCTTTAAATAATATTCACTTTGTAGAATATTTTCTTTGTAACTGAATGATAAATGTGATGAACTCCCCAGGGCCACTGTCAGCAGTGTTCTTTCCAATCTATCAGTGTTATATTTTTGCAGTATGGTAGTGACTTAACTTTCTTTTTTTTTTTCTTTGTAGGTGATCTGTTTATTCCTTTTACTTTTTTTTTTTATTAAATCATAGCTGTGTACATTAATGCAATTATGGGGTACAATGTGATGGTTTTATATACAATTTGAAATACTCTCATGAAACTGGTTAACATAGCCTTAACCACATTTTCTTAGTTATTGTGTTAAGACATTTATATTCTACACTTAGTAGATTTAACATGTACCCTTATAAATTACACCATAGGTGTGGTTCCACTAATTACCCTCCCTCCCCATTCTCCCCCATCCTCTTCCTTCCTCTCCCCTCCCCCTCCTCTTTACCCTTCATCTTGGCTGTAGTTGGGTTATAGCATTCATATGGAAGTGTGGGTGTTTATAAACTGGTTTTATAGTAGGGCTGGGGGATAGTACGTTGGATAGTTTTTCTTTCATTCTTGACATATTTTGCTAAGAAGAATATGTTCCAGTTCCATCCATGTAAACATAAAAGAGGTAAAATCTCCATCTTTTTTTAAAGGCTGCATAATATTCCATGGGGTACATCTACCACAATTTATTAATCCATTCATGGGTCAATGGGCATTGGGCTTCTTCTATGACTTAGCAATTATGAATTGGGCTGCAATAAACATTCTGGTAAAAATATCTTTGTTATAAAGTGATTTTTGGTCTTCTGGAACTATACTTAGTAGAGGAATTGTAGGATCAAAGGGCAGGTCTATTTTTAGATCTCTAAGTGTTCTCCAAACATCTTTCCAAAAGGAATGTATTAGTTTGCATTCCCACCAGCAGTGCAGAAGTGTTCCCTTTTCTCCACATCCACGCCAATATCTCTGGTTTTGGGATTTTGTGATGTGAGCTAATCTTACTGGAGTTAGATGATATCTCAAAGTGGTTTAGATTTCAAGTGTCCTGCTTAGGATATCACTCTGTTCAGGAAAAAATTAGCTTATGTAATGAGATACTCAGTTATGAACTTTGCCATTGGGTAACAGAGCAAGATACTGTCTTGTGAAAAAAAAAAGGGAGAGAAAGTACATTATAAATAGCATTAATGCTAAATTTGCCTTCTCATCACTCTGCAAGGTTTTAACATTTTGAAATAATCCTATGTTAAAGTTCTATCTTACTCAGCATTTTTTAACCTGAGAAAAATTATTTAAGAAAAATTATTGTGATAAATTAATTCTCTATCATGTGCTTTCAGTTGTACTGGTTATTGGAATGAGTTCTCTCTACCTTGATATTTACCATTTATTCTGTCTCTCACCATACATGAAGTTTAGCCCTACCATCTAGCACCACTATAGTGACAATAGATTACTCAGTATACATTTTGCTGATTTTTACTTTCAGGTTTACATTCTAGTTTAATCATGGGATGTATATCAGAAGTAATTTTATAACTCAATTATATTATGTTGCAATATGAAAATTAAAATTAGCCTGAATATGTCAATTGTTTGACTTTTTATACATAGAACTTTTTCTGATAACTGAAATCTAAAAATTTAATTCCAATTTTATGAAAAATAAGAGTTATTTGATTCAATTTTTTTTAATGTCAGGTCTTGTTCAGTACTTGTGTGCCTAACATGTGCTTGTCACACAATAGTCACTCAGAAGTTGTTTTTTGTTTGTTTGTTTGTTTGTTTGAGACAGAGCCTCAAGCTGTCACCCTGGGTAGAGTGCCGTGGCATCACAGCTCACAGCATCCTCCAACTCCTGGGCTCAAGCGATTCTCCTGCCTCAGCCTCCCAGGTAGCTGGGACTACAGGCACCTGCCACAATGCCTGGCTATTTTTTTTTTTTTGGTTGCAGCCATCATTGTTGTTTGGCAGGCCCAGGCTGGATTCGAACCCACCAGCTCAGGTGTATGTGGCTGGCACCTTAGCCGCTTGAGCCACAGGCGCTGAGCCACAGAAGTTGTTTTTTAGTTGCTTAGTCAATAAGTTTATTTCTATCTGAAAAATCCTCATATAAAATTTCTGTTTGGTGTAGCTGTCAGAAGCCTGCTCCTGGGCTCTGAGGAAGTTTGCCTTCTTTTGAGCTGCCTGATCTTTCTTCTGTGCAAGGGACAATTTGGGACAGTTCCATCTCTTCTTTTTAACATCTTTCTGGGGGGCCAGGTGTGGTGGCTCATGCCTGTAATCCTAACATTCTGGGTGGCCAAGACAGGTAGATTGCTTGAGTTCACGAGTTCGAGACCAGCCTAAGCAAAAGTGAGACCCCTGTCTCTACTAAAAATAGAAAAACTGAGGCAAGAGGATTACTTGAGCTCAAGAGTTGGAGGTTGCTGTGAGCTGTGACACCACAGCACTCTACCCAGGGCAACAGCTTGAGACTCTGTCTCAGAAAAAAAAAAAAAAAAGACATCTTTCTTGGGCTTCTTTTCATATACTGGATCACTTCGCATGAGCAATTTCTTTCAAGTTTTGAACAGGAAGATAAATTTTCATATTTATTTATTTATTATTTCTTTTTTTTTGTAGAGACAGAGTCTCACTTTATGGCCCTCGGTAGAGTGCCGTGGCCTCACACAGCTCACAACAACCTCCAACTCCTGGGCTTAAGCGAGTCTCTTGCCTCAGCCTCCCGAGTAGCTGGGACTACAGGTGGCTGCCACAACGCCCGGCTATTTTTTGGTTGCAGTTTGGCTGGGGCCGGGTTTGAACCCGCTACCCTCGGTATATGGGGCTGGCGCCTTACTGACTGAGCCACAGGCGCCGCCCCAAATTTTCATATTTATTATTTTTTAGTGTATAACACACTTTCAAATTTTTTCTAAAAATTTGTTTATGGACCAGGTGTGGTGACTCACACCTGTAATTCTAGCACTCTTGGAGGAGGAGACAGGCTGATTGCTTCAGCTCTGGAGTTTGAGACTCACCTGAGCAAGAGTCTGACCCTGTCTCTACTAAAAATAGAAAAATGAGCTCAGCACCCATAGCCTAGTGGTTACGGCACCAGCCACATACACCGGGACTGGTAGGTTCAAACCCAACCTGCCAGTCTGCTAAAAAACAATGACAACAACAATAACAAAAAATAGCCAGGCATTGTTACGGGCACCTGTAGTCCTAGCTTCTTGGGAGGCTGAGGCAAGAGAACCACTTAAGCCCAAGAGTTTGAGGTTACTATGAGCTGTGACTCCACGGCACTGTACTGAGGGCGACATGGTGAGACTCTGTTTCAAAAAAATAAATAGAGAAGGGGGCAAGATGGCCAATTGGAGGCAGCTTCTGACAGAAGCTCCTGTCCAGAGGGAAGGATAACATCCAGAAAATACCCAATTAAGCTGAAGACAAGGAGCCAAGCTGAGAGAGAAGAGTAACTGCAGGTCACCTCTGCTGAGGCAAGCTGTGACTCCAAGAAAGCATACTTCAGATTTTCTACAGGTCAGCAGTGAACTGAGGACCTCTTGTCTCACCCCATGGGTGAGAGCTATAGGAAGTGGGGACTACTTCCGCAGAAGGACACTGCTGTGACTCTGAACACTCTCTTGCCAGGCAGAAAAATTGAACTAACGTTTTCCCTGCCATTCTGAACTTCCAGTCCACCCTTCCCTCCTTACCTGATAAACTAGAAACCTATCCCCTGCAGACACTGTGGGAAAAGGCTCATGAGCAATGCCCCCTCCTCCCCGTCTGCCTGACCAAGAGCCCCACCCTTTGCCCAGCCAGAGACTGCTGGAGCTCCGTGCCCCAAGCCCTATCCCTGGCGTCCTCCCTGCCTCTGCCCAGGTTCCACCCAGCCAGAGACTGCTAGAACCATGGGTACCGCACCCAGCATCATCCCTATCTCCCAGCCGCACCCCGCCCGCCCAGAGACTGCTAGAGCTGTGCCCAGTGCCCGCCCTGCCTCCACGCCGCACTCCCACCAGTCCAGAATCATGAGCCCAGTGCTCTCCTTGCCAAAGTCACCCAGCACCAGGCACTTCCAGAATTGTGTGCAGCATCCCCTGCCCTGCTGCTGGATCCATGTGCCCCATGTTCCCGGAGCTGCTCCTACACCCAGAACTCCCTGGTTGTGTCTGTAGCAGGGAAGCTGTGCAGAGTAACTTCACACAAAGTTCCAGCAACAACAGAGTGATCCCACCGGGATCTAATCTTAGAGAGACACCTCCCCAACTCTGAGGACTGCCAGAGGAAACCAGAACTCACTCTATAGGGCTATAGGTGCTGCAGAGGAACAGGGGCAAGGCACAGTGGCTAAAGGAGAAAAGCAATGCTGAAAAGCATTGCAACCCACAGGATTAGACTGAGTCCAAGAGGAACACTCACCAGTGGATATTGAGTACCCAAGGCAGGCAGGCTTCAGCTCCCCCAGCTGGCTGGCAGCAGAGGGCAGTGGCCTGGCCACGGGGGCATTGACGTTCCTTTGACTCTGACAGGTGCTAAGCCCTGGCACATCTGCTAATTGTAGAGAGCAGGACCACAGCCCAGTGGGGTCACCAGAAACTGGGCGTGAAAGAGAAGCAAAGTGGATTAATAGACCTAGCCCCTGATCCAACTCTGTTACTGGGCGGGCCTTTCTGACTCCATAGAGCACCAGAGGGAGCCAAATCTGAGCAGCCAGTAGAGCTCTGACATCTAGTTGCTGGAGACCTGTCAAACTCTCCCACTTGAGAGTTCATACTGACAGGGTCAATTGGTTGAGAACTCCTAAGTGGGGCCAATCACCCAAGGACCCTCTTGGGTGGTACCGTGGTTGTGTAGTAACAGGAAGGGTTGATCTTCCTCTTCCAGTTGTTGTCCATGGGGGGTGGGGTGTCTTAGTTGCTTGTATTTCTCCACAGCTAAGACTTCACCAGAGTCAGTGATCCACTAGGATCGGACAAGAACCAGCTGAATACAAGACAGAGCCACCCAACCCCACCGCACCAAGCAGGTTTCCTCAGCCTCAGACTGTAATACTGTACAGGTCCTTTGCAAAGCTAAAGAGGAAAAAGCTGCAGTCATTAGTCCCAGATCCTTAACAAAGGGCTGGTTAACCACAACTCCAGGAACTCCCAATCCAATTTCACCTTACTTGCCCACCTAGCCAACGGTGAAAAACAATCATGAAGTAGAATCAGCGGAAAAACACTGGCAACATGAATAATCGGAGTAGATAAACTGCCCCAAGGAACAATAAGACAGACCCAGCACAAGATCCCATTCATAAATAATTGGCTGAGATGTCAGAAATCGAGTTCAGAATTTGGATAGCAAATAAGATCAACAGAATGAAGGAAAAGATGGAATTAGAATTTCAAACAGTAAATCAAAAGATGTTTCAAGAATTCAATGAATTCAATGACAAAATGACTTGGGCGGAGCCTGTGGCTCAAGGAGTAGGCGCCGGTCCCATATGCCGGAGGTGGTGGGTTCAAACCCAGCCCCGGCCAAAAAAAAAAAAAAAAAAAAAAGAAACTAGTGTCAATGACAAAATGACCAAAGATTTTGACACATTGAAGCAAGAATTTGCAGCCCTCAAAGATCTGAAAAATACAGTAGAATCCCTCAGTAACAGAATGGACCATGCAGAAGAAAGGATCTCTAACATTGAAGACAAAGCTTTCGAACACTCCCAAACACTCAGAGAGAGAAAAAGTGGAGAACAAAAACGGATCATTCTCTCAGAGAGCTCTGGAGAAGAGATCTAATATTCACCTTATAGGAATACCTGAAGGTGATGAGGTTGCTGCAAAGGATACAGATGCTTTATTCCACGAAATAAAGAGAATTTTCTAGACATGCCAAGAGATTTTGAAATCCAATAGCAGACAGTTTCAGAACACCAGCACAACTCAACCCGAATAAGACAACTCACAGACACATCATAATTAACTTCGCCAAAGTTAATATGAAGGAGAAAATTCTGCAAGATGTAAGATGTAAGAAAACCATTACCTTTGAGGGGAAGAACATTAGAATGACTGCATATTTCCCTGCTGAAATCTTTCAAGCTAGAAGAGGGTGATTATTGACCTTTCATCTCCTTAAACATAATTTTCTTTCTTTTTTTTTATTAAATCATAACTGTATACATTGATATGATCATGGGGCATCATACACTCGCTTCATAGACCATTTGACACATTTTTATCACAGTGGTTAACATAACCTTTCCGGCGTTATCTCAGTTACTGTGCCAAAACCTTTACATTCTACATTTACCAAGTTTTGCAAATACCCCTGTAAGATGCACCACAGGTGTGATCCCACCAATCCCCCTCCCTCTACCCACCCCCCCCTTTCCCACTTCTCCCTATTGTTAAGTTGTAACTGGGTTATAGCTTTCATGTGAGAGCCCCAAATTAGTTTCATAGTAGGGCTGAGTACATTGGGTACTTTTTCTTCCATTCTTGAGATACTTTACTAAGAAGAATATGTTCCAGCTCCATCCATCTTAAACATGAAAGAGGTAAAGTCTCCATCTTTCTTTAAGGCTGCATAGTATTCCATGGTATACATATACCACAATTTATTTATTTATTTATTTTTTTACTTTGTCTTTTTTTTTTTTTGTCTAAAGGAAGTTCTGAACAGAATCTCAGTCAAGATTACATCACAAAAACTTTAAATGTATTTACAGAGTGAATAAGTTACATAGATAAACTTTGAATATGTTTTCTGATGTGCAACAAGTTCACATGCATCCATCTAACACTTGACAGCATTAAGTTTAAGGGGGGGGGACTTAAGAATGGCCCTTTACATATATATTACAAACAAATATGACATTTCTTAAGAAAGTGACAACTTGTGTTTTACCGTTATGATTCTACTTCCGGCTATCCAACTGGATATTAAAATATGCATGTGTGACAGGTGAAGAGATTTGGAATTTATATTGTGAATAATTTTTCTCTACAAAATGGCCAAGTTAATTAAAATTAACACTCATCCTTCTGTAGTATAATTATGCTCAAAAAAGCAACTTTCTAGTAAAAAGCAGCCAAGGTCCTTAAAAAGAGTCTATCTGGACCATTTTTGGTGCAAAGAGACCCAGGGCCTTCGGGAACAGTAGCCTAGCAACACAAGGAAGATACTTTATAGCAGCTCCTTTTAGATACAGTAATTGTATTCGAATTACAGTGTACATTAAATTGTAGTCCATTTACAATTCCCTTTTCATACATACAGTCTGTCAGCTTTTGACCATCTTACAATTTTCAGTGGCCAGCTTCATTCTGCCTGCCTCTCTCTATCCTCTGAAGAAAGGGAAAAGAAAAAAGAAAATGAAAAAAGGAAGACGAGGGAAAGAATGTACAAGTTTTAGAATATAAAATTTTCTTTTAGTGAAGAAAACATTGCACTTTTGCCAATCTAAAATTGTGTCTAGAAAGGAAGGTACTCTTCAGAGCAGTCGGCTTTGGTATGCAATGGAAGTCACCGCTTCAGTAGTGAGTTGTGTATGCTGAATGAAATGATCACACGCCTGTGCCACATGGCGTGGTGGATGGAAGCTGTCCCAGGGCGTTCTAAGCTACCTTGGTTCTTATAGTATTGCTACAGGTTGGAAGTTCCGCCATCCTCTTTAGAAAAAGCCCTACAGGTAACAAGAGGGAGAACAGTCTGTCCAAGCCTTTTGAAGGCTGAGAAGACACTGAAGGATGTCGCCCCAGCATGGCAGCAGTGCCAGCATGGAACCCATGGGGCCTGGGAGGCTCCTGTCAGAGACTAGTGCCAAGAAACGCTGGAGTCTGGAAGGAAGGCAGTGAGGACTCGGTAACTCTGGGCCCTGCAGATCATGTCCCGGATCTCCATGTTCAGCTCCATCAGCTTGGTGCAGATCTCAGTGAGGCTCTGGTTGGACCCCACCAATGCATAAGTACCCGTCTGTCCCAGAGTTTGGTGACGGAAATAAATATTCAGTAGTGTCTGGACTTCGTCATCAGAACTGCTTCCAAAGATGTCATTGGGCCATAGACTTCTGCATTCCCTGATTTGCCGCAAAGCTTTGCCCAGTTCGTTGTTCTTCAGGCACTCCAGCATGGACTGGATGGCTGCTTCCGTGGACGTGAAGGATGGCTCAGACCACGTACCCTCTGCATAAAGAGGGTCCGCGGTGATGGCTGCTGTGGCTTCTTTCAGGTGTTTCTTTAGGTCACTCAGTTCCCTGGACATATTCAGCAGCTCTGGCATGGAGCTAACTTCATGCACGTGGCCGATGAGCTTACAGTAGGACTGAAAAAGCAATAGCAGCTGGAAGTGTAGTTTATATAATCTCTGACACAGTTCCAATTGCTTTTCTTCTGAGTCCCCTGGTTGACAGGTGATGACTCCATCTCTTGATCCTCCTGCAAATGTTGCCTTACAATTTGCAAGCCATGAGAGAGTGGCCTCTTTTCTGTTGTTGTAGGTATCCAAATATTCTTGCAGTTCTAGAACACTGAACTTGAGCTTGTCCAGAAGCCCACAAGAAAGGAGAGTTTCAGCATCCACGAAAAGCGTAGGGCATTCAGAGCAGGAGGTGAGCATCTGGGAAGAGCTGACAAATTTGGATCCAATTCCCCGGAGGTTATCACCAAGGTAACTGGCTGCATCACAAGTTAGGAAGCAGAACCTTTTCTGAATATTCTTGAACAGGGAGGAGAACACGTGAAAGGTGTACACGGCGCAGGAGCCGTCCGCGTCGCACATGAGCTGGTTGATGTGGCTGCGCCAGGCCTCCTCAGCGTCGTCGCAGGCCGTGGGCTGGAAGGCGGCAAGGATGGCCTGGAAGAAGGGTGAGGGAGGCGGGGAGACTCCCCTGTCGCCTTCTCTGAAGCTTGCAAGTGTAAACTGGTCCAGTGCTCTGTTGCTTTTTTCCTCTGCCTCAGTCATGTCCAGGCTAAAGCTGTCACTGCATTCGAAAGTTGCTGGGAGTTCATTGATGGAACCAGAAAGATCATCTTCATGCCCAGTGGTGTCCTCCTCTTCCCGCGCAGCTTCCACCTTTGAACCCTCAGAAATCTGCAGATTATTCATGTCAGGCAAAGAAGTATCAAAGCTAGCCATTCGGGAGTTAAAGGAGTGAGGGTCAGCAGGGGTCGAGTCACAGGCTGAGCTGAGAAGTTCCATGTGATTAGTCTCCTCAGAGGGGGAGAGAGTCATGATCTGTGAACTGTTTTGGTGTCCTTGGACTTGGCACTGAGTTGAACTGCCTTGGGGAGGGCCTGAGCGGGAGTGCGGAGGCCGTTGTCTAGGGCCCCAGTCTGAGCCGCTGAGCCAGACGGAGCTAATAGTGTTTGGCGGTGGGTCACACGGAACCATTGTCCTACCACAATTTATTAATCCATTCGTGGATTGATGAGCACTTGGGCTTTTTCCATGACTTAGCTATTATGAATTGGGCTGCAATAAACATTCTGGTACAAATATCTTTGTTATGTTGTGATTTTTGGTCTTCTGGGTATATGCCCAGCAGAGGAATTACAGGATTGAATGGCAGATCTATTTTTAGATCTCTGAGTGTTCTTCATATATCTTTCCAAAAGGAATGTATTAATTTGCATTCCCACCAGCAGTGCAGAAGTGTTCCCTTTTCTCCGCAACCACGCCAACATCTCTGGTCTTGAGATTTTGTGATATAGGCTAGTCTCAGTGGAGTTAGATGATATCTCAATGATATCTCTTTGATTTGCATTTCTCTGATGATTAAAGATGATGAGCATTTTTTCATATGTCTGAAAGCCATGCGCCTGTCTTCTTCAGAGAAGTTTCTCTTCAAATCCCTTGCCCAGCCTGCGCTGGGATCCCTTGTTTTTTTCTTGCTGATGCGTTTGAGTTCTCTGTGGATTCTGGTTACTAAACCTTTGTCAGAGATATACCCTGCAAATATCTTCTCCCATTCTGAGGGCTGTCTGCTTGCTTTGCTTACTGTGTTCTTAGCTGTGCAGAAGCTTTTTAGTTTGATCAAGTCCCAGTAGTGTATTTTTGAAGCTGCTTCAATTGCCCAGGGGGTTCTCCTCATGAAATACTCGCCCAGACCAATTTCTTCAAGGGTTTTCCCTGCATTCTCTAGTATTTTTATAGTTTCATCTTTTAAGTTTAAATCTTTAATCCAATGAGAGTCTATCTTAGTTAATGGTGAAAGGTGTGGGTCCAATTTCAGTCTTCTGCAGGTTGCCAGCCAGTTCACCCAGCACCATTTGTTAAATAGGGAATCTTTTCTCCACTGGATGTTTTTAATTGGCTTGTCAAAAATCAAATAGCGGTAAGTAGCTGGATTCATCTCTTGGTTCTCTATTCTGTTCCAGATATCTACTTCTCTGTTTTTGTGCCAATACCATGCTGTTTTGATCACTATCGATTTGTAGTAAAGTCTAAGGTCTGGTAGTGTGATTCCTCCTGTTTTGTTTTTATTTCTGAGTAACATCTTGGCTATTCGAGGTTTTTTCTGATTCCATATAAAACGAAGTAATGTTTTTTCAAGATCTTTAAAATATGACAGTGGAGCTTTAATAGGGAGTGCGTTGAAATTATATATTGCTTTGGGTAGTATGGACGTTTTGATAATGTTGATTCTTCCTAGCCATGAGCATGGTATGTTTTTCCATTTGTTAACATTTTCAGCTATTTGTTTTCTTAGAGTTTCACAGTTCTCTTTATAGAGATCTTTCACGTCTTTTGTTAGGTAAATTCCCAAATATTTCATCTTCTTTGGCACTACTGTGAATGGGATAGAGTCCTTAACTGCTTTTTCAACTTGACTGTTGTTGGTGTATATAAAGGCTACCGATTTATGGATGTTGATTTTGTAACCTGAGATGCTGCTGTATTCCTTGATCACTTCTAGGAGTTTTGTAGTAGAGTCCCTAGTGTTTTCCAGATACACAATCATATCATCTGCGAAGAGCGAGAGTTTGATCTCTTCTGACCCTATATGGATACCCTTGATCGCCTTTTCTTCCCTAATTACGGTGGCTAAAACTTCCATTACAATGTTGAAAAGCAATGGAGACAATGGGCAGCCTTGTCTGGTTCCTGATCTGAGTGGAAATGATTCCAATTTAACTCCATTCAATATGATATTGGCTGTGGGTTTGCTGTAGATGGCCTCTATCAGTTTAAGGAAAGTCCCTTCTAGACCAATTTTCTTGAGTGTTCTGATCATGAAGGGATGCTGGATATTATCAAAAGCTTTTTCTGCATCAATTGAGAGAATCATATGGTCTTTGTTTTTTAATTTGTTTATGTGCTGAATTACATTTATAGATTTACGTATATTGAACCAGCCTTGACACCCTGGGATAAAACCAACTTGGTCATGATGTATAATTTGTTTGATGTGTTGCTGGATTCTGTTTGTTAGGATCTTGTTGAATATTTTTGCATCTATATTAATTAGTGATATTGGTCTATAATTTTCTTTTCTTGTTGGGTCTTTTCCTGGTTTGGGGATCAGGGTGATGTTTGCTTCATAGAACGTGTTGGGTAGTCTTCCTTCTTTTTCTACATTTTGGAACAGGTTGAGTAATATAGGTACTAATTCCTCTTTAAAGGTTTGGTAGAATTCTGACGTGAAACCATCTGGTCCCAGGCTTTTCTTTTTAGGGAGGTTTTGTATAGTTGATGCTATTTCTGAACTTGATATGGGTCTGTTCAACATTTCCACTTGATTCTGGTTAAGTCCTGGAAGGTGGCGTACTTCCAAGTATCGGTCAATTTCCTTCAGATTTTCATATTTCTGAGAATAAAGTTTCTTGTAATATTCATTAAGGATTTTTTTGGATTTCTGATGAGTCTGTTGTTATTTCGTCTTTGTTGTTTCTGATTGATGAGATTAGAGATTTTACTCCTTTTTTCCTGATTAGGTTGGCCAGAGGTTTATCTATTTTATTGACCTTTTCTTTTTTTTTTTTTGTGGTTTTTTTTTGGCTGGGGCTGGGCCTGAACCTGCCACCTCTGGCATATGGGACCGGCGCCCCACTCCTTGAGCCACAGGCACCGCCCTTATTGACCTTTTCAAAAAACCAACTTTTTGATTTATTGATCTGTTGTATTATTCTTTTGTTTTCAATTTCATTTAATTCTGCTCTAATTTTGGTTATTTCTTTTCTTCTACTGGGTTTGGGGTTGGACTGTTCTTCCTTTTCCAGTTGCTTGAGATGTCCCATTAAGTTGTTAACTTCCTGTCTTTCCATTGTCTTGAGGAAGGCTTGCAGTGCTATAAATTTCCCTCTTAGAACTGCCTTTGTGGTGTCCCAGAGGTTCTGATAGTTTGTGTCTTCATTGTCGTTTTGTTCCAAAAAATTGGCAATTTCTTTCTTAATCTCATCTCTGACCCAGCTATCATTCAGCATAAGGTTATTTAACTTCCATGTTTTTGTATGAGTATGCAGATTCCTGTTGTTACTCAATTCAAGTTTTATTCCATGATGGTCCGAGAAGATGCATGGAATAATTTCTATTCCTTTAAATTTACTGAGGTTAGACTTGTGACCTAAAATGTGGTCAATTTTGGAGTAAGTTCCATGGGCTGGTGAGAAGTATGTGTATTCAGTTTTGTTGGGATGAAATGTTCTATAGATGTCTGCTAAATCTAAATATTGGATGGTTAGGTTTAAATCTAAGATTTCTTTGCTCAGCTTCTTGCTGGAGGATCGATCCAACACTGCCAAAGGAGTGTTGAAATCTCCGACGATTATGGAGGTGGAGGAAATCAAGTTACTCATGTCTGTTAGAGTTTCTCTTATAAATTGAGGTGCATTCTGGTTGGGTGCATAGATATTAATAATTGAGATCTCATCATATTGAGTATTACCCTTAACATATATGAAGTGACCATTCTTGTCCTTCCTTACTTTTGATGGTTTAAAGCCTACTGTATCTGCAAATAAAATTGCAACACCTGCTTTTTTCTGATTACCAATTGCCTGAAATATGGATGACCATCCTTTCACCCTGAGTCTGTATTTGTCTTTTAAGTTGAGATGTGACTCTTGTATGCAACAAATATCTGGCTTGAGTTTTTGTATCCCGTCAGCTAACCTATGCCTTTTTAGAGGACAGTTTAAGCCATTCACATTGATGGAGAGTATTGATAAGTCTGGTGGAATTTTGGGTATCGCGTTTTTCAAAGGTCCAGTGGACATTTTTAATCCTTTCGCCAGTGTGGAAGTTGGAGTTTGATCCAAAGTTTCTGAGCGAGTTTACTTTTGTGGTATAGGAATGGGTTGGTCATTGTGGAGGATAGGTCTGAGAATATCCTGAAGAGCTGGTTTACTTATGGCAAATTTTTTCAACATATGAATGTCATTGAAGTATTTAATTTCTCCATCATAGATGAAACTCAATTTAGCTGGATACAAGATCCTGGGTTGAAAATTATTTTGCTTTAGGAGATTAAAAGTTGATGACCAGCCTCTTCTGGCTTGAAAAGTTTCAGCAGAGAGATCTGCAGTTATTCTAATATTCTTACCTTTGTACGTAATAGTTTTCTTTCACCGGACTGCTTTGAGAATCTTCTCTTTCATGTTAACTTTAGTGAAGCTAATTATGATATGTCTGGGGGATGACTTATTGGGGTTGAATCGTGCTGGGGTTCTGAAGCTGTCTGCTATCTGAATTTCAGATTCTCTAGGCATGTCTGGAAAATTTTCTTTCATAATTTCATGCAGAAGGGCCTCTGTGCCCTTGGAGGCCACTTCATCGTTCTCAGAAATCCCTATAATTCTCATATTGTTTTTTTTCGAATTATCTGAGAGCTCTCTGAGTGAGTGATCCGTTTTTGCTCTCCATTTCTCTTCCTCTTTGAGAGATTGGGAGCGTTCGAAGACTTCATCTTCAATGTCAGAAATCCTTTCTTCTGCTTGCTCCATTCTGTTGCTGAGGGATTCTACTGTATTTTTCATATCTTTGAGGGCTGTAAATTCTTGCTTCAGTGTGTCTAAGTCTTTGGTGGTTTTGTCTTTAAATTCGTTAAATTCTTGAGACAACTTTTGAATTTCTCCTCGAATTCCTAATTCCATTTTATTAATCTTGTCTGCAATCCAAATTCTGAATTCGATTTCTGACATCTCAGCCAGTTGTTTATGAATGGGATCTTCAATCACATCTGCCGTATCTGTTCTTGGGGGGGTTGATCTATTCTGGTTATTCATGTTACCAGAGTTTTTCCGCTAATTCCGCCCCATGGTTATTTTATTCCCTTTGGTTTTTCCCCTGGGGCTTTATCGAGGGGCCGTACAGTGTTGTGGCCTGAGAAACTGGGGCCCTGTCTGGTGTGGTGGAGCAAAGTGGTTCTGTCTTGTTTTCAGCTGGTTTCTGTTCGATCCTATTGCAACTTCTACTCTGGCTTGAAGTCTCAGCTGTGTGGAAAAATCAGCAATTAAGTCACCCCGCCCGCCCACCTCTGGCCCCAGTTGGAAAAGGAGAATCAAACCTTCCTACAACCGCACACCCAGGGCACCGCCTGAAAAGTCCTCAGTCTATTAGCCCAGTTCAAAAGGTCCAAATCAACTGTCTCAATCGGCACCTGTCTCGGGTGGGAGAGTTCAAGAGGTCTCTGGGAACTGGATCACAGGGGCCTGGTGACTCCTCTGACACGGCTCACCCCAGTGCAGCGTGGAGTCAGGAGGAGCCACCCAGCAAACAGAGCAGTCTGGGAAGGTTGATGTCTCCTTCCCCACTTTGCCCCTCCGTCGCACCCAGTCACTGATATCTCTGCAGATGGCTAACCCAGTTGCCTGTAGTGAACAGACACTCCAGGGGGTTGCACCTGCCTGAATCGCAAGGAAGTCTGCCAGGCCCCGCAGACTGCCGCTATCTAGCAGGAGGAGATGGGGCCTGACATCTTTGAGTGCTTGATGCAGGTGATGGGAAGGAGGTGTTCACTCAGGCTTAGCCCCGTCCCTGATGGATGCTGCTAACAGAACAGAACAGAACAGACAACTTTGCGGGGTTCTGTCTCTGTTCCTGCTGAAATCGCCTACAGAAGACGGGCTGTTCTGAGTTCAAACGTCTTTGCTGCTGGAGGTTTCACCTCTCTGGGTCGGCCCTACCCTGGAAGCTTCCCGGGTTTGTGAGCAGTGTCAGGAAATCCCCCGCTCACCCGTGGCCTCCTCTGGTTGCCCAGGGAGACAGGGGGTGTGGCCTCAGAATATCCAGAAGTGAGCGTTCTTCCGTTAAAGAAAAAACGGCTGTTGATCTACCTCCAGGGAACTGCTGCTCTGGTGTGGGCACTCAGCCGACCCTTTTCTCCTCTGTCTCGCGCCCCAGAGTCAGCACTGAGCGGCTGCAGTTTATGCTGGGTCCACACCCCTCAAGAGATCCTCCAAGAATCCGAACTCTTGGGGGATAGGCCCCCAGACCCCGATTGGGAGTGGGGGGAAGCTAGAGTTTCATTCAGTTTTACGCCTGCCCAGGGAGGGCTGTTGCACCGCACCACAGGGAAGTGCCGCCAAGGCTTGATTTCCCCTCAACAGAGTGCCCTCTCCTTGCTCACGTGTCTCAGAGTCAGCGCTGACCTGACACAGCTCGGGCACTGTGCACTCCCCTCGAGAAATCACCCAAGGATCCGAACTCCTGGGGGATAGGCCTCCAGACCCCGAGTGAGAGTAGGGGCTCTCAGCTCTCAGTGGGGAAGCTAGAGTTTTATTCAGTTTTGTGCCCGGCCCCGTAATGTTGCCCAGGGAGGGCTGCTGCACCTAATCCGCAGGGAAGTGCCGCCGAGGCGTGACTCCCCCTCAGTAGAGTGCTTTCTCCTCGCCCGCGTGTCTCAGAGTCAGCGCTGACCAGTCGCGGCTCGGGCACTGTGCGCTCCCCTCGAGAAATCACCCAAGGATCCAAACTCCTGGGGGACAGGTCCCCAGACCCCGAGTGAGAGTGGGGGGGAAGCTAGAATTTCATTCAGTTTTATGTCTGGCTGTATTGATGCACAGGGAGGGCTGCTGCACCGCACCACAGGGAAGTGCTGCCGAGGCGTGACTCCCCCTCAGCCCGGTGCCCTCTCCTCACTCGCATGCCTCAGAGTCAATGCTGACCAGTCGCAACTCGGGGACTGTCCACTCCCCTTGAGAAATCATTCAAGGACCCGAACTCCTGGGGGACAGGCCTCCAGACCTCAGTGGGCAGGAGGGGAGTGTTGGGGATTCAGGGTTGCCGGCAAAGGATTTTTAAAGTTTTATTCAGTTTTATGCCCGGCAGGAGAACGCCACGGCACCCCAGTAGGGGAGGTAGGTCCAGTTTTTAGAAGGTCTCTCCCGTGGAGTGTAGTGGGAGGGCCTTTAATTTCTGCCCGCTTGTTTAATTGTGGGGCTCTTGAGCCGGTCTCATGGGGGAGGGGGACTCCCGTCTGCTTGGTGGTGGATTTTGTACCTTTTGTTTGCCTCCTTGTGATCACAGCTTGCCTCAGCGGTGTTGATGTGCGTTCTTCAACCTTCTCTCTTGGCGAGGCTCAAGTCCACCAGGATACTTACTAAATTCCTGTCCCTTAACTCTCCTTCTGGACGGGAGCCTCTGTTGAAAGCTGGGTTCAGTCCGCCATCTTGTCCTCATCCCCCCTTAAACATAATTTTCAACCCAGGATCCTGTATCCAGCTAAAGTGAGTTTCATCTATGATAGAGAAATTAAATACTTCAATGACATTAACATTTTGAAGAAATTTGCCATAACTAAACCAGCTCTCCAGGATATTCTCAGACCTATCCTCCACCACCAAAGTAAATTCACTCAGAAACTTTTGATCAAATTTCAACTTCCATAGTGGTGAAAGGATTAAAAATGTCCACTGGACTTTTGAAAAACTCGATACCCAAAACTCTATCTGGCTTATCAATACTCTCAATTAATGTGAATGGCTTAAATTGCCCTCTAAAGAGGCACAGGTTGGCTGACTGGATACAAAAACTCAAGCCAGGGCGGCGCCTGTGGCTCAGTGAGTAGGGCGCCAGCCCCATATGCTGAGGGTGGCGGGTTCAAACCCAGCCCCGGCCAAACTGCAACCAAAAAATAGCCGGGCGTTGTGGCGGGCGCCTGTAGTCCCAGCTGCTCGGGAGGCTGAGGCAAGAGAATCGCGTAAGCCCAAGAGTTAAGAGGTTGCTGTGAGCCGTGTGACGCCACGGCACTCACCCGAGGGCGGTACAGTGAGACTCTGTCTCTACAAAAAAAAAAAAAAAAAAAAAAAAAAAACTCAAGCCAGACCTCTACTGCATTCAAGAATCTCACCTTACCTTAAAAGATAAACATAAGAATCTCATCTTACCTTAAAAGATAAACATAGACTCAGGGTGAAGGGATGGTCACCTATAATTCAGGCAAATGGAAATCAGAAAACAGCAGGTGTTGCAATTTTAGTCGCAGATACAATAGGCTTTTAACCAATGAAATTAAGAAAAGACAATGATGGTCACTTCTTATTTGTTAAGGGCAACACTCAACATGATGAGATTTCAATTATCAACATTTATGCACCCAACGAGAATGCACCTCAATTTATAAGAGAAACTCTAACTGACATGAGCAACCTGATTTCCTCCAGCACCATAATTATCGGAGACTTTAACACTCCTTTGGCAGTGTTGGATAGATCCTCCAAAAAGAAGCTAAGCAAAGAAATTTTAGACTTAAACTTAACCATTCAACATTGGCATCTAACAGACATCTACAGAACATTTCATCTTAACAAAACTGAATAAACGTTCTTCCCATCAGCCCATGGATCATCCTTCAAAATTGATCACATAACTTAGGTCACAAGACTAACCTCAGCAAATTTAAAAGAATAGAAATGATTCCTTGTATTTTCTCGGGCCATCATGGAATAAAAGTTGAACTCAGTAACAACAGGAATCTGCATATGCATACAAAAACATGGAAACTAAATAACGTCTTGCTGAATGATAGCTGGGTCATAGATGAGATCAAGAATGAAATCACCAAATTTTTGGAATAAAACAATAATGAAGACACAAACTATCAGAACCTCAGGATACCGCAAAGGCAGTCCTAAGAGGAAAATTGATAGCGTTGCAAGCCTTCCTCAAGAGAACGGAAAGAGGAAGTCAACAACTTAACAGGACATCTCAAGAAACTGGAAAAGGAAGAATTTTCCAACCCTAAACCCAGAAGAAGAAAAGAAATAATTAAAATTAGAGCAGAACTAAATGAAATTGAAAACAAAAGAATCATATAACAGATCAACCAGTCAAAGAGTTGTTTTTTTGAAAAGGTCAATACAGTGATAAACCTCTGGCTAACCTAACCAGTAGTAGAAGAGTAAAATCCCTAATTTCATCAATCATAAATGATAAAGACCAAATAACAACAGACTCCTCAGAAATTCAAGAAATCCTTAACAAATACTACATAAAACTCTATTCTCAGAAGTATGAAAAGCTGAAGGAAATAGATCAATACTTGGAAACAAGCCACCCTCCTAGACTTAGCCAGGAAGAAGTGGAAATGTTGAACAAGCCTATATCAAGTTCTGAAATAGCATCAATTATAAAAAATCGCCCCCAAAAGAAAGCCCGGGACCAGATGGTTTCAAAACAGAATTTTACCAAACCTTTAAAGAGGAACTAGTACCTATATTACTTAACCTTTTCCAAAACATAGAAAAATAAGGAATACTTCCCAACACATTCTATGAAGCAAATATCACCCTGATACCCAAACCAGGAAAAGACCCAACAAGAAAACAAAATTATAGACCAATATCTTTAATGAATATTGATGCAAAAATATTCAATAAGATCCTAGCAAACAGAATCCAAAAACACATCAAACAAATTATACATCACGACCAGGTGGGTTTCATCCCACAGTCCCAAGGATGGTTCAATATATGTAAATCCATAAATATAATTCATCACATAAACAAATTAAAAAACAAAGACCATATGATTCTCTCAATTGATGCAGAAAAAGCTTTTGACAATGTCCAGCATCCTTCTTTATCAGAATGCTTAAGAAAATAGGTATAGAAGGAACTTTTCTTAAACTGATAGAGGCCATCTACAGCAAACCCACAGCCAATATCATAGTGAATGGAGTAAAATTGAAATCATTTCCACTCAGATCAGGAACCAGGCAAGGATGTCCACTGTCTCCACAGCTTTTTAACATTGTAATGGAAGTCTTAGCCACTGCAATCAGGCAAGAGAAGGTAATCAAGGGGGTCCAAATAGGACCAGAGGAGATCAAACTGTCACTCTTTGCAGATGATATGATTATATATCTGGAAAACCCCAGGCAATCAACTACAAAACTCCTGGAAGTGATCAAGGAATATAGAAACGTCTCAGGACACAAAATTAATACTCATAAATCTGTAGCCTTTATATATACCAACAATAGTCAAGGGGAAAAAACAATCAAGGACTCTATTCCCTTTATAATAGTGCCAAAGAAGATGAAATATCTGGGAGTGTATCTAACTAAGGATGTGAAAGATCTCTATAAAGAGAACTATGAAACTCTGGGAAAAGAAATAGCTGAAGATGTTAACAAATGGAAAAATATACCATGCTCATGGCTGGGAAGAATCAACATTGTTAAAATGTTTATACTACCTAAAGCAATCTACAGATTTAATACAAGATCCCTATTAAAGCACCCCTGTCATACTTTAAAGACCTGGAAAAAAATAGTACTTCGTTTTATATGGAAACAGAAAAAACCTCGAATAGCCAAGACATTACTCAGACATAAAAACAAATCAGGAGGAATTACGCTTCCAGACTTCAGACTATACTATAAATCGATAGTGATCAAAACAGCATGGTACTGGCACAAAAATAGAGAGGTCGATGCATGGAACAGAATTGAAGACCAAGAGGCGAACCCAGACACTTATCATCATTTGATTTTCGATAAGCTTATTACAAATATAAATTGGGGGAAAGATTCCCTATTCAATAAATGGTGCTGGGTGAATTGGCTGGCAACCTGTAAAAGACTAGAAGTGGACCCACACCTTTCTCCTCTAACAAAAATTGACTCTCGCCTGGCGCGGTGGCTCACGCCTGTAATCCCAGCACTGTGGGAGGCTGAGGAGGGAAAATCGCTTGAGCTCAGAAGTTCAAGACTCTCCTGAGTGACAGTGAGACCCCAACTCATGAAAAAAATGGAAAAACCCAGCCGGGCACCGCGGTGAGAGCCTGTAATCCCAGCGGCTTCCAGAGGCTCAGGCAGCGGGGTGCCCGCAGCCCGAGTCTGAGGTTGTGGTGAGCTACCATGCCCACTGCACTCTGCTCAGGGGCATAGGGTGGGACCCTGTCTCAACAACAACAAAAAAAATTGACTTTCCCTGGCTGCCATCTAGAAGCAGATTTTCACTCCTTCTCAAATCTCTGGTTTGGCCCATCTGCCTCTACTCCAGTCTTCACCATGTCCATCAGGGTTACCCAGAAGTCCTACAAGGTGTCCACCTCTGCCCCACAGGCCTTCAGCAGCCGCTCCTATAGCGGTGGCCCCAGGGCCCGCATCAGGGTAGCCCAGAAGTCCTACAAGGTTTTCACCTCTGCCCCCTTGGCCTTCAGCAGCCACTCATACAGCAGTGGGCCTGGTGCCCGCATCAGCTCCTTGAGCTTCTCTCGGGTGGGTGGCAGCAGCTTCTGGAGTGGCCTGGGCACCGGCCTGGGTATGGGTGGAGGCTACATTGGGGCTGGAGGTATGGGTGGCATCACAGCCATCACAGTGAACCAGAGCCTGCTGAGCACGCTCAACCTGGAGGTGGACCCCAACATTCAGGCCGTGTGTACCCAGGAAGAGGAAATCAAGACTCTCAACAAGTTTGCCTCCTTCATCGACAAGGTGCACTTCCTGGAGCAGCAGAACAAGATGCTGGAGACCAAGTGCAACCTCCAGCAGCAGAAGATGGCTCGCAGCAACATGGACAGCATGTTTGAAAGCTGTATCAACAACCTTCTGCGACAGCTGGACACACTGATCCAGGAGAAGCTGAAGCTGGAGGCAGAGCCTGGCAACATGCAGGGGCTGGTGGAGAATAAGTATGAGGAGGACAACAAGAGTACAGAGATGGAGAATGAATTTGTCCTCATCAAGAAGGATGTGGATGAAGCGTCCATGAACAAAGGTGGAGCTGGAGACCTGCCTGGAAGGGCTGACTGATGAAATCAACTCCTCAGGCAGCTGTATGAAGAGGAGATACGTGACCTGCAGTTTTAGATCTTGGACACATCTGTGGTCCTGTCCATGGCAACAGTCGCTCCCTGGATATGAACAGCATCATCGCTGAGGTCTGCGCCCAGTTGGAGGAGATCGCCAACCACAGCCGGTTGAGGCTGAGAGCATGTACCACACCAAGTAGGAGGAGCTGCAAGTGCAGGCTGGGAAGCACGGGGATGACCTGCAGCGCACGAAGACAGAGATCTCCAACATGAATCAGAACATCAGCAGGCTCCAGAATGAGATGGAAGCTCTCAAAGGCCAGAGGGCTTCCCTGGAGGCCTCCATTGCGGATGCTGAGCAGCGTGGGGAGCTGGCTGTTAAGGATACCAACAACAGCTGGCCAAGCTAGTGGCCGCCCTGCATCAGGCCAAGCAGGACATGGCTCAGCAGCTACGTGAATATCAGGATCTGATGAACATCAAGCTGGCCCTGGAGGTGGAGATCACCACCTACTGCAAGTTGCTGGAGGGTGAGGAGAGCCGGCTGGAGTCAGGGATGCAGAACATGAGTATCCATATGAAGACCACCAGTGGCTACTCAGGTGGCCTGAGCTTGGCCTGTGGGAGCATCACAAGCCCTGGCCTCAGCTATGGTCTGAGCTCCTTCCAGACCAGCTTTGGCTCTGGTGGGGGCTCCAGCTCCTTCAGCTGCACCAGCTCCAGGGCTGTGGTTGTGAAGAAGATTGAGACCAGAGTTGGGAAGCTGGTGTCTGAGTCCTCTGATGTCCTGCCCAAGTGAGCTGCCACTGCGGCCCCTCCAGTCTACCCTCTCATAAGGCTGCCACAGAGCCTGTGCAGGAGGCAGCTGTGCCAGGGAGCACATGGAACAGGAGACCCACATGAGGCTCAGCCCTATCCCTCAGCTCATCCTTCTGGGTAGTTTACCACCTGGGTTACCCCCTCTTATATACGCCCCCAACTAAAAACCAATTTGATTGCTTTTTCCAAAATAAAGCCTCAGCCACAAAAAAAAAAAAAAAATTGACTCTCACTGGTTAAAGGACTTAAACTTAAGACATGAAACTATAAAAATTCTTACAGTGTGTGTACGCTTGAAAAAATTGGCCTGGGAGAATACTTTATGAGGAGTACACCCTGGGCAATTGAAGCAACATCAAAAGTACATTACTGGGATCTGATCAAATTAAAAACCTTCTGCACTGCCAAGAACACACTAAGTAAAGCAAATAGAAAGCCCTCAAAATGGGAGAGGATTTTTGCAAGTTATATTTCCAACAAAGGTCTAATAACCAGAATACACAGAGAACTCAAACTTATTACTAAGAAAAAAACAAGTGATCCAATATCATTGTGGGCAAGAGACACGAACAGAAGCTTCTCTGAAGAAGACAGGTGCATGGTCTACAGACACATGAAAAAATGCTCATCATCTTTAATCATCAGAGAAATGCAAACCAAAACTACTCTGAGATACCATCTAACTCCAGTAAGAGTAGCCCACATCACAAAATCCCAAAACTACAGATGTTGGCGTGGATGTGGAGAAAAGGGAACCCTTCTGCACTGCTGGTGGGAATGCAAGTTAGTACGTTCCTTTTGGAAGGAGGTTTGGAAAACACTCAGGGATCTAAATGTAGACCTGCCATTTGATCCTGAAATTCCTCTTCTTGGTGTATATCCAAAGGACCAAAAATCATTTGACAATAAAGAGCACCAGATGGATTTGACCGGTTGGAGCAAGATGGCAGCCGAGTAACAGCTTCCTTACATCTGGGCACCGTGAGTCTGTGGAGATAAGACTCCAGGCATCTCTGGCTGGTGGGATCTGCCTATAATCATCCCTTTGAGGATACAGGGAGTCAGCAAGAGACTTCTGGACCCCAAGAGGAGGACAAAAACAATGGAAAACTGGCAAGTAATCACGTGTTCAATCGGTCTAATCCCGCTGACAGCTGTAAGTGCAGTAGCAGCGAGACTGCAAACCAGAAAGGCCTTACCTGTGAACTGTTTTGGTGTTTTTGGACTTGGCACTCAGTTGGACTGCCTTGGGGAGAGCTTGGGCAGAAGTGCAGAGAACTTTGGGGATTGCCTATGGTCCCAGACTAAGCAGCTGAACCAGAGGGAGCTAATACTGTTTGGCTGTGGGCCGCAGGGAGCCATTGTGAGAGAACTGCTCCAGCAAGCTCCACCCTCAGGGTCACAGAGCAAGGATCGGGCAGGGGCTAGTAATCTAGTGACTGAGCAGCCTAAAGGTGGGGACTGAGCTGCCTTAAAGCCTTAACCCTCAGAGGCAAAGTGAGACTGGTTTCGGCACACTGGGTAAGTGGATAGCCACTTCAGCAGTGATTCCAGCGACAAGCACTTTCCTGGGAAAGCTTCTGCTTAGCCAACTTCAGAAGTTTAAAGTGCCTTTTAAGAGGGCTGAAGAGAGATTTAGGGTCTCCACCCTGTGGGGTTTGAGAAATAAGAGGAGGCCTCCGTTGTATCAGCATTCTGATTAACATCTCATACCCCAGAAGACCACCTGTTGCTGACACGATATTCAACAAGATATATATACTGCTTTGTATTGGGGGGGGGAGGGTTTGTTTATTTTTCTTGAGTTGTTCTTGTTTTGTTTTTTAATTTCAACCTTTTCCCTACAGATTTTTTCTTTTCCTTTTTTTCTTTCTTTTCTTTCTCCATTTTTCTAGTTTAACTACAATTTCCCATTGTTGCCTTTTTTAAAAATTTATTTATTTTTATTGTTAAATCATAGCTGTGTATGTTGGTGCAATGAAGTGGTACAATGTGCTGGTTTCATATACAATCTGAAATATTCTCATCAAACAGTTCAACGTAGCCTTCATGGCATTTTCTTAGTTACTGTATGTAGGCATTTGTAGTCTGCATTTAGTAAGTTTCACCTGTACCAATTTTAAGATGCACCATAGGGGTGGCCCCATCCATTTCCCTCCCTCCACCCTAACCGCCCCCCTCCCTTCCCCTTCCTTGGCCCTTTCCCATAGTCTTGTGCTATACTTGGGTTATAGCCTTCATGTGAAAGCTATAATATAGCTTCATAGTAGAGCTGAGTACATTGGATAATTTTTCTTCCACTCCTGAGATACTTTGCTAAGAAGAATATGTTCCAGCTCCATCCATGTAAACATGAAAGAGGTAAAGTCTCCATCTTTCTTAAAGGCTGCATAATATTCCATGGTATACACGTACCACAATTTGCTAGTCCATCGTGGGTCAATGGGCACTTGGGCTTCTTCCATGACTTAGCGATTATGAATTGGGCTGCGATAAACATTCTGGTACAGATATCTTTGTTATATTGTGATTTTTGGTCTTCTGGGTATAAACTTAGTAAAGAAATTATAGGATCGAATGGCAGGTCTATTTTTAGGTCTCTAAGTATTCTCCAAACATCCTTCCAGAAGGAACGTATTAGTGTGCATTCCCACCAGCAGTGGGAATGTGTAGAGGTGTGCCCTTTTCTCCACATCCACGCCAACATCTCTGGTTTTGGGATTTTGTTGTGTGGGCTACTCTTACTGGGGTTAGGTGATATCTCAAAGTAGTTTTGATTTACATTTCTCTGATGATTAAGGATGATGAGCTTTTATTCATGTGTTTGTAGATTGTGCATCTGTCTTCTGTAGAGAAGTTTCTCTTCAAATCCCTTGCCCACCCTGAGATGGGGTCACGTGTTCTTTTCTTGCTAATACGTTTGAGTTCTCTGTGGATTCTGGTTATTAGACCTTTATGGGAGGTATAACTTGCAAATATTTTTTCCCATTCTGAGGGCTTTCTGCTTGCTTTACTCACTATGTTCTTGGCTGTGCAGAAGCTTTTTAGTTTGATCAGGTCCCAGTAGTGTATTTTTGATACTGCTTCAATTGCCTTCTCATAAAATATTCACCCAGGCCGATTCCTTCAAGAGTTTTCCCTGCACTTTTTTCAAGTATTTTTATAGTTTCATGTCTTAAGTTTAAATCTTTTATCCAGTGAGAGTCTATCTTAGTTAATGGTGAAAGGTGTGGGTCCAGTTTCAATCTTCTACAGGTTGCCAGCCAGTTTACCCAGCACCATTTGTTAAATAGGGAATCTTTTCCCCACTGAATGTTTTTAATTGGCTTTTCAAAGATCAAATAACGGTAAGTAGCTGGATTCATCTCTTAGTTCTCTATTCTGTTCCAGATATCTACTTCTCTGCTTTTGTGCAGTACCATGCTGTTTTGATCACTATTGATTTATAGTACAGTCTCAGGTCTGGTAGCATGATTCCTCTAGCTTTGTTTTAATTGCTGAGTAATGTTTTGGCTATTCAAGTTTTTTTCTGATTCCATATAGAACGAAGTATTATTTTTTCAAGATCTTTAAAGTATGACAATGGAGCTTTAATAGGAATTGCATTAAAATTATATATTGCTTTGGGTAGTATAGACATTTTAACAATGTAGATTCTTCTCAGCCATGAGCATGATATGTTTTTCCATTTGTTAACATCTTCAACTATTTCTTTATTTAAACTTTTGTAATTCTCTTTGTAGAGATCTTTTACGTCCTTTGTTAGCTACACTCCCAAATAGTTCATCTTCTTTGACACTACTATGAAAGGAATAGAGTCCTTGACTGGTTTTTCGGCTTGGTTACTGTTGGTATATATAAAGGCTACAGATTTATGGGTGTTGATTTTGTAGCCTGAGACATTGCTGTATTCCTTGATCACTTCTAAAAGTTTTGTAGTAGAATCCCTAGTGTTTTCCAGATATACGATCATATCATCTGCGAAGAGTGAAAGTTTGATCTCTTCTGACCCTATGTGGACACCCTTGATCGCCTTTTTTCCCCTAATTGCAATGGCTAAAACTTCCATTACCATGTTAAAGAGCAATGGAGACAATGGACAACCTTGCCTGGTTCCTGATCTAAGTGGAAATGATTTCAATTTAACGCCATTCAATATAATATTGGCTGTGGGTTTGCTGTGGATGGCCTCTATTAGTTTAAGAAATGTCCCTTCTATACAAATTTTCTTAAGTGTTCTGATCATGAAGGGATGCTGGATATTATCAAAAGCTTTTTCTGCATCAATTGAAAGAATCATATGGTCCTTATCTTTTAGTTTGTTTATGTGTTGAATTACATTTATAGATTTATGTATATTGAACCAGCCTTGAGACCCTGGGATAAATCTCACTTGGTCATGGTGTATAATTTTTTTGATGTGTTGTTGGATTCTGTTTGTTAGGATCTTATTGAGTATTTTAGCATCAATATTCATTAGTGATATTGGTCTATAATTTTCTTTTCTTGTTGGGTCTTTCCCTGGTTTGGGGATCAAGGTGATGTTTGCTTCGTAGAATGTGTTGGGTAATATTCCTTCTTTTTCTATATTTTGGAAGAGGTTTAGTAATATAGGTACTAGTTCTTTGAAGGTTTGGTAGAATTGTGATGTAAAGACATCTGGTGCTGGGCTTTTCTTTTTAGGGAGATTTTGTATAGTTGATGCTATTTCAGAACTTGATATAGGCCTGTTCAACATTTCCACTTCATTCTGGCTAAGTCTCGGTAGGTGGCGTACTTCCATGTATTGGTCGATTTCTTTCATATTTTCATATTTCTGAGAGTAGAGTTTCTTGTAGTATTCGTTAAGGATTTTTTGAATTTCTGAGGGGTCTGTTGTTATTTCATTGTTACCATTTCTGAGTGATGAAATTAGAGATTTTATTCTTTTTTTCCTGGTTAGGTTGGCCAAAGGTTTGTCTATTTTATTGATCTTTTAAAAAAACCAACTTTTGGATGTATTGATCTGTTGTATAATTCTTTTGTTTTCAATTTCATTTAGTTCTGCTCTGATTGGTTATTTCTTTTCTTCTGCTGGGTTTGGGGTAGGAGTGTTCTTCCTTCTCCAGTTGCTTGAGATGTCCCATTAAGTTATTAACTTCCTCTCTTTCCGTTGTCTTGAGAAAGGCTTGCAGTGCTATAAATTTCCCTCTTAGGCTGCCTTTGCAGTATCCCAGAGGTTCTGATAATTTGTGTCTTGATTGTTGTTTTCTTCCAAAAATTTGGTGATTTCTTTCTTAATCTTGTCTATAACCCATCTATCCTTCAGCATAAGTTTGTTTAGCTTAGATGTTTTTGTATGGGTATGCAGGTTCCTGTTGTTATTGAGTTCAACTTTTATTCCATGATGGTCTGAGAAGATGGAAGGAATAATTTCTATTTTTTTTAATTTGCTGAGGTTAGATTTGTGGCCTAGGATGTGATTGATTTTGGAGTATGTTCTGTGGGCTGATGAGAAGAATGTGCATTCACTTTTTTGGGGATGAAATGTTTGTTAAGTCCAGATGTTGAATGGTTGAGTTTAAATCCAAAATTTCTTCACTTAGCTTCTTTTTGGAGGATCTATCCAGCACTGCTAAAGTGGTGTTAAAATGTCCAACTACTATGGAACTGGTGGAAATCAAGTTGCTCACGTCTGTTAGAATTTCTCTTATAATTTGAGGTGCATTCTGGTTGGGTGCATAAATATTAATAATTGGGGTCTCATCACATTGAGTATTACCTTTAACAAATATGAAGTGTCAATCCTTATCCTTCCTTATTTTGGTTGGTTTAAAGCCTATTGCGTCTGCGGACATGATTGCAACACCTGCTTTTTTCTGCTTTCCATTTGCCTGGAATATACATGACCATCCCTTCACCTCAACTCTATATTTGTCTTTTAGTGAAAGATGCAATTTTTGTATGTAGCAGATATCTGGCTTGAGTTTTTGTACCAGTCAGTCAACCTGTGCCTCTTTAGAGGACAATTTAAACCATTCACATAAATTGAGAATATTCCTTTTGAGAGTCCAGTGGACATTTTTAATCCTTTTGCAACTGTGGAAGTTGGAATTTGATCAAAATTTTCTGGGTGAGTTTCCTTTTGTGGTGGAGGATTACACTAGTCTTTATGAAGTTGATTTGAGAATATCCTGGAGAGCTGGTTTAGTTATGGCAAATTTCTTTAACATGTGAATGTCGTTGAAGTATTTAATTTCTCCGTCATAAATAAAACTCAGTTTATCTGGGTATAGGATCCTGGGTTGAAAGTTATTTTGTTTCAGGAGATTAAAAGTCAATGACCATCCTCTTCTAGCTTGAAAGTTTTCAGGAGAGAGATCTGCAGTTATTCTAATATTCTTTGCCTTGTAGGTAATGGTTTTCTTTCGTCTGGCTGCTTTCAGAATTTTCTCCTTTGTATTAACTTTAGTGAAATTGATTATGAATTCCCCCAGAAACATCTGGAGGATGTCTTATTTGGGTTGAGTCATGCTGGAGTTCTGAAACTGTCTGCTATCTGAATTTCAGAATCTCTTGGCATTTCTGGAAAGTTCTCCTTCATAATCTCATGGAGAAGATACTCTGTGCCTTGTGAAGCCACTTCATCACTTTTGGGGATCCCTATAAGACGAATACTGGTTTTCTTTGAATTATCCCAGAGTTCTCTGAGAGAGTGATCTGTTTTTGCCCTCCATTTCTCTTCCTCTTTGAGAGTTTGGAAGCATTCAAAAGCTTTGTCTTCAATGTCAGAAATTATTTCTTCTGCTTACTCCATTGTGTTACTGAGGGATTCTACTGTGTTTCTCAGATCTTTGAGGGCTGCAACTTTTTGTCTCAATGTGTCAAAATCTTTGGTCATTTGGTCTTTGAATTTGTTGAATTCTTGAGATATCTTTTGGGTTACTGCTTGGAATTCTAATTCAATCTTATATGCTATCCAGATTCTAAATTCAATTTCTGACTCTCAGCTATTTGTTTGTGCATGGGATCTTGTGCTGTGTCTGCCCCCATTGATCCTTGGGGGAGTTGATCTACTCTGATTATTCATATTGCCAGAGTTTTTCTGTTGATTTTGCCTCATGATTGTTTTTCACTGTTGTCTCTGGCCGTCCTCAGAGTTGGTGAGGTGTCCCTCCAAGATTAGACTCAAGTGGGATAACTCTATTGTTGCTGAATCTTTGTAGGGAGTGACCCTGTATAGTTCTTCTGGGGCTGACCCAGCTAGGGAGTTCTGGTGGTGGAAGCAGCTCCGGCGTGTGACACACCCGGATCCAGCAACAGGGCAGGCGGGTGGTGCACAAATTTGGGAGTGCCTGGCACTCAGTGACTTTGGCACAGAGTGCCCAAGGCTCCAGCAGTCTCTGGCCAGGAAAAGGGCTCTGTGCAGAGGCAGGGAGGGCTCCAGAATTGAACACTACCACAATTATCAATTATCTCAATAGATGTTAATGGCTTGAATTCCCCACTGAAGAGGCGTAGATTGGCTGACTGAATTAAAAAATACAAGCCATCTATTTGCTGTCTGTAGGAAACACACCTGGCTTCAAAAGACAAATTAAAACTCAGAGTTAAGGGTTGGAAGACAATTTTTCAGGCAAATGGAATTCAGAAGAAAAGAGGAGTTGCAATCTTATTTTCAGATACATGTGGATTTAAAGCAACTAAAGTCAAAAAAGACAAAGATGGTCACTTTATATTGGTCAAGGGAAAAATACAACAAGAAGACATTTCAATTCTAAATATTTATGCACCCAATTTAAATGCTCCCAGATTCTTGAAACAGACCTTACTCAGTCTGAGCAATATGATATCTGATAATACTATAATAACAGGGGACTTTAACACTCCTCTTACAGACCTGGACAGATCCTCTAAAAAGAAATTAAACAAAGGTGTAAGAGATTTAAATGAGACCATAGAAAAACTGTGCTTGATATACACATATAGAACACTCCATCCCGAAGATAAAGAATATACATTCTTCCATTCACCACATGAAACATTCTCCAAAATAGATCATATCCTTGGACACAAAACAAAACTCAACAGAATCAAAAGAACTGAAATTTTACCTTGTATCTTCTCAGACCATAAGGCACTAAAGGTGGAACTCAACTCTAACAAAAACGTTCAACACCACACAAAGGCATGGAAATTAAACAACCTTCTGTTGAATGACAGATGGGTGCAAGAAGAAATGAAACCGGAAATCTTAACTTCCTTGAGCATAACAACAATGAAGACACAAGCTACCAAAACCTGTGGGATACTGCAAAAGAAGTTTTGAGAGGAAAATTCATCGCTTTAAATGCCTACATTTGAAAAACAGAAAGAGAGCGCATCAACAAACTCACAAGCCATCTTATGGATTTGGAAAAAGAAGAACAATCTAAGCCTAAACCCAGTAAAAGAAAGGAAATATCCAAAATTAAATCAGAGATCAATGAAATTGAAAACAAAAGAATCATTCAGAAAATTAATGAAACAAGGAGTTGGTTTTGTTTGTTTGTTTGTTTGTTTGTTTTTTCAAACACTAGCACACCCCATTCCCCTTTTTATTGCTTGTTTTGCTTAGTACTTTTTAAAACAAAAGAGTCTCGAACTCAACGTTCAACTGCCAAAGGAAGAGTAACAGCAGGGCACATACTTAGGGCTGGAATGAAATTTTAAGCACTAGCTGGCGCAAAACAGTAGACATTGGTGTATATATATATATATATATATATATATTTTTTTTTTAATATATGTATGTATATTATGATCTTAACTCTTCTCAACCAGGGACTTTCAAACAAATTGATAACTCACATCAACATGATTTAGATTGAAATACACACAAGAAAAACAATGTGTTCTTTGGGAATTTAAGAACTCAAGAATACCCAAATTTGAATTCAGGTCTTTAAGTGAGAAGCTTGTACTAAGCAACTATGCTACATTTTTGCTGCAGTAACTTATTTTAAACGATTATACCTGGACTATTCTTGGTTTCCTCCAGCAAAATGTACAGGGTACAAACCAGAAGCATGCCACCCAGTTAAGGGTTTAATAATGCATGACTTTTATACTCTGAGTGCATGTATTAAAAAAAAACCGAACCAAGACATGATTGCAAGAGGGACTTTACCTAACAATTGCAATCAGTGTAACCTGGCTTATTGTACCCTCAATGAATCCCCAACAATAAAAAATAAATAAATAAATAAAAATTAAAAAAAAAATCGAACCATGGGCGGTGCCTGTGGCTCAGCGGGTAGGGCGCCGGCCCCATATGCCGAGGGTGGCGGGTTCAAACCCAGCCCCGGCCAAACTGCAACAAAAAAATAGCCGGGCATTGTGGCGGGCGCCTGTAGTCCCAGCTACTCGGGAGGCTGAGGTAAGAGAATTGCCTAAGCCCAAGGATTTGGAGGTTGCTGTGAGCTGTGTGATGCCACGGCACTCTACCGAGGGCAATAAGGTGAGACTCTGTCTCTACAAAAAAAAAAATCGAACCAAGCAAAATAAGATGTTAAGGGCCTCTTGTGCTTTTAAATTAAAGAAAAAAAGGTACCCACTAATTTCCTGAGATATAGCAGGCTTAGTGGTCCTCTATTATGGAAGTTTTTTAACACTGAAGAGAGAAGGGAAAAATTATCCACTACCCCTTTCCAGAATTTAAATAGATGTCAGCAGATATTCTTTAACCCCAAAACTATGGCAGCAGTTCAAATGTGACCAAGGTGAGTGTAGAATGAAGATGTTCTAAACACAGCTAGGGCTCAGCAATTCTAACACACTAAAATCATGATTACATTTTGGAAGAAAATGCACAAAAACCAAATAGGATTTTTTTTTTTTTTTGTAGAGACAGAGTCTCACTGTACTGCCCTCGGGTAGAGTGCCGTGGCGTCACACGGCTCACAGCAACCTCTAACTCTTGGGCTTACACGATTCTCTTGCCTCAGCCTCCCGAGCAGCTGGGACTACAGGCGCCCGCCACAACGCCCGGCTATTTTTTGGTTGCAGTTTGGCCGGGGCTGGGTTTGAACCCGCCACCCTCAGCATATGGGGCCGGCGCCCTACTCACTGAGCCACAGGCACCGCCCAAATAGGAATTTTGAGATTTTCATTTGATGGTAATCTTAATGCAATTAAATTCACAAATATGCTAATTTAAATACCCAATCCTATTTATCTAAAACACACATTGCAAACATACAAATATCTATTCTCTCCACATGTCAGCGCCCATTCATATGGTTTGGAAATGGGGAGAATAGGTTCCCCTTAAGTTGCAAGTCAGCAGGTGTTTCTTTACAGTTAACTTTAGCAAAATTCATACAGAATAGTAATTAACAATGATCTCGTTAAGTCACAAGGAAACACCTTCAAAACTGCATTTTGTTAAAGTTTCTGTACTAAAATGTAGAAAAACTGAACTACACAAATATTGAAAAGTTAAAAATTCCTTAATTTTTTATTCCTGGTACCACTACCACAATTTACAGGGCAATATACCTGATGTAATGAAAAGAAAAAGAAAAAAGCTACAACAGATAAAAGACCTCAGGAATGTACATCTAATGGACACTACATTGCATTAATCAATAGCTGCACTTTTTGCAAACTGTGGCTATGACAGTCCTGAACAAGAAGGGTTTCCTGTTTAAGCTGCAGTAACTTTTCTGACTATGGATCATCGTTCCTTCTGTGGCAGATTTTTACAGTTCCTCTAATGCATTTGGGACGACTGTCTCAAAGTAACCTGCAGCTTTCCTGACAACTCCTCGCGCTCTCTCCTGCTAAGAACTGTAGCCCTTTTATGTTGTTTTTAGAACCTTCTGCTATCATATCCACCACTTCCACCACCAGATCCATAACCACCACCATATGGACTGCCCGAGCTTCTTCCACCAAAACTTCCCCCTTTCATGGGTCCATAATTTGATTGCTGTTATCCACTATAATTTCCAAAATCATTATAGTTCCCACCACCACCATAGTTACCTCCAAAATTTCCTTCTTCATTGTAACCATCATATCCTCCTCCACCACCATATCCATCACCTTGGTTTCCATATCCTGGTCCACCACCACCATAGCCCCTTCTACTACTGTAACCAGAACCACCACCATAGTTCCCACCGTCACCTCCAAATCCATTGTATCCACCATCACCTCCTCCATAACTACCTCTGCTGCCACCACCTCCACCACATCCTCCTCTTCCACCAAAGTTTCCACCACGGCCAAAATTACCTCCACCACCTCTAAAGTTTCCTCCCAGACCCATAAAGTTGCCAGATCCACCTCCACAACCTCTTTGCGATCCAGCAGACTGCATCTCTTGTTTAGAAAGGGCCTTTTTCACTTCACAATTATGCCCATTAATAGTGTGGTATCTCTGAACAACAGTTTTCTCAACAGTATCATGATCATCAAAAGTTACAAAATCAGGGCGGCGCCTGTGGCTCAGTGAGTAGGGCGCCGACCCCATATGCCGAGGGTGGCGGGTTCAAAGCCAGCCCCGGCCAAACTGCAACAAAAAAATAGCTGGGCGTTGTGGCGGGCGCCTGTAGTCCCAGCTGCTCCGGAGGCTGAGGCAAGAGAATCGCGGAAGCCCAAGAGTTAGAGGTTGCTGTGAGCTGTGTGATGCCACGGCACTCTACCGAGGGCCATAAAGTGAGACTCTGGCTCTACAAAATAAATAAATAAATAAATAAAATAAAATAGATAAACCTTTGGCCATAACAACTAGAAATAGAAAAGTAAAATTTCTAGTAACCTCAATCGGAAATGATAAAGGGGAAATAACAACTGATCCCACAGACATACAAGAGATCATCTCTGAATACTACCAGAAACTCTATGCCCTGAAATTTGACAGTGTGAAGGAAATGGATCAATATTTGGAGTCACACCCTCTCCCTAGACTTATCCAGGAAGAAACAGAGCTCCTGAACAGACGAATTTCAATCACTGAGATTAAAGAAACAATAATAAAGCTTCCAACCAAAAAATTCCCTGGTCCAGATGGCTTCACACCAGAATTCTATCAAACCTTCAAGGAAGAGCTTATTCCTGTATTGCAGAAATTATTCCAAAAAATTGAGGAGGAAGGAATCTTCCTCAACATGTTCTATGAAGCAAACATTACCCTGATACCAAAACCAGGAAAAGACCCAACTAAAAAGGAGAATTTTAGACCAATTTCACTCATGAATATAGATGCAAAAATTCTCAACAAAATCTTAACCAATAGATTACAGCTTATCATCAAAAAAGTCATACATCATGATCAAGTAGGTTTCATCCCAGGGATGCAAGGCTGGTTTATACACAAGTCCATAAACGTTATCCATTGTATTAACAGAGGCATAAATAAAGATCATATGATCCTCTCAATAGATGCAGAAAAAGCATTCAATAAAATCCAGCATCCTTTTCTAATTAGAACACTGAAGAGTATAGGCATAGGTGGCACATTTCTGAAACTGATTGAAGCTATCTATGACAAACCAATGGCTAATATTTTACTGAATGGAGTAAAACTGAAAGCTTTTCCTCTTAAAACTGGAACCTGGGCGGCGCCTGTGGCTCAGTGAGTAGGGCGCCGGCCCCATATGCCGAGGGTGGCGCGTTCAAACCCAGCCCCAGCCAAACTGCAACAACAACAAAAAATAGCCGGGCGTTGTGGCGGGCGCCTGTAGTCCCAGCTGCTTGGGAGGCAAGAGAATCGCGTAAGCCCAAGAGTTAGAGGTTGCTGTGAGCCGTGTGACACCATGGCACTCTATCGGAGGGCGGTACAGTGAGACTGTCTCTACAAAAAAAAAAAAAAAACTGGAACCTGACAAGGTTGTCTTCTGTCACCTTTACTATTCAACATAGTGCTGGAAGTTCTAGCCAATACAATTAGGCAAGACAAGGAAATGAAGGGAATCCAAATGGGAGCAGAGGAGGTCTAACTCTCCTTCTTTGCTGACAACGTGATCCTATACTTAGAGAATCCCAAAGACTCAACCACGAGACTCCTGGAAGTCATCAAAAAATACAGTAATGTCTCAGGATATAAAATCAATGTCCACAAGTCAGTAGCCTTTGTATATGCCAATAACAGTCAAGATGAGAAGCTACTAGTAAATGTGGAATGTAAAGGTCTTAGCAAAATAACTAAGACAATGCTATGAAAGCTATGTTAACTAGTGTGATGAAAATGTGTCAAACGATCTATGAACCAAGTGTATGGTGCCCCATGATCATATTAATGTACACAGCTATGATTTAAGAAAAATTAAAAAAAAGAAAAAAAAAAGATGAGAAGCTAATTAAGGACACAACTCCCTTCACCATAGTCTCAAAGAAAATGAAATACCTAGGAATATACCTAACAAAGGAGGTGAAGGACCTCTATAAAGAAAATAATGAAATCCTAAGAAAGGAAATAGAAGAGGACATTAACAAATGGAGGAACATACCATGCTCATGGATAGGAAGAATCAACATTGCTAAAATGTCTATACTTCCCAAAGCAATCTACCTATTCAATGCCATTCCTATTAAAATACCAAACATCATACTTTCAAGATTTGGAAAAAATGATTCTGAGTTTTGTATGGAACCAGAAAAAAAAACGTATAGCTAAGGCAGTTCCTAGTAATAAAAATAAAGCTGGGGGCATCACCATACCAGATTATAGGCTGTACTACAAAGCCATAGTGGTCAAGACAGCATGATACTGGCACAAAAAAAGAGATATAGACACTTGGAATCAAATAGAAAACCAGGAAATAAAACTAACATCTTACAACCACCTAATCCTTGATAAACCAAACAAGAACATGCCTTGGGGGAAAGACTCCCTATTCAATAAATGGTGTTGGGAGAACTGGATGTCTACATGTAAAAGACTGAAACTGGACTCACACCTTTCCCCACTCACAAAAATTGATTCAAGATGGATAAAGGACTTAAATTTAAGACATGAAACAATAAAAATCCTCAAAGAAAGCATAGGAAAAACACTGGAAGATATTGGCCTGGGGAAAGACTTCATGAAGAAGACTGCCGTGGCATTTGCAACAACAACAAAAATAAACAGATGGAACTTAATTAAACTGAAGAGCTTCTGTACAGCTAAGGAGACAACAACCAAAGCAAATAGACAACATACACAATTGGAAAAGATATTTGTATATTTTGAATCAGACAAAAGCTTGATCACTAGGATCTATAGCGAACTCAAATTAATCCACATGAAAAAAGCCAACAATCCCACATATCAATGGGCAAGAGACATGAATAGAACTTTCTCTAAAGATGACAGATGAATGGCTAACAAACATATGAAAAAATGTTCATCATCCCTATCTATTAGAGAAATGCAAATCAAAACCACCCTGAGATACCATCTAACCCCAGCGAGAATGGCCCACATCACAAAATCTCAAAACTGCAGATGCTGGCGTGGATGTGGAGAGAAGGGAACACTTTAACACTGCTGATGGGACTGCAAATTAGTACAACCTTTTTGGAAGGAAGTATGGAGAAACCTCAAAGCACTCAAGCTAGACCTCCCATTTGATCCTGCAATCCCATTACTGGGCATCTACCCAGAAGGAAAAAAATCTTTTTATCATAAGAACACTTGCACTAGACTGTTTATTGCAGCTCAATTTACAATTGCCAAAATGTGGAAACAGCCTAAATGCCCACCAACCCAGGAATGGATTAACAAGCTGTGGTATATGTACCCCATGTAATACTATTCAGCCATTAAAAAAAAAAAAATGGAGACAAGGGCCGCGCCTGTGGCTCAGAGGGGTAGGGCGCTGGCCCCCTATGCCAGAGGTGGTGGGTTCAAACCCAGCCCCGGCCAAAAACTGCGAAAAGAAAAAAAAAAAAAGGAGACTTTACATCCTTCGTATTAACCTGGATGGAAGTGGAAGACATTATTCTTAGTAAAGCATCACAAGAACGGAGAAGCATGAATCCTATGTACTCAATTTTTTTTTTAAACAAATTCTGTATTCTTTTTTTTTTGCACTTTTTGGCCGGGGCTGGGTTTGAACCTGCCACCTCTGGCATACGGGGCCGGCGCCCTATCCCTTTGAGCCACAGGCGCTGCCTTTATGTACTCAATTTTGATATGAGGACAATTAATGACAATTAAGGTCATGGTGGGCATGGGAGAAGGGGAGAGCAGAGAGAGAAAGAAGGAGGAAGGGGTGGAGAAAGGAAGAGCAGAGAGAGGGAAGGAGGGAGGGGGTGGGGGCCTTGGTGTGTGCCACACCTTTTGGGGGCAAGACATGATTGCAAGAGGGACTTTACCTAACAAATGCAATGAGTGTAACCTGGCTTATAGTACCCTCAATGAATCCCCAACAATAAAAAAAAAAAAAGAATGTATATATGTTAATTAGAAGTACACTACTACATTTCTTTAATGAATTAAATTTAAGAATGTGGATTGTGGGGCTGCACCTGTGGGTCAAAGGAGTAGGGCGCTGGCCCCATATGCTGGAGGTGACGGGTTCAAACCCAGTCCCGGCCAAAAAAGAGAAAAGAATGTGGATTGTTTCACTGACATGCTATATTTATCATCACTATTATTTCTTGCATGTAAGCATTTAATATTAAAGCAAGAAATAGTAAACTACAAAATCCTGCACAAAAGCATGGCTGCAAATCTTTACCTTCTTCCCCAAACTTTCATTTTCTCTCTCAAACCCTGATTTTGAGCTTTAGATAGTCAATTCTAGAAACCTTTGCACAGCAGCTTTGTTTAATACGTGGGTAACTATATACAGATGAGGAGAAGGGAGGCATGTCCCAATAAAACCATCCTAAGTTGAAAATATCCTAAGGTGAAATGTGTTTAAGACACCTACCCTACTGAACATCACAGCTTAGCCTAGCCTGCCTTAAATATGCTTGGAACACTTATGTTAGCCTACAGATGAGTGAAATCACCTAACACAAAGCCTATTTTTATAATAAAGTGTTGAATGGCTCATGTCATTTATTGAACAGTACACCAGAAGTGAAGAAGAAGATGCTTCCCTGTCCTACCCAGCATCTGAGAGAGCATCACACTGCATAGCACTAGCCCAGGGAAACACCAAAAGTCAAATTAAAGTACAATTTCTACTGAATGTGCACTGCTTTTGCACCATCATAAAGTTAAAAATCTTAAGTTTAATTATCATGAGTAGGGGGCCATCTGTGTAGGGGAGAGGATTGGAAAAAGTTGAAAGTCTGAGAGATTACTCCTGAAAAGGGGGCCATTCTCATCTTTTCAAATCCAAAGTATGTGGGGAATCAGATGTTTTTTTTTTTTGGAATAAAATTAGAATTGTTTTATATCATCTACTTTGTAGGGTTAGGAAAATTTGTTGCTTCTACATAAAATTGACAACATCATTTATAGACAAACTTTGTATAAAACAAAGCACTTATTTATTTATTTATTTTATTTTTTTTGTAGAGACAGAGTCTCGCTATACTGCCCTCGGGTAGAGTTCCGTGGCGTCACACGGCTCACAGCAACCTCTAACTCTTGGGCTTACGCGATTCTCTTGCCTCAGCCTCCCAAGCAGCTGGGACTACAGGCGCCGGCCACAACGCCCGGCTATTTTTTGTTGCAGTTTGGCCGGGGCTGGGTTTGAACCCGCCACCCTCAGCATATGGGGCCAGCGCTCTACTCACTGAGCCACAGGCACGCCCAGCACTGATTTATTTTAAGAAGTATGTGGAAAATCTCACAAATTTATGAGGAAATAACCAATTATAAAGATTTAGAATGAAATAAACCAATGCAAATGAGTATAGGGACATTATTTCCTAGTCTGCAATCTAAGTAAGTTCTATGAAGTTGTCAACATTTCTTTTTTTTTTTTTTTTATTGTTGGGGATTCATTGAGGGTACAATAAGCCAGGTTACACTGATTGCAATTGTTAGGTAAAGTCCCTCTTGTAATCATGTCTTGCCCCCATAAACTGTGACACACACCAAGGCCCTACCCCCCTCCCTCCATCCCTCTTTCTGCTTCCCCCCCCATAACCTTAATTGTCATTAATTGTCCTCATATCAGAATTGAGTACATAGGATTCATGCTTCTCCATTCTTGTGATGCTTTACTAAGAATAATGTCTTCCACTTCCATCCAGGTTAATACCAAGGATGTAAAGTCTCCATTTTTTTTAATGGCTGAATAGTATTCCATGGTATACATATACTACAGCTTGTTAATCCATTCCTGGGTTGGTGGGCATTTAGGCTGTTTCCACATTTTGGCGATTGTAAATTGAGCTGCAATAAACAGTCTAGTACAAGTGTCCTTATGATAAAAGGATTTTTTTCCTTCTGGGTAGATGCCCAGTAATGGGATTGCAGGATCAAATGGGAGGTCTAGCTTGAGTGCTTTGAGGTTTCTCCATACTTCCTTCCAGAAAGGTTGTACTAGTTTGCAGTCCCACCAGCAGTGTAAAAGTGTTCCCTTCTCTCCACATCCACGCCAGCAACTGCAGTTTTGAGATTCTGTGATGTGGGCCATTCTCACTGGGGTTAGATGATATCTCAGGGTTGTTTTGATTTGCATTTCTCTAATATATAGAGATGATGAACATTTTTTCATGTGTTTGTTAGCCATTCATCTGTCATCTTTAGAGAAAGTTCTATTCATGTCTCTTGCCCATTGATATATGGGATTGTTGGCTTTTTTCATGTGGATTAATTTGAGTTCGCTATAGATCCTAGTGATCAAGCTTTTGTCTGATTGAAAATATCCAAATATGCTTTCCCATTGTGTAAGTTGTCTATTTGCTTTGGTTATTGTCTCCTTAGCTGTACACAAGCTTTTCAGTTTAATGAAGTCCCATTTGTTTATTTTTGTTGTTGTTGCAATTGCCATGGCAGTCTTCTTCATGAAGTCTTTCCCCAGGCCAATATCTTCCAGTGTTTTTCCTATGCTTTCTTGGAGGATTTTTATTGTTTCATGCCTTAAATTTAAGTCCTTTATCCATCTTGAATCAATTTTTGTGAGTGGGGAAAGGTGTGAGTCCAGTTTCAGTCTTTTACATGTAGACATCCAGTTCTCCCAACACCATTTATTGAATAGGGAGTCTTTCCCCCAGGGTATGTTCTTGTTTGGTTTATCGAAGATTAGGTGGTTGTAAGATGTTAGTTTCATTTCTTGGTTTTCGATTCGATTCTAAGTGTCTATGTCTCTGTTTTTGTGCCAGTACCATGCTGTCTTGACCACTATGGCTTTGTAGTACAGACTAAAGTCTGGTATGGTGACGCCCCCAGCTTTATTTTTATTACTAAGAAGTGCCTTACCTATACGGGGTTTTTTCCGGATCCATACAAAATGCAGAATCATTTTTTCCAAATCTTGAAAGTACGATGTTGGTATTTTGATAGGAATGGCATTGAATAGGTAGATTGCTTTGGGAAGTATAGACATTTTAACAATGTTGATTCTTCCCATCCATGAGCATGGTATGTTCTTCCATTTGTTAATATCCTCTGCTATTACCTTTCTGAGGAGTTCATAGTTTTCTTTATAGAGGTCCTTCACCTCCTTCGTTAGGTATATTCCTAGGTATTTCATTTTCTTTGAAACTATGGTGAAGGGAGTTGTGTCCTTAATTAGCTTCTCATCTTGACTGTTATTGGCATATACAAAGGCTACTGACTTGTGGACATTGATTTTATATCCTGAAACATTACTGTATTTTTTGATGACTTCTAGGAGTCTTGTGGTTGAGTCTTTGGGGTTCTCTAAGTATAAGATCATGTCATCAGCAAAGAGGGAGAGTTTGACCTCCTCTGCTCCCATTTGAATTCCCTTTATTTCCTTGTCTTGCCTAATTGTATTGGCTAGAACTTCCAGCACTATGTTGAATAGTAAAGGTGACAGAGGACAACCTTTCTGGTTCCAGTTCTAAGAGGAAAAGCTTTCAGTTTTACTCCATTCAGTAAAATATTGGCTGTGGGTTTGTCATAGATAGCTTCAATTAGTTTTAGAAATGTGCCACCTATGCCTATACTCTTCAGTCTCCTAATTAGAAAAGGATGTTGGATTTTATCAAATGCTTTTTCTGCATCTATTGAGAGGATCATGTGATCTTTATTTTTGCCTCTGTTAATATGGTGGATAACGTTTATGGACTTGCGTATGTTAAACCAGCCTTGCATCCCTGGGATGAAGCCTACTTGATCATGATGAATGACTTTTTTGATGATAAGCTGTAATCTATTGGCTAGGATTTTGTTGAGAATTTTTGCATCTATATTCATGAGTGAGATTTGTCTGAAATTCTCCTTTTTGTTTGGGTCTTTTCCTGGTTTTGGTATCAGGGTGATGTTTGCTTCATAGAATGTGTTGGGGAAGATTCCTTCTTCCTCAATTTTTTGGAATAATTTCTGCAGTACAGGAATAAACTCTTCCTTGAAGGTTTGATAGAATTCTGGTGTGAAGCCATCTGGACCAGGGCATTTTTTGGTTGGAAGATTTTTTATTGTTTCTTTGATCTCAGTGCTTGAAATTGGTCTTTTCAGGAGCTCTATTTCTTCCTGGCTGAGTCTAGGGAGAGGGTGTGATTCCAAATATTCATCCATTTCCTTCACATTGTCAAATTTCTGGGCATAGAGTTTCTGGTAGTATTCAGAGATGATCTCTTGTATCTCTGTGGGATCAGTTATTATTTCCCCTTTATCATTTCTGATTAAGGTTACTAGAGATTTTACTTTTCTCTTCCTCATTAGTCTGGCCAATGGTTTATCTATTTTATTAATTTTTTTCAAAAAACCAACTCCTTGTTTCATTAATTTTCTGAATGATTCTTTTGTTTTCAATTTCATTGATCTCTGCTTTGATTTTGGATATTTCTTTTCTTCTACTGAGTTTAGGCTTAGATTATTCTTCTTTTTCCAATTCCATAAGATCTCTTGTGAGATTGTTGATGTGCTCTCTTTCTGTTTTTCGAATGTAGGCATCTAAAGTGATGAATTTTCCTTTCAAAACTGCTTTTGCAGTATCGCACAGGTTTTGGTAGCTTGTGTCTTCATTGTTGTTATGCTCAAGGAAGTTAATGATTTCCTACTTTATTTCTTCCTGCACCCATCTGTTATTCAACAGAAGATTGTTTAATTTCCATGCCTTTGTGTGGGGTCAAGCGTTTTTGATAGAGTTGAGTTCCACCTTTAGTGCCTTATGGTCTGAGAAGATACAAGGTAAAATTTCAATTCTTTTGATTCTGTTGATATTTGTTTTGTGTCCCAGGATATGATCAATTTTGGAGAATGTTCCATGGGGTGATGAGAAGAATGTATATTCTTTATCTTTGGGGTGGAGTGTTCTATATGCATCTATCAAGCACAGTTGTTCTAGGGTCTCATTTAAATCTCTTATATCTTTGTTTAATTTCTGTTTAGAGGATCTGTCCAGCTCAGTAAGAGGAGTGTTAAGGTCCCCTGTTATGATGATATTATCGGATATCATATTGCTCAGACTGAGTAAGGTCTGTTTCAAGAATCTGGGAGCATTTAAATTGGGTGCATAAATATTTAGAATTGAAATGTCTTCTTGTTGTATTTTTCCCTTGACCAATATAAAGTGACCATCTTTGTCTTTTTTGACTTTAGTTGCTTTAAATCCACATGTATCTGAAAATAAGATTGCAACTCCTCTTTTCTTCTGAATTCCATTTGCCTGAAAAATTGTCTTCCAACCCTTGACTCGGAGCTTTAATTTGTCTTTTGAAGCCAGGTGTGTTTCTTGCAGACAGCAAATGGATAGCTTGTGTTTTTTAATCCAGTCAGCCAATCTATGTCTCTTCGGTGGGGAATTCAAGCCATTAACATTTATTGAGATAATTGATAAGTGTGGTAGTATTCTATTCATCTTATTTTGTGAGAGTCCATTGCTTAGTTTTATCTTTTGCATCAGTGTGAAGGTTAGGTTCTGTCCTTTAATTTCTGAATTCTTACTTTGCTGCTGATCCATTGTGCTGGTCAGTGTGCAGAACAGGTTGAAGTATTTCCTGTAGAGCTGGTCTTGTTGTGGTGAATTTCCTCAATGTTTGTATATCCGTAAATGATTGGATTTCTCCGTCAATTTTTAAGCTTAGCTTAGCAGGGTACAGAATTCTGGGCTGGAATTTGTTCTGTTTAAGTAGATTAAAGGTAGATGACCATTGTCTTCTTGCTTGGAAAGTTTCATTAGAGAAGTCTGCGGTCACTCTGATGGATTTGCCCCTGTAGGTCAACTGGCGCTTACTCCTGGCAGCTTGCAGAATCTTTTCTTTTGTCTTGACTTTGGACAGGTTCATCACAATGTGTCTTGGAGAAGCTCGGTTAGAGTTGAGGTGTCCTGGGGTCCAATATCCCTCTGAAAGCAGTGTGTCAGAATCTTTGGTGATATTTGGAAAATTTTCTTTTATAATATTCTCTAGTATGGCTTCCATTCCTCTGGGGCATTCTTCTTCCCCTTCTGGAATTCCTATAACTCGTATGTTGGAACGCTTCATAAAGTCCCATAATTCTGACAGTGAACGTTCTACTTTCTCTCTCGTTTTCTGCCTCTTTTACTATCTGAGTTATCCCAGGAACTTTGTCTTCTACCTCTGAAATTCTTTCTTCTGCATGATCTAACCTGTTGCTGATACTTTCCATTGCATCTTTAAGTTCCCTAATTGACTGTTTCAGTTCCTTCAGCTCTGCTATATCCTTTTTATATTCTTCATATCGTTCATCTCTTATTTGATTCTGTTTTTGGATTTCCTTTTGGTTATTTTCCACTTTATTAGCAGTTTCCTTCATTGTTTCCATCATTTCCTTCATTGTTTTCATCAGGTGTATTCTAAATTCCCTTTCTTTCATTCCTAACATTTCTTTATAGGTGGAATCCTCTGCAGTAGCTACCTCATGGTCCCTTGGTGGGGTTGTTCTGGACTGGTTCTTCATGTTGCCTGGAGTTTTCTGCTGATTCTTCCTCATGAGTGATTTCTTTTATCTGTTTCCTTTCACTTCCTCTTGCTCTTTAAGTTCTCATGCCTGTGGACTAAGGGTTACAGGACCAGAAGGGTGAGAAGGATGAACAGCAAAAAAGGGATGAAAGAAAGGAGGACCGAGTGATAAGAAAAAAAAAAGAAAAATAGAGAAAGGAGAGGCGGTGGGTAAAAGGAATATTGACAAAAAGAAGAGAGGCACAGAAAGAGGGAGACAGAGCAGTATAGGTGTACAGTAGGGTACTTTGACACAACCTTAAAACAACCCCACCTTCTGGGTGTGCCCAGTTGGGTGGTTCCCTTGAGGTCAGCAGCTCTTTGCTAACCTGATCAGACACAGTACCCCACCTCCACCAGGTAGAGAGGAAAGACAAAAATGCTATAAATCAAACCAAAACAAGCAAACAGAAAACTTTATGGGATAAAATTGGGTGAAAAACCAAATAATAGCGGTAGAAACACTAGCAAAAATGAAGTTCTAGTTATTGAAAAAGGCGGCAATGGGAAATTATAATTAAACTAGAAAAATTGAGAAAGAAAAAGGATCTGCATGGAAAAGTTGAAATTAAAAAACAAAACAACATCAAAATAAACAAAAAAACAACCAAAACAAAAAAAAAAACCACAACCAAAAACAAAGCAGTATGTATATGTTATTAAATATTGTCTGGGCAACACGTGGTCTTCTGGGGTATGAGATGTTAATCACAGTTCTGATACGACTGGAGGCTGCTGATTTCTCAAACCCCAGCAGGTAGACACCCTAAATCTCTCTTCTGCCCACTTAAAAGGCACTTTGAACTTGTAAACTTGCTGAGCAGAAGCTTTCCCAGGAAAGTGCTTGTCACTGGAATCACTGCTGAAGTGGCTATCCACTTACCCAGTGTGCCAAAAACGGTTTCATTCTGCCCCTGAGGGTTAGGGCTGCAAGATGGCTCAGACCCCACCCTTAGGCTACTTGGTCACTGGGTTACCAGCTCCCACCCATTTCTAGCTCTGCGATTTTGAAGGCAGAGCTTTCCAGGGCAGATCACTCACAATTGCTCCCTGTGACCCACAGCCAAACACTATTAGCTCCGCTGGCTCAGCGGCTCAGACTGGGGCCCTAGATAACGGCCAAAGTTCTCCACACTCCCTCTCAGGCTCTCCCCAAGGCAGTTCAACTGAGTGCCAAGTCCAAAGACACCAAAACAGTTCATAGGTAAGGTTTGGTTTGCAGTCTCGCTGCTACTGAACTTACAGTTGCAGGCGGGTTTAGATGGATTGAACACATGCGACCACTTGCCGTTTTTCCACTGTTTTAGTCCTCCTCTTGGGGTCCAGAAGTCTCTCGCTGACTCCCTGTATCCTCACAGGGGTGATGATAGGCAGATCCCACCAGCCAGAGATGCCTGGAGTCCTATCTCCCCAGACTCACGGTGCCCAGATGCAAGGAAGCTGTTACTCGGCCGCCATCTTGCTCCACCTACCTCCGGAATCAGATGTTTTTAAGAAGCTACCTAGGCTTGGCACCTGTAGCACCTGTAGTGGTTACAATGCCGGCCACATGCACCAAGGCTGGTGGGTTCAAAGCCAGCCCCAGCCAGATAAGCAGCAATGACAACTGCAACAAAAAATAGCAGGGAGTTGTAGTGGGCACCTGTAGTCCCAGCTACTTGGGAGGCTGAGGCAAGAGAATTGCTTAAGCCCAAGAGTTTGAGGTTGCTGTGAGCTGTGACGCCACAGAACTCTACTGCGGGTGACACAGTAAGACTCTGTCTCAAAAAAAAAGAAAAAAAAAAAGCTACCTAATCCATGACCGTCATTATGTTATAAGATCCATTCTATTTCTAAGAGAGTTGGGGAGAAGCAGAGCAAAACAGAGGGTGGGTGGTGTGGGTGGAATGGATATGGAAAGGCAGGAAGAGAGTGACCTGGGGAAGAAGCTTAGGGAGAAATGCAAATAGACAAAAGGCGGATTAGGAGAGATGGAGAAAGTGGGATAGGACGGGTCTCAGCCAGCAGGAGCAGGTGGGCCAAAAGAAGATGGATCACAAATCCACGAGACACTCCTTTACTTTCCCAATGTACTTTCTCATTTAAATTTACCATCTCAGATTCAGATTGAGGTCTTAGTGCTTTCCCAATCTGTATTTTTACATCTTAAAAATATTCTTTGGTGCTTAATAAATAATTCTACACTACCTCCACAGGCACATGGGAAGGTATTTATTTTCTTTCTTTTTCTTTTTCTTTTCTTTTCTTTTTTTTTGAGACAGAGTCTTAACTGTCGCCCACAGTAGAGTGCTGTGGCATCACAGCTCACAGCAACCTCAAATTCTGGGGCTTAAGCAATTCTCTTGCCTCAGCCTCCCAAGTAACTGGGACTACAGGCACCTGCCACAATACCCAGCTAGGTATTGATTTTCTTAACATTAATAGTCATCATCTAGTTCAGGTGGTTAGTCTAATACTCAGAAGCTTTCCTTCCTGGTCTTACCTATCACTGCACCACATGCTAAAGTCCCCAACTAAGTCTGTGTTCATTGCAAATTTCCTATGTCCTGTAGATGTTGAAGGATGGGCTGGATGGACAAGGAACTTTCTTCCATCAGAGAGCATCTGTCCATGATGAATAAAATGCCCTGAGCTATTTCCATAGCTAACCTTTCATGAAAGAGAATTCTCTCCTACTCAGGACTGAGAAATGTGGTCTGGAATCTTCAGCCTTTCCTCTCCTCCCCTCCCTGCCTGTGACACTCAGAGTCACAGGGCATCTGTGAGGGGACAACCCAGACTTTAAGCCCAGAACAGAGGCATCTGTCATGCAGGGGTAGTTGGCCCTCAGAAGGGAGCTTGGAGATGGGCGAAGAATGCAGTTTGGAAAGTGAGGAAGACTGGGAAGCTTGTGACCAGGAGAAAGGAAAAGCCCTGCCCATTCTGCCCTGGGGACCCTGTGCTCAGCAGAGACTAGCAGGGACTGTGGGGTTTGTGCTTGGAGGGGAGGGTCAGGCCAGCCACATACCCACAGCTGACACCTATTGCATGGGCTTCTGTCAGACAGAGGGTGTTCTAAGAAAAACGGCAGAAACAGCTCACCTGTTGTCTCCATGCAGGAGTTTCTTTTCCCTATAACTGTCTCCTGTTTTTCTCCTGCTGCAGTGGACAGCACAGGCCCTTCTCCCTAAAGTGTGTGGGTGGTGGCACAGGAAGTAAAGGACTTGTGATCAGCACTGTGGGGTGACTTCTCAAGACTGATCTTGTATAAAGAGGAATCCTGGAGAAAAAGGAGAAAACAGAGGTCAGAAAAGGTTCTTTCCCAGGTGAATGTCATAACCTCACTGAGTGGCCTGTTATCTTCCCGCAGTGCTGCCTCTGTGACTTGCTAATCTCTGAGTCTTCAAACTCGTGCCTGACACCTTCAGTCACAGACACCCAGGCCCCTGACATCCCCTCCCATCTCTATCTAACTGACACCCAACAAAATAGGAGTTGTCAAGAGGCTGGAAGGAGGATTATCCTGCATAGGGCTTAACCCATAGACCTAGGCTAGGAATGAGGCTGGGCTGCAGGAGTTGTGTAGGGGCCACACATGAGGCACCATCTGATTACTGTAGAGCAGGACTAAGAAAACTGTATCTATAAATGGTGTGTTAATGTGCAGAAAAAGTGGAAATTTTGGACAAAGAGGGTTGATAAGAACAAACCTACTCTGTCTGACTGTATAACACATTCCAAGCTAAACCAAATGAATCGGTGTCATTCTGGCCTCCAAATAGTAATAATTTGTAATAAAAAGGGAAATACAGAAACAAACCAGTGAAAAATAAAAGTCGTATTTGTACCAGATTATAAAGCCTGTTTTATTCCATTACTGTTCTAAAAAATATATAATCAGCCAAATCATGTACCAGGAAACTCATGTGACTCAATACTGACAATACTTTCATTTCATAGAAACCTTGTTATTTATCTAATTCTTACACAGTGGTTGGTTTAGATAAAAAATAATTCAGCCAAGATGTTTGAGACAAAAAAGGTTTCTCTCTTTTTTTGATACCATCGTAGGTGTTTTTTCCCGTGGCCTCTTCCCTTCTGCTCTCCCTGAGAACTCTCCTTCTGATGACTGTCAGGGCCAAGGTGGCATCTGTTAGTGTGTGTCCGGATGGCCATGTTAGTGTATTACTACAATCCTTTCTGGTTGATCAGACACACCCATTCTGGTGGGCAGTGTCTACCATTTGTTCAGACCAGCTATTAATATTTTTATATCATCTTTGATCCATACCATATATTCCTCTCTATAATGCCCTGAGTTCAGATCCTTCTATTTAACCTGCCAAATATCTTAACTGGCCCTTAGGAAACTCTAACCCAATATGTCCCAGACAGAACTCATGGGCTGCTATTGCCCTCAGACCTATACTCCCTAGCCTGGTCACTCGCAGCTTCAGCTTTTCAGCATATACACCAATACCTGGACATTACCCTGGATTTGCCTATCTGCCTTTCCCTCTCATCCAGCTGCTCCCTGGCACCATCCACGTCATCCTTAGGCATCTCTAAGCATCATCCTCCCCTGTGTCACCCCCTGCCCTGCTCCTGTCGGTCCCCATCATCTTCCTGATCAGTGGATGAGGATACAAAAAAAATAAGTTTCATCATGAGTCAAAAATCATTGAACCTCAGGGCTGGGTTATATGAAGAATCATTGAATTATTGCATATGCATCTCTAGATGTTTTAAATTTTATCATTGCCCTATCAGAGTAGGTAAGTTACGTGAATCATTTCATTTTTATCATCTATAAACAATTTCACCGTATTCTTCTACTACATGGTACACCTTATTGCCCTGGTGCTGTGGCATCATAGCTCATTGTCAAATGCTGTGGCATCATAGCTCACAGCAACCTTAAATTCTTGGGCTCAAGCGATCCTCTTGCCTCAGCCTCCTGAGTACCTGGGACTACAAGTTCCTGCCACAATGCCCAGCTAGTTTATAGAGACAAGGTCTCACTCTTGCTCAAGCAATGCACCCACCTTGCCTCTTAGAGTGCTGGGATTATAAGCAAGAGCCATTGCCGCCTGCCAGCTTTTACGTTCTTTCTTTCTTTCTTTTTTTTTTTGAGACAGAATCTCACTATATCACCTTTGGTAGAGTGCCCTGGTGTCACAGCTCACAGCAACTCTTGGGCTTAAGCAATTCTCTTGCCTCAGGCTCCCAAGTATCTGGGACTACAGGCGCCCACTACAACGCCCAGCTATTTTTTTGTTGCAGTTGTTTAGTTGGCCTGGGCTGGGTTCAAGCCCGCCACCCTCAGTGTACATGGTCGGTGCCGTAACCACTGTGCTACAGGCACCAACCTGTGCTTTTACTTTCTGATTCTCCTAAAAAGGAGAAGAAAATGTTTAAATATATGTGTTTAAATCACTGATGGAATTAAAATAGCCTTTAATAAAATAGCCTTATGGCTATTTTAACTGCCTTATGGCTGCTCTTCTGACACTGCTCAACCAAATTTATGATTGAAATACATTTTTGATAGGTATTTCATGTTTGTTTTACTTCCCAAATAATAAAAATGTAGGCATGTTTTTACTTCTTAAATAATGAAAATGTGGGTTAATTTCACCTAAACTAATTCATGTCACTGATGAGTTTTATGTGTATTCTTCTTTAGCAGAGTTTAAGACAACTGTGAAGCAGCATCAGGACAAGAGCTTGCAACTGGTGTTTGGATGCTCTTCCAGATCTTTGATCTGGACGGTGATCAGTGCCTCAGTCATGAAGAGTTTCTTGGGGTGTTAAAAAACAGGATGCATCAAGGCTTATGGGTGACAGATTTGAGTTTTTAAATAAATACATGTTTACATATAATTAACTGACGGGTATTAAACCTAGGATTTAGGCAAATGTGCAGAGTCATTAAATGGAGTTTTGTCATTAGTAGATCAATAAGCTATAATTGAAACACTGAAATATCTTTTACAGATGAAAGTCAACATTTTTTCCTGCTTTAAAAAAAAAAAAAATCGGGCGGTGCCTGTGGCTCAGTGAGCAGGGCACTGGCCCCATATACCGAGGGTGGCAGGTTCAAACCCGGCCCCGGCCAAACTGCAACAAAAAAATAGCTGGGTGTTGTAGTCCCAGCTACTCGGAAGGCTGAGGCAGGAGAATCGCCTAAGCCCAGGAGTTGGAGGTTGCTGTGAGCCGTGTGACGCCACGGCACTCTACCGAGGGCAATAAAGTGAAACTCTGTCTCTAAAAAAAAAAAAAAAAAAAAATCTGATCATGGCCATGACACCAGGGAGGGACAGGCTGGGGCTGCTTGTCTGCACCCTCGCAGTGGGTGCCACGTGCCCAGAAAAAAAAAAAATAATAAAATAAAATCTGAATCTACTCAGAAATCACTGCCCAGAAATCATAGACTAGAGCCTGACTTTGGGTTCTGCAATTAGTTACACTTAGACTCACATTTCAGCTCTACCATTTATTAACTGCTGAATCTTGGCAATACCACTTAATTTCACTGAGTCTCAGATTCCTCATCTGTACAGAATCTACCAAAAAGAATATGTGTAAAATACTTAGTGTAGTGGCTGAGGTACATGAAGTCAATGTTAACTATTGTTTTTCATTCAAGTCTACCTGTTAGTCTGTAACTGTGGTACAGAACAATTTTGTATAGATTGTAATCTGCTAAGAATGCTCCTGAGAAAGAAATCATAAGGGGAAAAGCAGGGCCCACAGAGAATCAGTGGTACGTCCCAGGTAGGTAGTTGGGCTGTAGGAAAGGAAGGCAAAGGAGGGGAAGCAGAGAAGGAGAATACAGTGCTGCTCATGGGACAAACCTGTTTTGTTTACAACTTAGAAAACCAATTTGGTTTCCTGGAACAAAGATAATATATAGAAAATTAATAAATATGACATTCACTAGCACATCCAACATCCTATAATTAGGTGATCATATTCCTGGAAATTAAACTTCTCTGGAGTTAACAATTTAATGTACCTGGGAGCCCATTTGCCCTTTCTGGAAAACATTAAAAAGAAGAGCTGTAAGTCAGTAGTAGGAAGGAGAACATATACATATATAATCTGAAGTAGATGTTGGCTTCCATTGGCTAATCTCCAGCAATGGCCATAGGATCCAAATATTTTGTAATCTTGACTTTCTCCTTTTGTTGAGAGATGTAATAACCATATAATTTTTTTTTTTTACCATGAAGGGGCACTGATTTCTTTATTTATTAGACTCAAGTGCTTTAGTACAGAATGGTACACAGCTGATACATGTTTGTGCTTCAATACTTCCAAACACTGAGATTCAGATAATTCCAAGGTAAACAAGTTTCAAGACAGACTAGCTTTATTAAAAATATCCTTTTGATAAATTATTTTTATATAAATAACAGAGAAAAGAAAATCAACATGTTGGACAAACAAGGTTTTGAAGCATGAGCACTGTTTGGTCCAAGGGAGGAACAAACAAGCATCGGGAGAAAGGAACAAACAGATGCAAACACCTACAGCTCTGTCCTACAGAAATAAGATATCTTAGGAGTGAGGACACAGAGGGAGAGACCTGAAAACTCATCTGAGTGCAAAGGGGAGATTTCAAAGCCTTGAGAACACTACAGCGCAGCTAACAGAAAGGCAGGAAACAGACTCTGAGAGGGAGGCAGCAGCGCAGAGTGGGCACACACCACGTTCGCAACACAGCATGAGATGACTAATGTACACACAGGCTGTGGGAAGCCATGGGCAGCAAGGAACTAGGCAGGGGACATTTTTTGTGACTTCCAGCAGCAGAACAAATGGTGTATTCACCACTGGAGAATGAGACCTGCTGAGTCTTGAGGATTGGACATCCTTGCATTTGTTTAATTTCTGCATTAGAGCTAAGTTTTTATATAGAGAATAAAATAATTTTCTCTTACAAGCATAATGACATATGACTCCACATTACACCAAATAAAGTATTATGAAAGTATCTTAAACTAAGGAGAATATGACAAAAGTTACTTGTGAAGGGAGCACAGGGTCTGTATAAATCCAACAGGCTATTCTTAGGCCAACAACCTTCTTCTCAGCCAAGGGCCCTCTGACCAGAGGCTTCCAGACCCATCTGTCCTAGTCCATTCCTGACCCTTGTACTAAGATTGACCCTGCTAAGGAAACTGAACTGTTAAGGGTAACACTTGGGGATGGAGGGCTCTGGTCAACAAATCAGGCCTAAATACTTCTCTAGAAGAGACAAAAGTCTCCAATGGGAGTTTTCTTTTTACTTGTCTGGGTATGGTGACACTGACTGGAGAAGGCCTTCCCTTGGGATCCCAGTACTGTGGACAGATGCCAGGAAAGAAGCAGGGACAGACTGTGAGGAAGAAGACACCATCCTGGGTTCTCAAGGACACCCCAGCCCTACTCACAGCTGCACCACCTGGGACATGTCATTGGGAAAAGCAAAGAGACCTTGTCCCTCTTCAACTCCCATGAGAAGTCTCCTGACTGAGTAAGAGCAGGGACTGGGGGCAGGAACAGGAGTGAAGAAAACCGATAAATCCTCAGCGTGAAACACTCCAACAACACAGGCATCTCTATGATCCCTGACAAGAATAGGAACAACCCCAAAGCAGTTTTTAAAATCACCCAAACTTCTACCTTTCCATACTAAAGCAATATGCACATGTTGCACAGGGCTATGTACAAAGTCACAGAATCATAAATAAGGGGGAGAAGGCGTCCATTCATTCTAAACAGTTCAAAACTCCTGCAGTGCGTCATCTGCACATGAACGTCTCCTTTTAGGATACATATATAAGATACTCTTTTTTAAAAACACAATGCAGTTTGTTTGTTTGTTCATTTGTTTCAAACTAGAAGAGAGCATCATTAAAAAGGAGAATGCAGCAGCGACACTGCTGGCCAGGACGTGCAGGGCTGGGGAGGAAAGGGAGCGAAAGTCAGCAAAGTAACAAACGGCTGGGCGGTAGAGAGCTGCAGAGCACTGCAGGAAGAGGGGCATGTTTGGAGGGGTGGCTTATTTTTTTAACTGTTTATTTCTTTATCTGTTTTATTCAATTTCGTCAGCATGTCCAGCAGTTTCTATGGGATGAGAATGTGCGTGGATCCTATAAGCACCTCCCTCTTTCTGTTGGCTTGGGTCACCTGTAAGCACAGCACATCACATTCAGACTCACACCTGCAAGGATGAAAATGATGAGGCGGGGGCCACTGCAGTACTCCCGTGGGGCCTTATTCTTAGGCCAGTGCCCATAGCGAGCACTGACAACGGTAGTGCTAAAAAAGGCAGAGGAGCGGGTGGAGATGTAAGGGTAGTGCTTGGTGTCAAGTTTGTCCTCAGAAGTGTCCTCCACGATATCCTTAATGATGGGGTTCCGCTGTGACAGCTGGTAGGTCTGCTCACTGATGCAATCCTTCCATTCTGCTTGCTCCGACGACGCAGTGTGGAATCTGTGACAATGGGCACGCCGAAGTGAACCATGTTGGTGCTGATCTCACTGTCCTCTGGGGAGATCTGAGGGTCCTGGATGAGCTTGTGCAGGTTTTCCTCGGTGGTGTCATTCCTTAAAAAGATGTAGAGGAGAATGATGAGCACTTTGTCATAAGTGCTGACATTGGCAGCCAGCTCACAGGGGGTCCTTAATCTTCTAGGTATCCATGCCCATGGCCAGGTTCTGCTTCACACGCAGAGCTTGTCTACCGTGCCTTGGTAATGCTTCATACAGTCCTCAGCAAGGTGCAGGTGGGTGGAGTACTTGCTGAGCTCTTTCTGCTACTGGGGCTTCTTCAGCATCTGGGACAGGTCTCCCATGGTGGTCTTGTCTCCAGTATTCATTCTCTTGCTAGAAGAAAAATCTTTCAGAGACTGGGTGACTTCCTGGGACACCTCCATGATGTGCTTGTGGTGCAGCGCCATCCACAGGTTGTCATCCTCGTCCAGGAGCACCTCCTTCACCCGCGCCTCCCCAATGCTGCTCTTGTACCTGGATCTATCATTTTCAATAGGCAGCAAATCATAACTCATAGCCTGAAAGTCAATTCACGAAGCACAGGGTAGCTGGGGTCAAAGCCTCATTCCAAGATCAGGAGCTGAGAGCGCACTTTGTCTGGGCCTTCTCACATTATTGGGTCATTAGCTTTATAGGCGTCAAGCTTGTCCTCAATTAGCAGAGCAGTAAGGCCTTGTCCTTGTATTCCCCCACCCTGGTACTGCACTGCAGGGTACTCCCTCAGGGTGGCACAAACAGTTGCAATCTGCTGGGCAGTGCCTGTGGCTCAGTGAGTAGAGTGCCAGTCCCATATGCCGGAGGTGGCGGGTTCAAACCCAGCCCCGACCAAAAACCACACACACACAAAAAAAAAGAGTTGTAATCTGCTTTGCCACACACTCCAATATGAGGTTCTTCATCTGAGCCTTGTGGGGACTGTAGAAACTTTGGAAAGAGTCTGCAGAATCCAAGGAATATAGGTGGGATTCATATGGGAGAAATGCAATGTTGATTTCCGTCAGAGTTTTGATAGGTTTGGAGGGTCAAGATTTCACCAGCTCATTAAACAGGGCATCTGGACTAGAGTCCAGTGAAGAAGACATGGGCGGCCTAATATTTAGCAGTTGGTGGGTCCTTAAAGTCATTGATGAAAAGAGTGGACAGACTTCTCAGAGGGAGTGATGAGATACACAGCCTCCAGGCTAGGGGAGTGGTTCTCTGTGCTTGTTGATATCTTCCACAATTGTTATACCCTCGGTCATGATGTTTGCCCTCTTGCAGCAGGAAACATTCTCATGCTTAACCCATCCACCACCAACACCTTCTACTCTCCCTTCTTCTTGACCTTTTTTTATCATATTATGCATGATCTTCTCTCTGATCACAGCTTTGAGACTAATGGGGGCCTTGGCACAGTGCGAGTCTCCGGGCTCCAACCCTCCTCACATGATGCCTGCAGACTCTGCCGCCTCCTCCAGTCGGCGCGCTGGACCAGCCGCAACTCGCCACCCTGCAGCTGCACTGGGGACCCACTGACCTACATAATTTTTTTTTTTTGAGACAGAGTCTCACTCTGTCACACAGCAGCCTCAAACTCCTGAGCTGAAGTGATCCTCTTGCCTCAGACTCCTGAGTAGCTGCGACTACAGACACCCACCACAACACCCAGCTAGCTTTTTCTATTTTTCTTTTTTTGAGACAAGAGTCTCATTCTGTTACCCTGGGTAGAGATGGGGTCTCGCTCTTGCTCGGGGTGGTCTCAAACTCCTGAATTCAAGTAATCCAACTGTCTCAGCCTCCCAGAGTGCTAGGATTACAGGCATGAGCCACTATGCCTGGCCTTACACAATATTTTTAATTCATGAAACACTTAGGTTATTTTTTATAGAGTGAGACCCCATCTCTACTAAAAATAGAAAAAGCTAGCTGGGCCTTGTGGCAGATGCCTGTGGTCAAGCCCAAGAGTTTGAGGTTCCTGTTAGCTAAGATGATGTCCATAGCACTCTACCCAGGGTAACAGAGTGAGACTCTGTCTCAAAAAAAAGAAAAAGATTAGGTTATTTTTTCTTAAAGCTTCCCATCAACTAAGTTGTGACCTATCATTTCTTTTTTTTAATTTTAGCCAAGGTTAAGTCAAAGTTTTAGGCTTATAATTTTACCAGAAAAAGGGAAACCTGGCCCAGGCCTGCTAAACAACAATGACAACAACAACAACAACAACAACAAAAATACATGGGCATTATGGCGGGCGCCTGTAGTCCCAGCTACTTGGAAGGCTGAGGCAAAAATTAGGATGGTCTCCTTCTTTTTTTTTTTTTTTGAGACACAGTCTCACTATGTCACCCTCAGTAGAGTATAGTAGTGTCACAGCTCACAGCAACCACAAACTCTTGGGCTTAAGTGATTCTCTTGCCTCAGCCTCCCAAGTAGCTGGAACTACAATGCCCAGCTATTTTTCTGTTGTTTTGCAGTTGTCATTGTTGTTTAGCAGGCCCTGGCCGAATTCAAACCTGCAACCTGGATGTATGTGGCCGGCGCCCTACCCACTGAGCTATGGGCACGGCCTAGGATGGTCTCTGTGTCTTCATAGTCTCAACTTCTCCCACCTCCTCACCTGGCCCTGAGTCTTCTTGCCCCATAGCACCCAAAAGCACTACACTTGATGACAGGAAACTCCTGGCCTCTCCCTACACACACTGTGTGCTGCCCAGATCAGGCCATCTCCTCTGCTGGGGTGCTTTTCCCTGACCCTCCTGATGAAATTCTAGACATTGAGGGGCTTCCCACATGCCAAGTTTATCTCTATTAAACTATTACATCAAAAGCAGAGAATGGGCACAGTACCTTACACCTGTAATTCCAGCACTCGGGAAACTTAAGCTGGAGGATTCCTTGAGCTCAGGAGTTCGAGACCAGCCTGAGCAAGAGAAAGACCCTATCTCTACTAAAAAATAGAAAAACTATCCAGGCATCATGGCATAAACTTTCATCAATTCTTAAATATTATTGCTGTTAGCCTCTTATTTCAAATCTGCCTTCACACCAGACTTACATTTCTGAAACATAAATCTGCTCATTTTACTTAATTGCTGCCAATCCTATGATCTAAAATAAAATTCAACTCCTATATGATCTCACCTCACATGTCTTTCTGATCTTATCTCCTAACATTTGCTCACACACAACACTGCAACATTGAATCACTTGCTGTCAGCCCACTTGGCACGCTCTCACTTTGCACTCACTAATCCTCCTATTGAAGATGCTTCCACCCAGCTAACTTCTGCAGGTGCCACTTCATCTGTGAAGTTGTCCATTTTCTTCCTGCTTTTCCCTCAGACTCATTTAGTGATGCCCTCTGTTAGCTCCCTCAGCACATCTCTTTCAAACCTCATTGAAGTGAACTAAATTTTGTATGTATTTGCCTTGCCCCCTAAACTATTATCTCATTAAGAACAAGGAATTAACTCCTTTAAAACTCTTTCCCTTGCCTTTCTCTCCCTCTCTCCCACCATCATGGTGTGTGTGATTAGTCCCATTTGTCACCATGTCCTATCACAAGACTTTCAGAATCAAGCAGTTTCTGGCCAAGAAATAAAAACAAAATTGTTCCATTCCCCAGTGGATTCAAATGAAAACCAGTAATAAAATCAGATACAATTCAAGGAGGAGACACCAGAGAAGACCCAAGCTGGGTCTATAAGGAACAGCACATGAGACGGCACATATTTATGATGTATCAAGATTACTATCATCTTACCATACCAAGCTGAAAATGTCATCAGTTGGACAGTTGACCATATTTTATTGAGAAAATGAGTTTTCTCTTTGTTTATATACTCTTCATTAATAAGCTCATCCATTAAAAAAATACATGAAAGCTTTTTTTTTTTTTATTAAATCACAGCTGTGTACATTGATATGATCATGGGGCATCATTCACTAGCTTCACAGACTGTTTGACACACTAAAAGAAAAGAGAAAAGTTTTCAAGCAATATGACAGTATTGGTATTAGTTCTAGTAGATGGATAATTATACTTGTTTTACTGTTGTTTGTAATTTTCTATATATTAATCATTTTTGTAATAAAATCACCAACTTTATTGACAGATAATATTTTAATATTTTTTATTGAGGTGACACAGTTCATTAAGAAAATGGGGAGCATGCTGCAATAAATAGAAAAATGAAATGAAAAAAATACGTGAAACCTTTAAAAATTAAATAAAAAAACACTGTCCCCCAGCATCTGTCAAAAAGCTGGCACATAGTGGTTGCTCAAAAACTATTGGTCATGTGAAGTAATGAATGAATGTGCAGGCAGAATGGGAACCAAAGATAACATTCTTGGCAGGGGAAGTCACCCCCAGAAAAAGGGAAAATTATAAAGTAAGCTGAGGGAGTCAGAACAAAGAAAAATCAGCTAGTTTAAGTAAGGCATTGCTAAATTTCTTATCCGAACAAATTTCCAGCCTTTCCTGAAACCCTAGTCTATTGGGGATACAGGTTACAAATATACCCCTGCTGAGTCTGGGAACACTCTGAGGAAAAAATAATGGCCATAGAAGAGGCTATGGCAAGAACTCGAAAAGATACATTATCTAAGTTGTTTCCTGCCCATTAAACAGACAAAGCAGATACTCGTTATGGAGATTTGTTTTTGACTGGGGCAGAGACCAAGGGGAACAGTTGGAGCCCTGAGATATGGGCAGGAGGGCTTATATCCCTTATCCTTATATCCCTTGTTACAGATGAAGATCTCTGTGATGGTGATGAGATGAAAATTCCTCTCTCCCAGTGATTCCTCAGAGGAGATTGACACCAGTGGCATCTTACTCCACAGGGAACTAGTGGCACTTAATACTTCCCTAGGAATCTGTGTGTGTGACTCCAGACAGGAGGCTGCCCTCCCCCCTCCAAGGCTCAAGTTTTGGATTTCTCAAGACTGATAAGATCCTCAAAGTTAATAATAATTACAACAGGAGCTAATATGCTCACTTGGAGAAACTGCTGGCATCTTTGTTCCCTCCCTCAGCTTACCATCTGGGCAAAGAGATTTGAATAAAAGCTGAGTGGGACAGACGCTAGGGGCCATCACCAGAGTCCCACAAATAGGCGTTGGTCCCCCAAGTTCCCACCTTTGAAAATTCTATTCTGTCTTGTGTCTCTTTTTTTTTTTTTTTTTTGTAGAGACAGAGTCTCACTCTATGGCCCTCGGTAGAGTGCCGTGGCCTCACACAGCTCACAGCAACCTCAACTCCTGGGCTTAAGCGATTCTCTTGCCTCAGCCTCCCGAGTAGCTGGGACCACAGGCGCCCGCCACAACGCCCGGCTATTTTTTGGTTGCAGTTTGGCCGGGGCTGGGTTTGAACCCGCCACCCTCGGTATATGGGGCCGGCGCCCTACCGACTGAGCCACAGGCGGCGCCCCCTGTCTTGTGTCTCTTTATCGTCGTTCCTAACTTTTTATTTCTTCACTTGGTCATGCCCATTCCAAAGGTCTTAGCGGACCCTGCCCCCAGGCCAGGACCCTGACATGAATGAATGAAAAGGAAAGGAAAGTGAAACAAGTAATATCCCCACGTGTTTGACCTGTACTGGTATTTCAGCTTTTCTGTTACAGAACTAGACAGGAAGGAGAGGGGAGAGGTACAAGACAGATGGCAAATGTCAAGAGAGACTGGCTCATGGTTCTGATACAGCTGGCAATCAGAACAGACTCTAGGGACACCTACACACATTAACTACAAAACTGAAATACTCCCCCAAAACTTGGAAATAAGGCTACCCTCAGGGATTTAAATCATAAAATCAAAACAATTAGAAATTAATGTCAAAGAAGATGTCAGTAGGAAGCTGCAGGACTCTATGCTTCCACTTCAACAGCTATTGAACTTGCAGGAACTGTCCAGAGTATTTTGGAGCTCTGGAGTCTAGGAGAACTCTCTGACATCTGTAGGACACCTTGATGAAGAAACTAGTAAATTTTGATAAATTTCAGCCTTTTGTGATGTTAACAGTTACAGTCCCACCCCCTACTCAGCAGCAGACAGCTGTCGGGGAGGCAGCCTGTATTACTGGCTCAGTTTTCTGGAGCCAGAGTGAGCAAGAAAGACCTTGTCTTCTAGAAGGTGGGTTGTGTGCTTTATAGCTGATTGTTGCTTTTGACCAGCACAAACCACAGCCACTTTTTCATATCCACCCACCACAGGCTGAAGCAGAGACACAGAGTACACAAAGAGATAGGACATTTTTCCTCCCTCATGAAAGCCAGACATTTAAGGAAATTGTCAGGATACTGGCAGACTGCAGAGACAATGGAAAAGAAACTTCAATGGCCACACACAAGGAATACACACTTCACAAAAAAGTTTGGAAAAGGCACAATAGGAATGGGTTTAGCCCACAACAAGCCAAAAGAAAAAGCAAAATTGAAAATCCCTGAGGAGTAGGAGTGAGAGAGGATACCCAGGAAGAGTGAGATCTAGAGGAACAGAGGTTTTCTCAAGGAGACCCCAAGGATATACCTGCAGGGTCCTCTCCATGGTGACTCAGCTCTTAGGAATTTTTAGACTTAACTTCCCGGTTTTGCAGGAAGATGAGGTCCAATGTAAAGAAAGCGCACCCAAACACCAAGTTAATGAGAGAAAGAGCTTTATGTCAGCCAGCAAAGCTTATGGCATAGAAGAATTCAAAATGGCCATGCTCTTTCCCTTTTTATCTCCAATCAAAAAATTTCAACCCACAGGTACCTTTCTCATTGATCAGTTTGAATCAAGCAGGAGATGCTGTGCCAGCCCTCACAGAACTACAGGATTTCACAGAAGTGGAAATTTCCAGGTCCCAGGAAGTTAAGTCTACAAATTCCTAAGAGCTGAGTCACCACAGAGAGGACCCTGCAGGTGTATCCCTGTGGTCTCCTTGAGAAAACCTGTTCTCCTGGACCTCACCCTTCTCATATCCTCCCTCACCCCCCACCTTTGAGACTCCATATAATTTTAATTTGGGGTCTCAATATCAGTTTGCTTCTGCAGGAGCCAGTATTAATCACCTTTCACATTCAACTTTACATCACTTTTCTACAAAATCTAAGGCATAGAAGTATTTCTGATTTGTCCTATAGTTTCTCAGTTCCTTCTGCTGCAGCACTCTCACATGGCACTACAGGCAGTAAACCTCAGAGTCACCTGGCTGGGCTTTCCTATTTCCCTGGTCTGGACCAGCATTCAGATTTCAAGGACGGTGACGCCTCTCAGGTATCTCTATCAAGGCCTTAATTGTACCATGGTGGGGAGCTAATATACATACAAGTTTTCACTTTTCCCTGTGTCACATCCCTCTTCCCCTTTCCCCAAATTCCAATTAAGACAAGTCCCACAAGGAGTTTCCTCAGGCTTCAGTCATGCATCAACCAGCCAGCTTCCAGTATGTGGCTACAGCAGGGCGTGTTGACTATCTTAAAAGTTACCTTTGCTTCCCACTGGGTAGTGAAGCTCTCTTCAGTCAGCTGTGATGAATCCAGGTGAGGATTTCTTCTACCTTTGCTGCCAAGCATGTGGTCAGGATGCTGGTGTAGAGTCCCTTCTACCTTGGTTTGAGGGGGACTGGGTTCTGATCCTCATCCTAGACTTGATCCCCTAGCTCCCCCAGAGAAAGGATGTACAGACACAAAAGACTAAACAGAACACAGTTAATTATCCAAGTGGAGATCTTCCTTGCTACTCTTCCTAGGGCTTCTAACTGCCTTTTCAATTCAGTTTCCCCCAGTTTTTTTTAGGAGTCCCTGCTAAATTGCAGAGGACTGATGGAGGCCTGTTTGAACAAGACCAGTGGTGAGGCCTGTACCCAATTAAGCTTTGCTTCCTGGCAGAGTTTACTGATTCCTGCTCTTATGGCCCTGTTCATGCACTCTACCCTGCCTGAGCTTTGAGGCCTATATGTCACATATAATTTCCAGGTGATATCCAAAGCTTTAGCTATTATTTGTACTATTTCTGTTATGAAGGCTAGCCCATTGTCAAGTCTAAACGAGAGTGGCACAAATTTTTCCAGTGTAGCCAACAGGCGACCTTTGTTGAGCCTTAAGGCTTCAGAGTAAATATAATTGCTGCATATAATTCTATACTATTTGGCCAGTCTTTTAGTCCCAACTACCAGAGTAGTTTAGGGATGGGAGTAAAAGTGTTTCTCTGGGCAACACTTTTACTATGTCAGGAGCACTCTTCATCCTGGTGGGGAAAGCTTCCACATATACCAAGTATGTGCAGATCAGAATTAGTGAGCACCAGTTTCCTTTACTTCTGGACAACTCAGTATAGTCCATTTGTATGTCTTTAAAAAGGGCTTCCCTGTAGGACTGAATTTCAGGCAACAGTGATGGTCCCTATCTAGCATTGTGTCAGTTGCATGCCACACAATGCTGGCTGACTTTCTTGGCAAGAATAGCCAACAGGGGAATGTAGAAGTATCTCCTGGCTCAGTGTCTGTGCCTCAAGTGGCTAAGGCACCAGCCACATACACCTGAGCTGGTGGATTCGAATCCAGCCTGGGCCTGCCAAACAACAATGACGACTGCAACCAAAAAATAGCCGGGCATTGTGGCGGGTGCCTGTAGTCCCAGCTACTTGGGAGGAGGAGGCAGGAGAATTGCTTGAGCGCAGGAGTTGGAGGTTGCTGTGAGCTGTGATGCCACGGCACTCTACCCAGGGCAACAGCTTGAGGCTCTGTCTCAAAAAAAAAAAAGAAGAAGTATCTCCCCAGAAGGCTCTTAATTTTCTTTTGCCTCTATCCTAAGTGGATGGCCTCATGCATACAACCTCTATAACCAACCTTAGATTTTCACACAGTAAACTTTGATATTTGGTGAGACATGAGTTGGTCAACCAATGATACCCCTCTGTGTTCATAAGAGTAACCATTGCATATTATACCCAGACTCTTAAGTTTTGTCCCAAAGTCAACTTATCAGCCTCTTGCACCAGCATGGCAGTGGCTGCATATGTTTTTAGGCATGGGGGCCATCCTTTTGAGACCTCATCAAGTTGCTTAAAGAGATAAGCAACTGGTTCTGCCCAGGATGCTACATTCTGGGTGAGCACTTCCTCAGCTGCTCTATTTCTTTCTGATATGTACAGTTCAAAAGGCTGGGCCAGAGCAGGGAGGCCTGACACCAGGATTGCCCACAGTTTAGCATCTTGAAGGCTTTTGGCTGGATGGATTTCTACTCAACTGGGCTATTCTCTTGATCTTTAGTAACTTCATACAATGGTTTGACCAGTCTGTATGTTTCACACAGTCTTTCACAGAAATTCTCAGGACTTTCGTCTAGCTTCTGCATGACCTCAACCACCTTGCTTATGTTTGTGGCTTTCTGGCTGCCTCATACTGACAGACACAAAGTCAAGGTTGGGTTCAGCATAAGAGAATGAAACCATTTAGCAATCACTTACAAATATCTACAAGTTTTGGATTTCGAGGCTAAGGTTCACACAATGAGAACATTAGTATTCTTATTTACAGACTTAGCACAGTTCTAAGCTTTAAGAGTCCCTACAGAACTGATCCAAAGTTCTGGACAATTCAAATGAATATTCCTGAACATCAGTTGGGTGTGGGGCTACTTATGAGGCCATATTTAGTCACACCATTTACTGGGAAATTTTCATTCAGGTTCCAATCTTTCCCGAGGTATCTATATAGACACAGCAGATGACATTTAATACTGCACAAATTTTTCCAGTGTAGCCAACAGGCGATCTTTGTTGAGCCTCAAGGCTTCAGAGTAAATATAATTGCTGCATATAATTCTATACTATTTGGCCAGTCTTTTAGTCCCAATTAACAGTTCAGTTTAGTAAAACAGCTATGAGTGGACATTGCAGACAACACTGGAATACAGGAGGGCCATAGTTTTTTTCCCTTTGAGCCATTTCTCTCTCTAATTTCTCTATTTACTAAAGACAAATTATAGCAAAACAAAGTTAGTTGCCAAAATAAACTGCACTTCCAGTATACTGGGTCTGATTATTTGCATAAAGAGCAGCAAAAATAACTACTAGCCATCTAGGCTTTTCTTCCCTTTAAAATTGGCTTTGCTGGAACCTTTTATAAGGAATCTCAAGTTAGATTTGAAAGCCTTCCATGAGCCTAGTTTCCATCTGTGCCATTAGATACCTGCATGCATTGGGTAAATTCCTCTTCTCTTGAGGTCCCCAAGCACATTTTGATTCCCAGGCCTATCAGAAGGTGACCTTCATTACTTACCACAGATCAGGAAGTGTTATTGATGGGTATCTGGCCAGTTTTTCCAAAGGGCTTTTATATTGGCCTTATAAAGTGAACCTTAAGTCCTTAATGCAGTCTGGACACCTCTGAAAATGCTATTCTAGTCAAAGCCTTGGTAAAAATAACTACTGCCTTCATCATGTCCTATAGAACAAAACAGATTCTTTTTTTTACTATTATTATTATTAAATCATAGCTGAGTACATCAATGTGATCACGGGGCACCATACACTGGTTTTATAGACCGTTTGACACATTTTCATCACACCGGTTAACATAGCCTTCCTGGCATTTTCTTAGTGATTGTGTTAAGACATTTATATTCTACATTTACTAAGTTTCACATGTACCATTGTAAGATGCACCGCAGGTGTAATCCCACCAATCACCCTCCCTAGAACAAAACAGATTCCTATTGAACTTACACAAATAACTGTATTGTCAAAAATTAAGAATACTTACAAACGGCTTTCAAATTCCAGAGAAATCAACAAGAGAAAAAAAATAAATGTTTCAAATTCTGCCTATAAGTACATACATTGCTGAAAGCTACAAATAGCTCAAGAGACAGAAAATGACTTTCTTGATTTCTGGAAAACAGAACACAAGGAATCAGCAATGTTGCCATAACAAACCAGCCCAGATCCATATAACCGATTTCTGTTTTGTTTGAAGTTAGGTTAGCAATACTTATGGACATGTTTGCTTTCTAATTAAAGTTCTAGTAGTTTGCTTTCAGTTTGATAGTATATAATTTCCAAAGACATCAGAAATTTGAATTTGAGAGAATTTGTCAGCCTCTCCTAATATTTCTCTGGGAGGACAAACTTTGGACTCAGCCAGTTATAAAGAACACTTTCTGAGATGAATTAAAATTATTTTATTACTGACAATATACACTAAGACAAACCAATATTTTATAATATTGGAACATACATATAAACATAATCCACACAAAATTAACCACCATTTCATATTTGACAATATTTCCTATACATTTTTAACATACCAAATAAGCCTAATATATCTTTCTTAGACTTTCAGTGGTCTTGATATTTCAAAAAGACCAAATTTAGAGTTTTGATTTTGGAAGGTTTGTCAAATATCAAAGACTTAAAACATTTGCTCAAACAAGATTATAAACCAAAATATTTTAAAGGCAATACACAGTCAACTGAATCACATGTAAATTCCTTCACAAATTTTCTTTCTTTTTTTTTTTTTTTGTAGAGACAGAGTCTCACATACCGCCCTCAGGTAGAGTGCCGTGGCATCACACAGCTCACAGCAACCTCTAACTCTTGAGCTTACGTGATTCTCTTGCCTCAGCCTCCCGAGCAGCTGGGACTACAGGCGCCTGCCACAACGCCCGGCTATTTTTTTGTTGCAATTTGGCCGGGGCTGGGTTTGAACCCGCCACCCTCGGCATATGGGGCCGGCACTCTACTCACTGAGCCACAGGCGCCGCCCAGACACAAATTTTCTTTTATGAGCTTTATTTAACCTGCACAGACAATCAACAAACATTCTAAACTTTCTTTCACTTTTGCCCTGCCTTTCACTTTTTTAAATACCCATTGTGTTTCAGGACAGAATTTACCACACAAGATTCTTCCCTTACACAATGCCATTTTTCTTTCTGTATGATTTCTGTCATGCTCAAAAAGCCACTTTTCACAAAATAGGATCACAGTTTACTATGAAGTTAATTATTAACTTGGCTAAACTGATAGTTAGAAGGTTTAAAAGGCAAGAATCTTATTCTTTGACAAAGACTCAGTTTTCCAAACAATTTAAACCAAATTATTACATTTTACAAATGAGAGACATATTATGGAATATAACATGGATACAGGATTTTCCCACTCAGCGCTGGACAGGGACCCCCATTTTTCAGTCTCAGGTGAGCTCAGAAATCAGACTGCCTTCTTGGGCGGTGCCTGTGGCTCAAGGAGGCTTAAGCAATTGCACCAGCCTCATGTGCCAAGGGTGGCGAGTTCAAACCCAGACCCAGCCAAAAAACTGCAGACTGCCTTCTCTAGGCACAACCAGGCTTCACCCTGCAGGCCACACCGTCTGAGCTCTAGCAAGGTCATGAATGAAGCAGCCCGAATCATTTTGGTTGGCTCCACCCTGAGTACGGAGCACACACTCTAATCCCCTCTGCAGACAAAAAATGCAAAGACTCAATGACATTGCCCTAGGGGAGGGACTGTATTCATTCATTTGTTAAAACATTCAGCTTGTTCGAATGTTCTACTAAGTCCTTGCCAAAATATCTCTTAGGGAAAATTATTTACCCCTAGACAAAGAATCCATTCAGGAGTCCTCTAACTTGGGCCTCCTCCCCCTGGATGCCCTCCCCACCCCCAGCCAACAAAATTCCATTTTATCACTGCTCTGTGGCCCATAGGCTCAATTCTCGAATCCTAGAGACCAAGGACTCATTGAAGAAATTCCAGTAACAAAACCTTAACACAGTCATCCTTTCTGATGTCTTTTCATTTTGGCCACGTGGCCACCAAGGACTAGACATGTGTCCAAGACAGAAAGCAGAAAACCTGGAACTTCCAATTTCTCTAAAAATAGCCAGAGGGCAAATTTGGAGCAGGGAAGAAGGGGCCACTCACACAATCATTTTGCCCTATGAAAGGGGAGGCAAAACCCCACCTATTGTTACCCATCTCAGTCAGTCTCCAAGCACTCACATGCACACAATTCCAACCCATTTCTTAACCTGGGCAGCCTTGATTTCCCACTTGAACTGCCACTTAGCCTTAGGAGGTAAACCAACACTCCCCTAGGCCCTGTGAGGGGAGGTCTAAGTTCATCACAGTCACACCACATCCACATGTTCTCATACACTTCTCACCAGGCCTGTCATGATCCAACACCCAGAGGATGATCGGACCTCTATTTCCACTCAAATTGTGGGAACACCCCATTGATCCTACCTTGCTTTAGACCTCTCCCAGAGCAGGTACCAGTTCCTGCATGCTAATTCCTCCCAGTGTTTGACTTCTTGAAGATCCACTGAGGGGGTCCTTTCTTCATTATCAGTCCTTTCATCACTATCCCTGGCGCATTCAGTGGCTCACATCACCCAGGCTGATCAGGGCCCCACCCTGGGAGTGTCCAGAGATTTGTGCATATTCTCTCCTTGGGTGATCTCACTTCCCAGTCATGGAACCAAAAATGTTGCAAGAAGACAAGGCCCAATGGAGAGAAAAAGCACCCAAACACCATGTTTATAACACGAAGGGCTTTATTTCAGCTGGTGGAGCTCACAGCATAGACGAATTTGAAATGGCCATGCTCCCTGAGTGGCCTGGTCTTTCCCTTTTTATCTCCAGTCAAAAAGTTCCAACCCACAGGTACCTTTCTCATTGGTCTGTTTGAATCAAGCAGGAGATGCTGTGCCAGCCCCACAGAATTACATGATTTCACAGAGGTGGAAATTTCCAGGTCCCAGGAAGTTAAGTCTACAAATTCCCAAGAGCTGAGTCACCATGGAGAGGACCCTGCATGTGTATTCTTGTGGTCTCCTTGAGAAGACCTGTTCTCCTGGACCTCATCCTTCTCAGGTATCCTCCCTCACCTACAGAGACTCTGTTTCTTAAACTAGCCAGGCATTATAACAAGTGACTGTGGTCCCAGCTACTCAGAAGGCTGAGGCAAGAGTGTCACTTGACCCCAAGACTTTGAGGTTGCTGTGAGCTATGATACCATGGCACTTGACCCAGCCTGACAGAGTAAGACTCTGTCTCAAAAGAAAGAAATACGGTGATTCTACAACCAAACACCTGAAACAGCAGGCTTCTATTTTAGGTAACATTGAAAAATTAAAGCTACTTGGTCCAAAAAGATGCTTTTTGAGTTTGGAGCAGGAAAGGGAAAATTATCTAATTGGGTTCATACTGCCTTAAAAGATGCTGAAAAAGAATCTTCACTTCATCTTAGTAGAAAAGGTGACCACAAGATTCAAGGTAGATGGTAGACACAGAAAAATAAATTCAGTGTTTGAAAGACTTTAAATTGATATTCAATATTGTGTTTGAACAAGATTCCTGTGCTAAGAGAAAGAAAACTACCTGTGATAGGAATTGGAAAGCATATGTGTGCCACAGCAACAGACCTTGCAATGTTTGGTTGTGGGAGGCTGAGGCAAGCTCAAGTGTTCGAGGTTGCTGTGAGCTGAACACCACAGCACTCTTCCAAGGGTGAAATGTCTCAAAAAAATGTTTGGTTGAAACCTATGCTGCTAGCTGTGAGAAAAGAAATGAAGAACTTTTAGCCAAACACACAAAGAATGATAAAACGAAAAAGAAATTAACATTTTGGCCAAGGAAAGAAATGAAAAAAAAAAAAAAAATAAATGTCCTAGGGAGTGGACCCCTGTAGCTGGCATCGTTATTGCACTCTGTTGTCACCACAGGTATGATTGGAGACATTATGTGGACAGAGAATATTTCAGGGCTCTATGCCTTGGAGTAGTAGAATTCCACTATTTCCAGAAAATGAGTAGTTGAATGACTTGTGGTATGTGGAAAACATCTTTGGAAGCCTCAAAAATTGCCATGAAGAGGAAAAATAATCAGAATGATGATAGTAAAGAATATGATGATGGAGGATATGGAATCACAGATGACATATCCTCCTTACCCTTTTTCAGCATCTTTTAAGGCAGTAGCAACCCAATTAGATAATTTTCCCTTTCCTGCTCCAAACTCAAAAAGTTTCCCTGATAGTTTGCCTGGGCTTCTTATTGTTGAAGAAAAGAAGAAAATAGGGCATCTTTGTAACTTGTTCGTTGAGCATGGTCAAATCCAGTATTTGCAGCAGAAGGGATTCAGTCCTGCCTTATAATACCATACAGGCCTCTGGTGTCTTTGGAAAATGTATTGCTAACTGCTTTACCAAATCATTCTTCAGCACCAGAAGCAACTGCTTAATGGAAAAGAAATTTGAATGTTATCTGTCTTACACCAAAAAAAAAAAAGTTTTTAATTATATTTTTATATTCAAAAATATATAATTGAAATAGTAGATCATATGAACTTTTAAAAATGCCATGGCCTCATTAAACTTTTTGTAGTAACTTTATTTTTTACTCCATAGGTCCAAACATTAGCAAGTTCACCAAATTCCCAAAGTAATCTTCAGCAGGGCATCTTGAATTATACTATCCATTCATATTTGCAGAGATTGGTAAAGTAGTTGAACAATAAACTTGGTGATCTCAAACACCTAATACATCAACATCATATTAACTTTCTATTTGCATTAATTTTGGAAATTTATTTTCTTTTGATATTGTTTAATATTTTTTACTTATCAAGTTTAAAATGTAATGATTAGTTGCAAGTTTGAAACAGGGCTAATCTGAGAATTTGGCTTATGTGTGGACTTTTTTTCCATGCAGATCTGGCAAAGAGAATTGTAATTTTCTTACATGCAAATTAAGAGGTGTTTACAATCAATGAAATAACCTTAAGATTTCAAGAGCCATACCTATATTTATATGTTATCAGCATTTGCCCATGACAAACACCAAAACTGAGAAGATATTTTCAAAGAAAAAAGTTATTTCACTTTTTTTGTTGTTGTTAAATAATTATCTAGTTAGAATGTCCAAAAAGATACTTGTAAGCCTAATTCACAAGTAAAATTTGAAATTTACAAATAACTTTGAAATTAATTATCTCCTATCTTTTATCAGGTCATCTTTTACATATAAGCACAAACAATAAGTATGTTCTCTTTATACTAATAGTTTGGGACAATATGGCTGGGAAAATAATTTGTAATAAAGTAAAAATTAGATAATGAAACCAAAACCTTCTCACATGTAGGCCTTATTTAACTCATGAGTGGTTTCTATGCACAAGCAGATATTAAACCAAACATACAATAGGACTATTATACTCTTCCACATCTTATCCATGTTTTTCTGCTTTTATTTATAAAAATTCTCTTAATTATTGATATATTTGCCAAAACAAAGATCTATAATTACTAATTTTAGACATTATAATGATAGGTATAGATTACAAGAATTATTTAAAAACCTAGCCCGTTTCTACACTGCTGGTGGGAATACAAACTAATATGTTCCTTTTGGAAAGATGTTTGTTGAACACTAAGAGATCTAAAAATAGACCTGTCATTCAATACTACAATGCCTCTACTAGGTATATACCCAGAAGACCAAAAATCACATTATAACAAAGATATTTGTACCAGAATGTTTATTGCAGCCCCATTCATAATTGCTAAGTCATGGAAGAAGCCCAAGTGCCCATCAATCCACAAATGGATTAATAAATTGTGGTATATGTACACCATGGAATATTATGCAGCCTTAAAGAAAGATGGAGACTCTACCTCTTTCATGTTTACATGGATGGAGTTGGAACATATTCTTCTTAGTAAAGTATCTCAAGAATGGAATAAAAAGTATAAAATCAGTGTATGGTGCCCCATGATCACATTAATGTACACAGCTATGATTTAATAATAAAAAAAAAAAGAATGGAGGAAAAAGTATCCAATGTACTCAGCCCTACTATGAAACTAATTTATAGCTTTCATATGAAAGGTATAACCCAATTATAACCTAAGAATATGGGGAAAGGGGAAACGGAGGGGAGGAGAGAGGGGAGGATGGTCGGAGAGAGGTTAATTGGTGGGACCACACCTATGGTGCATCTTACAAGGGTACATGTGAAACTTAGTAAATGTAGAATATAAATGTCTTAACACAATAACTAAGAAAATGCCAAGAAGGTTATGTTAACCAGTGTGATGAAAATATGCCAAAGGGTATATAAAACCAGTGTATGGTGCCTCATGATTGCATTAATATACACAGCTATGATTTAATAATAAATAAATAAATAAATAAATAAATCCTAGCCCATTTTTAATTTCTGACTTTAGTTTAATCTCACATATCTTGTCAAAGCATCTAGGTTCAGAGTCCAACCCTACTACTTCTCAGTTACCTAACCTTATGCATGTTACCTGGTCTTTTTGTGCCTCAATTTCCACATCTTAAAATGAGGAGGAGGATAATCAATAATGCCTACTTCACAAGATAGTTTTGAGCATCAAATAATATAACACAAGAAAAATGCTTAAAATGGTTCCAAGCATAGAATAGTCAATAAACATTTAGCAGCAATGGCAGTAATTAATAAATCTATATTTTTTATAGAAAATGGTATTTATTTTATTTTTATTAAATTTATTTATTTTTTATTGTTAAGTCATAGCTGTGTACATTAGTGCATTCAAGGGGTACAATGTGCGGGTTTCATATGCAATCTGAAATATTCTCATCAAACTGTTCAACGTAGCCTTCATGGCATTTTCTTAGTTACTGCATGTAGGCATTTGCATTCTGCATTTAGTAAGTTTCGCCTGTACCCATTCTAAGATGCACCGTAGATGTGGCCCCACCCATGGTGGAGGGAGGGTAATAAATCTATTTTTAATACATAATAAGCAGGCTTTGATTTTATCATCTCATTGTTTATGTTTTTCTCTTGTTACAAGTTTTATGTCAAATATTACTAAGATAGTTTTATTTTTACTTCTTTCCTTTTTTTTTTTGAAATAGTTTCACTCTGTTACCCCAGGCTAGAGTGCCGTAGCATCATAGCTCACAGCAAGCTCAAACTCTTAGGCTTGAGCAATCCTCTTGCCTTAGCCTCCTAAATAGCTGAGACTACAGGCACCTGCCACTATGCCTGGCTAGTTTTTCTATTTTTAGTAGGGATGGGGTCTCACTCTTGCTCAGGCTGATCTCCAACTCCTGAGCTCAAACAATCCACTTGCCTCAGCCTCACAGAGTGCTAGAATTATTGGCATGAGCCACTGAGCTCAGCCTAGGCAGGTTTATTTTTTAAGTTAATTACTTATAACCCCCAATCAAGATAATATAAATGAAGGTAATACATCATTCAATAATTAACCTTATTTATTTTGTCAAGCAATGCTATAATAATTTGTATAGTAAAATTTGTTTTGCGTAATTCAACAATTTGTTCTCATAAATAAAATACAAGGTGTCCATAAAGTTTATTATGGACACCCTGTATATTCTACCAAAAAAAAAGTAATTAATCATGTATAAGAGATCTTCAACTAGAATAACAGCTGTGGCGCGGCACCTGTGGCTCAAGAGGCTAAGGCACCAGCCACATACACCTGAGCAGGCGGGTTTTAATCCTGCCCGGGCCCGCCAAACATCAATGATGGTTGCAACCAAAAAACAGCTGGGCATTGTGGCGGGCGCCTGTAGTCCCAGCTACTTGGGAGGCTGAGGCAAGAGAATCACTTAAGAGGTTGAGGTTGCTGTGAGCTGTGATGCCAAGAGCACTCTACCAAGGGCAACATAGTGACACTGTCTAAAAAAAAAAAAAGAATGAAGGAAAAATTAAGATATATCCAGATCAAAAAGACTGAGTTAATTTATTACTAGTACCTACCCTACAAGAAATGCTAAAGGAAGTGCTGAAATGAAAAGACAATGGACAGCCGGGCGAGGTGGCTCATGACTGCAATCCCAGCACTCTGGGTGGCCCAGGCAGGTGGATCACATGAGCTCAAAAGTTCAGGACCAGTCTGAGCGAGAGCAAGACCCCATCTCTAAAAATAGCTGTGCATTGTGGTGGATGCCTATAGTCACAGCTACTCAGGAAGCTAAGGTAAGAGGATTACTTCACCCCAAGAGTTTGAGGTTGCTGTGAGCTATGACACCATTACACTCTACCCAGACTGACAAAGTGAGATCACTCTGTCTCAAAAAATAAAAAGAAAAAAGAAAAGAAAAGACAATAGACATTAATTGAAAGACATCAGAAAACATTTGAAATACTACTAAAGGTAACTTCATAGGTAGTTACAAAAGCCAATAGTATGGCTAGGTGCTATAGCTCATACCTATAATCCCAGCACTTTGAGAGGCAAGAGGCAAGACCAGGAGTTCAAGACCAGCCTGGGCAACATAGCAAGATCCCATCTTCAAAAATATAAGAAAAAATTAGCTAGTCTTGGTATCTGTGGTTCCAGCTACTCAAGAGGCTGAAGCTGGAAGATTGCTTGAGCCCAGGAGTTCAAGATTACAGTGATCCTTAATCATACCTCTGCACTCCAACCTTGATCTTTTATCTAAAACAAAAAGGTCCTAAAGTTTTAAAACAGTAACTCAAAGTACTATAAAAAGAAAAAAAAAAAGCTATTGTTGTACTTTTGGTTTAGTTTATAGCTTCTCTTATCTATGTGATTTTAAAGATAAGTACATAAAATAATAACTGTAGGTGGAGCATGATGGCGGACAGGACGGACGTGTAGCCCACCTCTTCCAAGCCACCAGGTGAGAGGAAAGGCGGTCTGGACCTTCCCTGTGTGTGGATTATTGGAGTGGACAGACAGCTGGAGATGCCCAGCGAACTGGCGGTTTGCTATATATATGAGGGGTAATTTAAAATCACAGACTCTGTTGTAGAGATTCTTCCCTGCTCGGCCATGCCAGCCAGCAGGCCCCTCCCCTACAGAGGTCAGCAGCTTGTAAATGCTGACAAAATCCAATGGACAAATAATTAATCCTGAACTGAGGGAGGCATCCGAAAGGAGAGCCACTCAAAACCACAGGGAGCTGGGCAAACTGTTGGACAATTGAAGGGAAGGGATCCTGCCTGGGAAACAGACATTTTGAACTACCCAAAAGGGTGGGCACCTTTCCCCCAGATGTTGGAGGGAGCTGGTGGTTCAGGCTGCACGGCAAACTGGCGGGCGCCCATCCAAAAGGGAAACTCTGAACCATAAAACTCAGAATAAGTCCCCTGAGCGCTCCAACCACGGGAACCGGCTTGAAGCCTAGGACCCGGCTTTGGCTACTGGAGCCACGAAGCTACTGAAGCCACGGACCGGCTTTGGCTGCTGAAGCCGCGGGAACCAGCTATAGGAGATAGAGCCGCAAGCCCGCCAACGACCACGCAAACTCAGCACCGCTCCCCTTATGGCCGATTGCAGTCGCCAGTTTGCGGGGGAACCTGGGAACAGAGTGGAGGGACTTAGGAAGTGTGGACACCTGCACTGAGTGGGAAGGTCGGTCGCAAGTGCTGTCTGGAAAAGAACAGCCGAGGTTGCACAATTCTTAGGCAACAAACTTTTACGGAAACTCCAAAATGGCCATCGGCCATGGAAGGTGGTTACCATGGTAATGGTATAAAGTGTAAATCAGGTGTAAGTCTCGGAACCACTCACAGCACCACCTGGTGTCCAGAAAGTATATTGCAGTATGAATATATTCCTATGAAAGTTGATCCCTACAGCACACATATAGATATTTATAGGTATATTTCTACACACAAGAATATTTTTGCAGTTGGTGCCTTTATTTTTGTTTTGTTTGGTTTGGTTTTTGCGGGGGTTTTTTGTTGTTGTTTTGTTTTTGTCTGTTTTTTCCTCACCATTTTCTTAGAGGAGATTTCGATAATTTTTTATTATTACTTTTTATATAAATATATTTTTTATCTATGTCTTCTAATTTTAATTTCTTCTTTCTTCTCATTTAACATTCCTTCTAACACCACTTTTTTCTCTCTTTTTTTTCTTTCTTTCGATTATTTTACGATTATCACTATTTTTATTGCAGTTGCTCTTATATTGCTGTTGTCGTGGCTGTTGCCTGTATGTCTATGTGTTTCTGTCTGTCTCTGTATCTATGGGCCCATGTGCCTGGTAACCTTTGTATCTGTTTATTTGTTCATTTGGTCTCAATGAGCTTGGTGTTACGACCTACAACTCTGAGCTCCTAACACTCCCCTCCACTCTCACTCCGTGATCTGGAGACCTGCCCCCACAGGAGTCCAGATTCTTGGGTGAACTCTCGAGAGGTGTAGACAGAACCTGGACTGCAGCTGGCCAGTGCTGACTCTGTAGCAAATGAGGGAGAAGACGACGGTCGGCTGAGAGGGAATTACACTGGAGCGGTGGTGCCCCGAGATGCAGAGCAACAGCCGTCTTAAGCAATAACAAGGCTCACCCCCAGATATCCCATAGCCTCCCCTCCTGTCTTCCTGGGCAACCAGATGAGGCCGAGCATCTTCTCAACCACCATGGAACAGACCTGGGACTGAAACACAGGCCCCATGAGTAAAGGGTTTTCCTGAGACAGTACCAACCTGGGTGGAACACGGGGACTAGAAAACACAACCGCAAAGCTGGGAAACTCCCAGGGTGGGGCTGATCCAGAGGACCGCTCTACTGAGCCTAAGATGCACCTGGCCCTTAGGGGATCACCAGCCTATAGACAAACGAGGCGAAGAGGCTACAGCCAACAACTGATTGTGCTGCGAATACAAACCCGCAGGACTAAAGACAGGGCCTGAGGCACAGGTTCTGGGAACTCAAATCAGCCTCTTCTCTGCAGAGGAATCTGGCAGGGTCAGAAACAAACTCCCACAGGGTTGTTCCGTTCACCCAGTAACATAAACTAAGGGTGGGGCTGGAACTGAGTGAACACCTCCAGCCTCCATCAAGTGCCCGGGGTTGACAGGCCACACCACCCCCTGCTGGATAAAGATGGAGAATAGCGGCCTAGTTGAGCAGACACAGACTACCCTGTGACTTAGGCAGGAGCAAACCCCTGGAGTATCTGCTTACTGCAGACAACTGACTGGGTCACAGCCCTGTGGGGCTAGCAGTGACTGGGTGTGACAGAGCTGCAAGGTGGGGAAGGAGGCATCAATCTTCCCAGACTGATCTATTTACTGGTGGCTCTTCCTGACTCCACACAGCACTGGAGCAAGCCATTTTAGAGCAGTCACCAGACCCCTGTGATCTAGTTCCCAGGGACCTCTTGAACTCTCCCACCCGAGGGAGCTGCTGACTGAGACAACTAACTTGGACCTTTTGAACTGAGTCACTCACCTGGGCACTATCCAGGTGGTGCCCTGGGTGTGTGGTTGTAGGAAGGTTTGATTTTCCTTTTCCATTTCTTGCCTGTGGTGGGTGGGGTGACTTAATTCCTGGTATTTCTCCACAGCTGAGACTTCAACCCAGAGTAACTGTTTCACTAGGGTCACATACAAACCAGCTGAAAACAAGACAGAACCACTTAGCCCCTCTACACCAAACAGGGCCCCAGGTTCTCAGGCCACAGCACTGTACAGGTCCTCAACAAAACACCAGAGGAAAATCAAAGGGAGTAAAACAATCATGGGGCAGAATCAGCGGAAAAACTTTGGTAACATGAATAACCCCCAAGGAAAGATATGGCAGATGTAATTGAAGATCCCATTCACAAACAACTGGCTGAGATGTCAGAAATCGAATTCAGAATTTGGATGGCAAACAAGATTAACAAAATGAAATTAGGAATTCGTGGAGAAATTCAAAAGCTGTCTCAAGAATTTAACAAATTTATTTATTTATTTGTGGTTTTTGGCCAGGGCTGGGTTTGAACCCACTACCTCTGGCATATGGGACCAGTGCCCTACTCCTTGAGCCACAGACGCCACCCGAATTTAACAAATTTAAAGACAAAACCACCAAAGACTTAGACACACTGAAACAAGAATTTGCAGCCCTCAAAGATATGAAAAATACAGTAGAATCCCTAAGCAACAGAATGGACCAAGCAGAAGAAAGGATCTCCGACATGGAAGATAAAGCCTTTGAATGCTCCCAAACTCTCAAAGAGGAAGAGAAATGGAGAGCAAAAATGGATCACTCACTCAGAGAGCTCTGGGATAACTCGAAGAAGGCAAATATCTGACTCATACGAATTCCTGAAACAGATGAAGTGGCCTCACTGGGCGCAGAGGCCCTTCTGCATTAAATTATGAAAGAGAATTTTCCAGACATGCCTAGAGAACCTGAAATTCAGAGAGCAGATAGCTTCAGAACTCCAGCATGACTCAACCCCAATTAGACATCCCCCAGGCATATCATAATTAACTTCACTAAAGTTAATATGAAGGAGAAAATTCTCAAAGAGGCCAGGCGAAAGAAATCTATTAACTTCAAAGGGAAGAACATTAGAATGACTGCAGATGTCTCTGCTGAAACTTTTCAAGCCAGAAGAGGGTGGTCATCAACATTTAATCTCCTCATGCAAAATAACTTTCAACCCCAGATCTTGTACCCAGCTAAACTGAGTTTCATTTATGACAGAGAAATTAAATACTTTAATGACATACATAGCTAAAGAAATTTGCCATAACCAAACCAGCTCTTCAGGATATTCTCAGACCTATTCTCCATAATAACCAACCCAATCCTCTACTACAAAAGTAAACTCACTCAGAAACTTGTGATCAAACTCCAACTTCCACAATGGCAAAAGGATTAAAAATGCCCACTGGACTCTCGAAAAACTCAATACCCAAAATTTCACCAAACTTATCAATACTCTCCATAATTGTGAATGGTTTAAACTGCCCTCTAAAGAGACATAGGTTAGCTGACTGGATACAAAAACTCAGGCCAGACATTTGTTGCATACAAGAGTGACATCTTAACTTAAAAGACAAATACAGACTCAGGGTGAAAGGATGGTCATCCATATTTCAGGCAAATGGTAACCAGAAAAAAGCAGGAGTTGCAATTTTATTTGCGGATACAATAGGCTTTAAACCAACAAAAGTAAGGAAGGACAAAAATGGTCACTTCACATTTGTTAAGGGTAAGACTCAATATGATGACATTTTAATTATTAATATCTATGCACCCAACCAGAATGCACCTCAATTTATAAGAGAAACTCTAACAGACATGAGCAACTTGATTTCCTCCAACTCTATAATAGTCGGAGATTTTAACACTCCTTTACCAGTGATGGATCGATCCTCCAACAAAAAGCTGAGTAAAGAAACTCTAGATTTAAATCTAACCATCCAGCATTTAGATTTAGCAGACATCTACAGAACATTTCATCAAAAAAAAACTGAATACACATACTTCTCATCAGCCCATGGAACTTACTCCAGAATTGATCACATCTTAGGTCATAAGTCTAACCTCAGTAAATTTAAAGGAATAGAAATTATTCCATGCATCTTCCCGGACCATCATGGAATAAAACTTGAGATGAGTAACAACAGGAATCTGCATACACATACAAAAACATGGAAGTTAAATAACCTTACGCTGAATGATAGCTGGGTCAGAGATGAGATCAAGAAGGAAATTGCCAAATTTCTGGAACAAAACGACAATGAAGACACGAACTATCAGAACCTCTGGGACACGGCAAAGGCAGTTCTAAGAGGGAAATTTATAGCACTGCAAGCCTTCCTCAGGAGAACAGAAAGAGAGGAAGTAAGCAACTCAATGGGACATCTCAAGAGACTGGAAATGGAAGAACACTCCAACCCCAAATCCAGTAGAAGAAAAGAACCAAAATCAGAGCAGAACTAAATGAAATTGAAAACAAAAGAATAATACAACAGATCAATAAATCAAAAAGCTGGTTTTTTGAAAAGGTCAATACAATAGATAAACCTTTGGCCAACCTAATCAGGAAGAAAAGAGTAAAATCTCTAATCTCATCAATCAGAAATAACAAAGACAAAATAACAACAGACTCCTCAGAAATCAAAAAAATCCTTAATGAATATTACAAGAAACTTCAGAAATACAAAAATCTGAAGGAAATTGACCGTTACTTGGAAGCACGTCACCTTCCAAGACTTAACCAAAATCAAGTGGAAATGTTGAACAGGCCCGTATCAAGTTCGGAAATAACATCAACCATACAAAATCTCCCTAAAAAGTAAAGCCCGGGACCAGATGGTTTTACGTCAGAATTCTACCAAACCTTTAAAGAGGAATTAGTACCTATATTACTCAACCTGTTCCAAAAGGCAGAAAAAGAAGGAAGACTACCCAACACGTTCTATGAAGCAAACATCACCCTGATCCCCAAACCAGGAAATGACCCAACAAGAAAAGAAAATTATAGACCAATATCACTAATGAATATAGATGCAAAAATACTCAACAAGATTCTAACAAACAGAATCCAGCAACATATCGAACAAATCATACATCATGACCAAGTCGATTTTAACCCAGGGTCTCAAGTCTGGTTCAATATATGTAAATCTATAAATGTAATTCAGCACATAAACAAATTAAAAAACAACAACCATATGATCCTCTCAATCGATGCAGAAAAAGCTTCTGATAACATCCAACAACCCTTCATGATCAGAACACTTAAGAAAATTGGTATAGGGCGGCGCCTGTGGCTCAGTCGGTAGGGTGCCGGCCCCATATACCGAGGGTGACGGGTTCAAACCCAGCCCCGGCCAAACTGCAACCAAAAAATAGCCAGGGGTTGTGGAGGGTATCTGTAGTCCCAGCTACTCGGGAGGCTGAGGCAGAAGAATCGCTTAAGCCCAGGAGTTGGAGGTTGCTGTGAGCTGAGTGAGGCCATGGCACTCTACTGAGGGCCATAAAGTGAGACTCTGTCTCTACAAAAAAAAAAAAGAAAGAAAATCGGTATAGAAGGGACATTTCTTAAACTGATAGAGACCATCTACAGCAAACCCACAGTCAATATCATATTGAATGAAGTTAAATTGGAATCATTTCCTCTCAGATCAGGAACCAGACAAGGCTGCCCATTGTCTCCATTGCTCTTTAACATTGTAATGGAAGTTTTAGCCACCACAATTAGGGAAGAAAAGGTGGTCAAGGGTATCCACATAGGGTCAGAAGAGATCAAACTTTCGCTCTTCGCAGATGATATGATTGTATATCTGGAAAATACTAGGGACTCTACTACAAAACTCTTAGAATTGATCAAGGAATACAGCAGTGTCTCAGGTTACAAAATCAACATTCATAAATCGGTAGCCTTTATATATACCAAAAATAGTCAAGTTGAAAAAACAATTAAGGACTCTATCCCATTCACAGTAGTGCCAAAGAAGATGAAATATTTGGGAGTTTATCTAACAAAGGATGTGAAAGATCTATATAAAGAGAACTATGAAACTCTAAGAAAAGAGATAGCTGAGAATGTTAATAAATGGAAAAATATACCATGCTCATGGTTGGGAAAAATCAACATTGTTAAAATGTCCATACTACCCAAAGCAATATATAATTTCAACACAATCCCCATTAAAGCTCCACTGTCATACTTTAAAGATCTTGAAAAAACAATACTTCGTTTTATATGGAATCAGAAAAAACCTCGCATAGCCAAGAAATTACTCAAAAATAAAAACAAAGCAGGAGGAATCACGCTACCAGACCTCAGACTATACTACAAATCGATAGTGATCAAAACAGCATGGTACTGGCACAAAAGCACAGAAGTAGATGTCTGGAACAGAATAGAGAACCAAGAGATGAATCCAGCTAATTACCATTATTTAATCTTGGTAATGATGAATCCAGCTAATTACCATTATTTAATCTCCAATTAAAAACATTCAGTGGGGGTGGTGCCTGTGGCTCAAGGAGTAGGGCACTGGTCCCATATGCTGGAGGTGGCGGGTTCATATCCAGCCCTGGCCAAAAACCACAAAAAAAAAAAAAAATTCAGTGGGGAAAAGATTCCCTATTTAACAAATGGTGCTGGGTGAACTGGCTGGCAACCTGAAGAAGACTGAAACTGGACCCACACCTCTCACCATTAACCAAGATAGACTCTCACTGGATTAAAGATTTAAACCTAAGACATGAAACTATAAAAACACTGGAAGAGAGTGCAGGGAAAACCCTTGAAGAAATTGGGTTGGGCGAGTATTTTATGAGAAGGACCCCCCCGGGCAATTGAAGCTGCTTCAAAAATACACTATTGGGACTAGATCAAACTAAAAAGCTTCCGCACAGCCAAGAACACAGTAAGTAAAGCAAGCAAACAGCCCTCAGAATGGGAGAAGATATTTGCAGGTTATTTCTCCGACAAAGGTTTAATAACCAGAATCCACAGAGAACTCAAACGCATTAGCAAGAAAAGAACAAGGGATCCCATTGCAGGCTGGGCAAGGGATTTGAAGAGAAACTTCTCTGAAGAAGACAGGCACACGGCCTTCAGACATATGAAAAAATGCTCATCATCTTTAATCATAAGAGAAATGCAAATCAAAACTACTTTGAGATATCATCTAACTCCAGTGAGACTAGCCTATATCACAAAATCCCAAGACCAGAGATGTTGGCGTGGATGTGGAGAAAAGGGAACACTTTAGCACTGCTGGTGGGAATGCAAATTAATACATTCCTTTTGGAAAGAGATATGGAGAACACTTAGAGATCTAAAAATAGATCTGCCATTCAATCCTGTAATCCCTCTACTGGGCATATACCCAGAAGACCAAAAATCACACCATAACAAAGATATTTGTATCAGAATATTTATTGCAGCCCTATTCATAATTGCTAGTCATGGAAAAAGCCCAAGTGCCCATCGATCCACGAATGGATTAATAAATTGTGGTATATGTACACCATGGAATATTATGCAGCCTTAAAAAAAGATGGAGACTTTACCTCTTTCATGTTTACAGGGATGGAGCTGGAACATATTCTTCTTAGTAAAGTGTCTCAAGAATGGAAGAAAAAGTACCCAATGTACTCACCCTTATTATGAAACTAATGTAGGACCTTCACATGAAAGCTATAACCCAGTTACAACCTAAGAATAGGGAGAAGGGGGAAAGGGAGGGGAGGGAGGGGGGAGATAGTTGGAGGGAGGGGGATTAATGGGATTACACCTGCGGTGCATCTTACAAGGGTATATGTGAATCCTAGTAAATGTGGAATGTAAAGGTCTTAGCAAAATAACTAAGAAAATGCTACGAAAGCTATGTTAACTAGTGTGATGAAAATGTGTTAAACGATCTATGAACCAAGTGTTTGGTGCCCCATGATCATATTAATGTACACAGCTATGATTTAATACAAATAAATAATAATAATAATAATAATAATAACTGTAAGTCTATGTTAATGGAATAGAATGTGTAAAGATACAATCTATGAAATAACAGTATAAAGAGGAAAATACGAAGGTTTATAAAAGTAGGGAGTAAACTATTGAAACTGAATTGGTATTATTCAAACCAGACTGTTTTAAGTTTAAGATGTTGATTGTAACTCCCAAGGTAATGATTAAGAATATTAAAATATACAGAAAAAGAAATAAGGGAATTAAAATGGTACCCTAAAAGAAATCAACTAAATTTTAAAAAGATAAAAATGGAGTAACAGATAAATAAAAAATCATATAAGACCCCATAGAAAACAAACACCTAAATGGCAGGACTAAATCCTTCTTTATCGGGAATCACTTTAAATGTAAATGTATCAAACTTTCTTATTGAAATATAAAAATTGGGGGGGAGACAAAATGGCTGACTGAAGCCAGCTTTCCAAAGAAGCTCTCATCCAGAAGGAGAGTCAAAGGACAGAAATTTAGCAAGTAACCTGGTGGATTTGAGCTGCAGCAAGAGAGAAGGTTGAAGAATGCACATCAACCCTGCTGAGGCAAGCTGCGACCACAAGGATACAAACAAAAGGTACAAAATCCATCACTAAGAGGACAGGAGTCCCCTCCCCCATGAGAATGGCTCGGAGTGCCCCACAAACAAACGGGCAGAGTTCAAAGGTCCTTCCACTACACTCCACGGGAGAGACCCTCTAAAAACTGGACCTACCTCCTGTACTAGGGTGCCATGGCATTCTTCTGCCAGGCATAAAACTGTATAAAAGTGTATATAGTCTCTACCCGCAAATCTGAGATCCCAGCACTCCCTCCACTCTTACTCTGAGGTCTGGAGGCCTGTCCGCCCCAGTCCAGATTCTTGGGTGATTTCTCGAGGGGTGTGGACAATGCCTAAACTGCAGCTGGTCAGTGCTGACTCTGGGGCATGGGAGTGAGGAGAGGACGGTCGGCTGAGAGGGAACCACACCAGAGCAGCAGTGCCTGGAGGCACAGAACAGCAGCCGTCTTTTAGCAACAATACGGCTCACTCCTGGATATTCTGAAGCCACACCTCCTGTCTCCCTGGGCAACTACACCATGGAACACATCTGGGATGGAAACACAGGCCCCTTGAGTAAAGGATTTGCCTGAGGCAGTACTGACCTAGGTGGAGTGCAGGGACTAGAAACACACTTGCAGACCGGGGAAGTTTCCAGGGCGGTGCTGACCCAGAGGATCGCTTTACTGAGCCTAAGGCGCACCTGGCCCTCAGGGGATCGTCAGCCTATAAACAAAAGAAAGCAGAAGGATGGAACTGACAGCTTCTCTTCTGCAGGGGAATCTAGCAGGAACAGAAACAAACTACCGCAAAGTTGTTCTGTTCTGTTCTGTCAGTAACATCAATCAGGGGCAGGGCTGGAACTGAGCGAACACCCCCCAGCCTTCATCAAACGCCTGAGGTTGTCAGGCTTCACCTCCTCCTGCTAGATAGAGGCAGAGTTGTTAGATAGATTTCCTTGTGATTCAGGCAGGTGCAAACCCCTGGAGTATCTGTTCACTATAGGCAATTGGTTCAGCCAACTGCAGGGTTATCAGTGACTGGGTGTGACAGAGGTGCAAGGTGAAGAAGGAGACATCAACCTTCCCAGACTGATCTATTTGCTGGGTGGGTCCTCCTGACTCCACACAGCACTGGAGCAAGCCATATCAGAGTAGTCACCAGACCCCTGTGATCCTGTTGCCAGAGACCTCTTAAACTCTCCCACCTGAGACAGGTGCTGACTGAAACAATTGATTTGGACCTTTTGAACTGAGCCAATTGCCTGAGGTGATGATTCAGGTGATGCCCTGGGTGTGTGGTTGTAGGAAGGTTTGATTTTCCTTTTCCAATTGTTGCCTGGGGGGGGTGACTTAATTGCTGGTATTTCTCCATAGCTGAGACTTCAACCCAGAGTAACTGTTTCAATAAGGTTGAACAGAAACCAGCTGAAAACAAGACAGAACCACTTAGCCCCACCACACCAAACAGGTCCCCAGTTTCTCAGGCCATAGCACTGTACGGGTCCTCGACAAAGCTCCAGGGGAAAAACCAAATGGTGTAAAACAAACATGGGGTGGAATCAGCGGAAAAACTCTGGTAACATGAATAACCAGAATAGATCAAACCCCCCAAGGAAAGATATGGCAGATGTAACTGAAGATCCCATTCATAAACAACTGGCCAAGATATCAGAAATCAAATTCAGAATTTGGATTGCAAACAAGATTAATAAAGTGGAGGAAAATTTGGAATTAGAAATTCGAGCAACAGTTCAAAAGTCAGAATTAGAAATTCGAGGAGAAATTCAAAAGTTGTCTCAAGAATTTAATGAATTTAAAGACAAAACAACCAAAGATTTAGACTCACTGAAGCAAGAATTTGCAGCCCTCAAAGATCTGAAAAATACAGCAGAATCCCTCAGTAACGGAGTGGAACAAGCAGAAGAAAGGATTTCTGACATTGAAGACAAAGCCTTTGAATGCTCCCAAACTCTCAAAGAGGAAGAGAAATGAACAGCAAAAACGGATCATTCTCCCAGAGAGCTCTGGGATAATTCAAAGAGGCTAATATCCACCTCATTGGAATTCCTGAAGCTGATGAAGTGGCCTCGCTAGGCAGAGGCCCTTCTCCATGAAATTATGAAAGAGAATTTTCCAGACATGCCAAGAAATTCTGAAATCAGATAGCAGATAGTTTCAGAACCCAAGCACGACTCAATCCCAATAAGACATCCCCCAGGCATATCATAATTAACTTCACTAAAGTTAATATGAAGGAGAAAATTCTCAAAGCAGCTAGATGAAAGAAATCCATTACCTACAAAGGGAAGAATATTAGAATGACTGCAGAACTCTCTGCTGAAACTTTTCAAGCCAGAAGAGGGTGGTCATTGACTTTTAATCTCCTAAAGCAAAATAACTTTCAACCCCAGATCCTGTATCCAGCTAAACTGAGTTTCATTTATGATGGAGAAATTAAATACTTTAATGACATTTATATGCTGAAGAAATTTGACATAACCAAACCAGTTCTTCAGGATATTCTCAGACCTATCCTCCATAATAACCAGCCCAATCCTCTACCACAAAAGTAAACTCACTCAGAAACTTTTGATCAAACTCCAACCTCCACAGTGGCGAAAGGATTAAAAATGTCCACGGGACTTTCGAAAAACTTGATACCCAAAATTTTACCAGACTTATCAATATTTTCCACTAATGTGAATGGCTTAAATTGTCCTCTAAAGAGGCATAGGTTAGCTGACTGGATACAAAAACTCAGGCCAGATATTTGCTGCATACAAGAGTCACATCTTACCTTAAAAGACAAATATAGACTCAGGGTGAAAGGATGGTTGTCCATATTTCAGGCAAATGGTAATTAGAAAAAAGCAGGTGTTGCAATTCTATTTGCAGATACAATAGGCTTTAAACCAACAAAAGTAAGGAAAGATAAGAATGGTCACTTCATATTTGTTAAGGGTATTACTCAATATGATGAGATTTCAATTATTAATATCTATACACCAAACCAGAATGCACCTCAATTTATAAGAGAAACTCCAACAGACATGAGCAACTTGATTTCCTCCAGCTCCATAATAGTTGGAGATTTCAACACTTCTTTGGCAGTGTTGGATCGATCCACCAATAAGAAGCTGAGCAAAGAAATTTTAGATTTAAACCTAACCATCCAACATTTGGATTTAGCACACATCTACAGAACATTTCATCCCAACAAAACCGAATACACATACTTCTCATCAGCTCATGGAACATACTCCAAAATTGACCACATCTTAGGTCACAAATCTAACCTCAGTAAATTTAAAGGAATAGAAGTTATTCCTTGCATCTTCTCAGACCACCATGGAATAAAAGTTGAGCTCAGTAACAACAGGAATCTGCATACTCATACAAAAACATGGAAGTTAAACAACCTTATGCTGAATTGGGTCAGAGATGAGATTAAGAAGGAAATTGCCAAATTTTTAGAACAAAACAACAATGAAGACCCAAATTATCAGAACTTCTGGTAAGAAAGGCAGTCCTAAGAGGAAAATTTATAGCACTGCAAGCCTTCCTCAAGAGAACAGAAAGAGAGGAAGTTAATAACTTAATGGGACGTCTCAAGAACTGGAAAAGGAAGAACATTCTAACCTCAAACCCAGTAGAAGAAAAGAAACAACCAAAATTAGAGCAGAATTAAATGAAATTGAAAACAAAAGAATTATGCAACAGATCAATAAATCAAAAAGTTGGTTTTGTGAAAAGATCAATAAAATAGATAAACCTTTGGCCAACCTAATCAGGAAAAAGAGTAAAATCTCTAATCTCATCAATCAGAAATGACAAAGACAAAATAACAACAGACTCCTCAGAAATTCAAAAAATCCTTAATGAATATTACAAGAAACTTTATTCTCAGAAATATGAAAATCTGAAGGAAATTAACCAATACTTGGAAGCACATCACCTTCTAAGACTTAACCAGAATCAAGTGGAAATTTTGAACAGGCCCATATCAAGTTCTGAAATAGCATCAACCATACAAAACCTCCCTAAAAAGAAAAGCCCGGGACCAGTTGGCTTCATGTCAGAATTCTACCAAACCATTAAAGAGGAACTAGTACCTACATTACTCAACCTGTTCCAAAATGTAGAAAAAGAAGAAAGACTACCAAACACATTCTATGAAGCAAACATCACCCTGATCCCCAAGGAAAAGACCCAACAAGAAAAGAAAATTATAGACTAATATCACTAATGAATATAGATGCAAAAATATTCAACAAGATCCTAACAAACAGAATCCAGCAACATATCAAACAAATTATACATCATGACCAAGTCGGTTTTATTCCAGGGACTCAAGGCTGTATCAATAACCGTAAATCTATAAGTATAATTCAGCATATAAACAAATTAAAAAACAAAGACCATATGATTCTCTCAATAGATGCAGAAAAAGCTTTTGATTATATACAGCATCGCTTCATGATCAGAACACTTAAGAAAATTGGTATAGAAGGGACATTTCTTTTTTTTTCAGATAAAATATTATAGGTTTATTTAAAACTTAATTCTCACCTTGAGTATGCAAAATACAAACTCCACAAAATGTTCATTTTACTTTGTAGTTTACAAATATACAAAATAGAAGTTTGCTTAAATTTATATTACATATTTATTAAGGCAAGGAACTATATAGAAAAAACATTTGTTCTGCTTAAGGCATACTTGGGAATAAACCATTGTACAAATTATTGCACATCTGAAACCACAGTGCATAACAGACTGTCTGCATAAAAACATTAAAGTAAACCAGGTGTATTTACCTGACTTAGGTCATAAATGTAGATCGGAAGACAAAAATAGATTGATTTTCCTTGTCAAAGTATGTAGCAGTTCGAGAACTTTGGCTTCCTCGTTTGGTACCTTTAGAACCAAGACTCACCAAGCACCATCAATTTTTAGGCTATTGGAACACATTTTCAGTACCTGAATTTCTTTCTTTTCTTCTAGCATAATAATGGCTTGTAGAAGGCAAAAAAAAAAAAAAAAAAAATACAAGGTGATCTTTATGCTGATATTGCATCAAAACACAATTCAAGGGAATTCTGGTCTTTCCTCCCCCAACTCACGGATCTAATTTATAACCTGATAACCACAACTTCCAGTCACCCCCTTGGTGTTTGTGTTAAGTCCAGGAATATTCAAGTTGGATTTAGAATTGGAATGATAGAAGATCCAGTCACAGATCCCATTGGTTCTTTGATTTTTGACTTTTGGCTTCTTCATGTTTCCTGATCACTCACTCATTCACAAGTGGACTCAGGTGGGAACTTGACCATGATTGTCTCCATTTCCAGCTGGGTTCTTCCCCTCCTCAGGAAGACAACGTGAAAGCTATAAAATACTGAATTCTCTTCTGGCAGTGTGGGTCATATTCACTGTTTGAGACTTAAAAGTGTCTCTTCATGTGTAAGGCAAGGTGGTCCAACCTAGAAAATGCATGGTTGCAAACTCATAGAGGCCATGTATAGGAAACACACAGCCAATATCATATTGAATGGAGTTAAATTAAAATCATTTCCACTCAGGAACCAAACAAGGCTGCCCATTGTCTCCACTGCTCTTTAACATTGTAATGGAAGTTTTAGCCACCACAATTAGGGAAGAAAAGGCAATCAAGGGTATCCATACAGGGTCAGAAGAGATCAAACTTTCACTCCTTGCAGATGATATGATTGTGTATCTATAAAACACCAGTGATTCTACTACAAAACTGTTAGAAGTGATCAAGGAATACAGCAGCATCTCAGGTTACAAAATCAACATTCATAAATTGGTAGCCTTTATATATACCAACAATAGTCAAGCTGAAAAAACAGTTAAGGACTGTATCCCATTCACAGTAGTGCCAAAGAAGATGAAATATTTGGGAGTTTTTCTAACAAAGGACGTGAAAGATCTCTATAAAAAGAACTATGAAACTCTAAGAAAACAAATAGCTGAAAATGTGAAAAAATGGAAAAATATACCATGCTCATGGCTGGGAACAATCAACATTGTTAAAATGTCCATACTACCCAAAGCAATACATAATTTTAATGCAATCCCTATTAAAGTTGCACTGTCATACTTTAAAGATCTTGAAAAAACAATACTTCATTGGGATTAATGGGATTACACCTGCGGTGCATCTTACAAGGGTATATGTGAATCCTAGTAAATGTGGAATGTAAAGGTCTTAGCAAAATAACTAAGAAAATGCTATGAAAGCTATGTTAACTAGTGTGATGAAAATGTGTCAAACGATCTATGAACCAAGTGTATGGTGCCCCATGATCATATTAATGTACACAGCTATGATTTAATAAAAAGAAAAAAAGAAAGAAAGAAAGAAAGAAAAAACCTCAAATAGCCAAGACATTACTCAAAAATAAAAACAAAGCAGGAGGAATCATACTACCAGACCTCAGACTATACTACAAATCAATAGTGATCAAAACAGCATAGTACTGGCACAAAAACAGAGAAGTAGATGTCTGGAACAGAATAGAGAACCAAGAGATGAATCCAGCTAATTACCATTATTTAATCTTTGACAAGCCAATTAAAAACATTCAGTGGGGAAAAGATTCCCGATTTAACAAATGGTGCTGGGTGAACTGGCTGGCAACCTGAAGAAGACTGAAACTGGACCCACACCTTTCACCATTAACTAAGATAGAATCTCACTGGATTAAAGATTTAAACTTAAGACATAAAACTATAAAAATACTAGAGGAGAGTGCAGGGAAAACCCTTGAAGAAATCGGTCTGGGCAAGTATTTTATGAGGAGGACCCCCACACCGGGCAATTGAGCAGCTTCAAAAATACACTACTGGGACTTGATCAAACTAAAAAGCTTCTGCACAGCCAAGAACACAGTAAGTAAAGCAAGCAAACAGCCCTCAGAATGGGAGAAGATATTTGCAGGTTATGTCTCTGATAAAGGTTTAATAACCAGAATCCACAGAGAACTCAAACGCATTAGCAAGAAAAGAACAAGGGATCCCATCGCAGGCTGGGCAAGGGATTTGAAGAGAAACTTCTCTGAAGAAGACAGGCGTGCGGCCTTCCAACATATGAAAAAATGCTCATCATCTTTAATCATCAGAGAAATGCAAATCAAAACTACTTTGAGATATCATCTAACTCCAGTGAGACTAGCCTATATCACAAAATCCCAAGACCAGAGATGTTGGCATGGATGTGGGGTAGGGAGTGGGCAGGTGGGTAGAGGGAGTGGGATTGGTGGGATTATGTACACCATGGAATATTATGCAGCCTTAAAGAAAGATGGAGACTTTACCTCTTTCATGTTTACATGGATGGAGCTGAAACATATTCTTCTTAGTAAAGTATCTCAAGACTGGAAGAAAAAGTATCCAATGTACTCAGCCCTACTATGAAACTAATTTATGGCTTTCATATGAAAGCTATAACCCAGTTATAACCTAAGAACAGGGGGAAGGGAAAAGGGAGGGGAGGGACGGAGGAGGGGGGCGGAGGGAGGGAGATTGGTGGGATTACACCTGCAGTGCATCTTACAAGGGTATATGTGAAACTTGGTAAATGTGGAATGTAAGTGTCTTGGCACAGTAACTGAGAGAATGCCAGGAAGGCTATGTCAACCAGTGTGATGAAATGTGTCAAATGGTCTGTGAAGCTAGTGTATGATGCCCCATGATCATATCAATGTACACAGCTATGATTTAATAAAAATAAATAAATAAATAAATAAAAATACTATAAGAGAGTGCAGGGAAAACCCTTAAAGAAATCGGTCTGGGTGAGTATTTTATGAGGAGGACGCCCCAGGCAATTGAAGCAGCTTCAAGAGTACACTACTGGGATCTGATCAAACTAAAAAGCTTCTGCACAGCCAAGAACACAGTAAGTAAAGCAAGCAAACAGCCCTCAGAATGGGAGAAGATATTTTCAGGTTATGTCTCCGATAAAGGTTTAATAACCAGAATCCACAGAGAACTCAAACTTATAAGCAAGAAAAGAACAAGTGATCCCATCGCAGGCTGGGCAAGGGACTTGAAGAGAAACTTCTCTGAAGAAGACAGGCCCACGGCCTACAGACATATGAAAAAATGCTCATCGGGCAGTGCCTGTGGCTCAGTCGGTAAGGCGCCGGCCTCATATACCGAGGGTGGCGGGTTCAAACCCAGCCCCCGCCTAACTGCAACCAAAAAATAGCCGGGCGTTGTGGCGGGCGCCTGTAGTCCCAGCTACTCGGGAGGCTGAGGCAAGAGAATCGCTTAAGCCCAGGAATTGGAGGTTGCTGTGAGCTGTGTGAGGCCACGGCACTCTACCGAGGGCCATAAAGTGAGGCTCTGTCTCTACAAAAAGAAAGAAGAAAAAATGCTCATCATCTTTAATCATCAGAGAAATGCAAATCAAAACTACTTTGAGATATCATCTAACTCCAGTAAGATTAGCCCATATCACAAAATTCCAAAACCAGAGATGTTGGCATGGATGTGGAGAAAAGGGAATACTCTACACTACTGGTGGGAATGCACACTAATACGTTCCTTTTGGAAAGATGTTTGGAGAACACTTAGAGATCTAAAAATAGATCTGCCATTCAATCCTATGATTCCTCTACTAGGGTATATACCCAGAAGACCAAAAATCACATCATAACAAAGATATTTGTACCAGAATGTTTATTGTAGCCCAATTCATAATTGCTAAGACATGGAAAAAGCCCAAGTGCCCATTGATCCACGAATGGATTAATAAATTGTGGGATATGTACACCATGGAATATTATGCAGCCTTAAAGAAAGATGGAAACTTGAGGAGAGCAACATGGCGGCCGGGTAACAGCTTCCTTGCATCTGGGCACCGTAAGTCCCGGGAGATAGGACTCCAGGCATCCCTGGCTGGTGGGATCTGCCTATCATCACCCCTGTGAGGATACAGAGAGTCAGTGAGAGACTTCTGGACCCCAGGAGGAGGAATAAAACACTGGAAAACTGGCAAGTGGTTGTGTGTGTTCAATCATTCTAAACCCGCCCGCAACTGTAAGTTCAGTAGCAGCGAGACTGCAAACAGGAAAGGCCTTACCTGTGAACTGTTTTGGTGTCTTTGGACTTGGCACTGAGTTGAACTGCCTTGGGGAGAGCCTGAGTGGGAATGCGAAGAACTATGGCTGCTGTCTAGGGCCCCAGTCTGAGCTGCTGAGCCAGACGGAGCTAATAGTGTTTGGCTGTGGGCCACAGGGAGCCATTGTGAGGGATCTGCCCCTGAAAGCTCCGCCCTCAGGGTCACAGAGCTAGAATTGGGTGGGAGCTGGTAACCCAGTGACTGAGTAGCCTAAGGGTGGGGTCTGAGCCGCCTTGCAGCCCTAACCCTCAGGGACAGAGTGAGACCGGTTTTGGCACACTGGGTAAGTGGATAGCCACTGCAGCAGTGATTCCAGCGACAAGCACTTTCCTGGGAAAGCTTCTGCTCAGCAAGTTTACAAGTTCAAAGTGCCTTTTAAGTGGGTAGAAGAGAGATTTAGGGTGTCTACCTGCTGGGGTTTGAGAAATCAGCAGCCTCCAGTCATATCAGAACTGTGATTAACATCTCATACCCCAGAAGACCATGTGTTGCCCAGACAATATTCAACAACATATACATACTGCTTTGTTTTTGGTTGTGTTTTTTTGTTTGTTTGTTTTGTTTTTGGTTTAGTTGTTTGTTTGTTTGCTTTTTTGTCTATTTTGATGTTGTTGATGTTGTTTTGTATTTTAATTTCAACCTTTTCCATACAGATCTTTTTTCTTTCTCAATTTTTCTAGTTTAATTATAATTTCCCATTGCTGCCTTTTTTAATAACTAGAACTTCATTTTTGCTAGTGTTTCTACCACTATTATTTGGTTTTTCACCCAATATTATCCCGTAAAATTTTCTGTTTGCTTGTTTTGGTTTGATTTATAGCATTTTTGTCTTTCCTCTCTACCTGGTGGAGGTGGGGTAATGTGTCTGATTAGGTTAGCAAAGAGTGGCTGACCTCAAGGGAACCACCCAACTGGGCACCCCCAGAAGGTGGTTTTTTTTAAGGTTGTGTCAAAGTACCCTAAAGTACACCTATATTTCCCTGTCTCCCTCTTTTGTGCCTCTCTTCTTTTTGTCAATATTCCTTTTACCCACCCCCTCTCCTTTCTCTATTTTTTTTTTCTGTTCACTCGGTCCTCCTTTCTTTCATCCCTTTCTTGCTCTTCAACCTTCTCACTCTTCTGGTCCTGTACCAAAAGGATTCATCTAACCCTTAGTCCATAGGCATGAGAACTTAAAGAGTAAGAGGAAGTGAAAGGAAAATTAGGGCAAGGAAACAGATAAAAGAAATCACTCATGAGGAAGAATCAGCAGAAAACTCCAGGCAACATGAAGAACCAGTCCAGAACAACCCCACCAAGGGACCATGAGGTAGCTACTGCAGATGATTCCACCTATAAAGAAATGTTAGGAATGACAGAAAGGGAATTTAGAATACACCTGATGAAAACAATGAAGGAAATGATGGAAACAATGAAGGAAACTGCTAATAAAGTGGAAAATAACCAAAAGGAAATCCAAAAATAGAATCAAATAAGAGATGAACTATATGAAGAATATAAAAAGGATATAGCAGAGCTGAAGGAACTGAAACAGTCAATAAGGGAACTTAAAGATGCAATGGAAAGTATCAGGAACAGGTTAGACCATGCAGAAGAAAGAATTTCAGAGGTAGAAGACAAAGTTCTTGAGATAACTCAGATAGTAAAAGAGGCAGAAAAGAAGAGAGAGAAAGCAGAACATTCACTGTCAGAATTATGGGACTTTATGAAGCATTCCAACATATGAGTTATAGGAATCCCAGAAGGGGAAGAAGAATGCCCCAGAGGAATGGAAGCCATACTAGAGAATATTATAAAAGAAAATTTCCCAAATATCACCAAAGATTCTGACACACTGCTTTCAGAGGGATATCAGACCCCAGGTCGCCTCAACTCTAACCGAGCTTCTCCAAGACACATTGTGATGAACCTGTCCAAAGTCAAGACAAAAGAAAAGATTCTGCAAGCTGCCAGGAGTAAGCGCCAGTTGACCTACAGGGGCAAATCCATCAGAGTGACCGCAGACTTCTCTAATGAAACTTTCCAAGCAAGAAGACAATGGTCATCTACCTTTAATCTACTTAAACAGAACAATTTCCAGCCCAGAATTCTGTACCCTGCTAAGCTAAGCTTCAAAATTGACGGAGAAATCAAATCATTTACGGATATACAAACATTGAGAAAATTCACCACAACAAAACCAGCTCGACAGGAAATACTTCAACCTGTTCTGCACACTGACCAGCACAATGGATCAGCAGCAAAGTAAGAACTCAGAAATTAAAGGACAGAACCTAACCTCCACACTGATGCAAAAGATTAAACTAAGCAATGGACTCTCACAAAATAAGATGAATAGAATACTACCACACTTAACAATTATCTCAATAAATGTTAATGGCTTGAATTCTCCACTGAAGAGACATAGATTGGCTGACTGAATTAAAAAACACAAGCCATCCATTTGCTGTCTGCAAGAAACACCTGGCTTCAAAAGACAAATTACAGCTCTGAGTCAAGGGTTGGAAGACAATTTTTCAGGCAGATGGCATTCAGAAGAAATGAGGACTTGCAATCTTATTTTCAGATTCATGTGGATTTAAAGCAACTAATGTCAAAAAAGACAAAGATGGTCACTTTATATTGGTCAAAGGAAAAATACAACAAGAAGATGTTTCAATTCTAAATATTTATGCACCCAATTTAAATGCTCCCAGATTCTTGAAACAGACCTTACTCAGTCTGAGCACTATGATATCTAATAATACCATAATAACAGGGGACTTTAACACCCCTCTTACAGAGCTGGACAGATCCTCTAAACAGAAATTAAATAAAGATATAAGAGATTTAAATGAGACCCTAGAACAACTGTGCTTCATTGATGCATATGGAACACTCCATCCCAAAGATAAAGAATATACATTCTTCTCATCACCCCATGGAACATTCTCCAAAATTGATCATATCCTGGGACACAAAACAAATATCAACAGAATCAAAAGAATTGAAATTTTACCTTGTATCTTCTCAGACCATAAGGCACTAAAGGTAGAACTCAACTCTAACAAAAACGCTTGACCCCACACAAAGGCATGGAATTAAACAATCTTCTGTTGAATAACAGATGGGTGCAGGAAGAAATAAAACAGGAAATCATTAACTTCCTTGAGCATAACAACAATGAAGACACAAGCTACCAAAACCTGTGGGATACTGCCAAAGCAGTTTTGATAGGAAAATTCATCGCTTTAGATGCCTACATTCGAAAAACAGAAAGAGAGCGCATCAACAATCTCACAAGCCATTTTATGGAATTGGAAAAAGAAGAACAAGCTAAGCCTAAACTCAGTAGAAGAAAAGAAATATCCAAAATCAAATCAGAGATCAATGAAATTGAAAACAAAAGAATCATTCAGAAAATTAATGAAACAAGAAGTTGGTTTTTTGAAAAAATAAATAAAATAGATAAACCTTTAGCCAGACTAACGAGAAATAGAAAAGTAAAATCTCTAGTAACCTCAATCAGAAATGATAAAGGGGAAATAACAACTGATCCCACAGACATACAAGAGATCATCTCTGAATACTACCAGAAACTCTATGCCCAGAAATTTGACAATGTGAAGGAAATCTATCAATGCTTGGAATCACACCCTCTCCCAAGACTTACCCAGGTAGAAATAGAGCTCCTGAACAGACCAATTTCAAGCACTGAGATCAAAGAAACAATAATAAAGCTTCCAACCAAAAAATGCCCTGGTCCAGATGGCTTCACACCAGAATTCTATCAAACCTTCAAGGAAGAGCTTATTCCTGTACTGCAGAAATTATTCCAGAAAATTGAGGAAGAAGGAATCTTCCCCAACACATTCTATGAAGCAAACATCACCCTGATACCAAAACCAGGAAAAGACCCAAACAAAAAGGAGAATTTCAGACCAATCTCACTCATGAACATAGACGCAAAAATTCTCAACAAAATCCTAGCCAATAGATTACAGCTTATCATCAAAAAAGTCATTCATCATGATCAAGTAGGCTTCATCCCAGGGATGCAAGGCTGGTTTAACATACGCAAGTCTATAAACGTTATCCACCATATTAACAGAGGCAAAAATAAAGATCACATGATCCTCTCAATAGATGCAGAAAAAGCATTCGATAAAATCCAGCATCCTTTTCTAATTAGAACTCTGAAGAGCATAGGCATAGGTGGCACATTTCTAAAACTGATTGAAGCTATCTATGACAAACCCACAGCCAATATTTTACTGAATGGAGTAAAACTGAAAGCTTTTCCTCTTAGAACTGGAACCAGACAAGGTTGTCCTCTGTCACCTTTACTATTCAACATAGTGCTGGAAGTTCTAGCCAATACAATTAGGCAAGACAAGGAAATAAAGGGAATCCAAATGGGAGCAGAGGAGGTCAAACTCTCCCTCTTTGCTGACGACATGATCTTATACTTAGAGAACCCCAAAGACTCAACCACAAGACTCCTAGAAGTCATCAAAAAATACAGTAATGTTTCAGGATATAAAATCAATGTCCACAAGTCAGTAGCCTTTGTGTACACCAATAACAGTCAAGATGAGAAGCTAATTAAGGACACAACTCCCTTCACCATAGTCTCAAAGAAAATCAAATACCTAGGAATATACCTAACGAAGGAGGTGAAGGACCTCTATAAAGAAAACTATGAAATCCTCAGAAAGGAAATAGCAGAGGATATTAACAAATGGAAGAACATACCATGCTCATGGATGGGAAGAATCAACATTGTTAAAATGTCCATACTTCCCAAAGCAATCTACCTATTCAATGCCATTCCTATCAAAATACCAACATCATACTTTCAAGATTTGGAAAAAATGATTCTGCGTTTTGTATGGAACTGGAAAAAACCCCGTATAGCTAAGGCAGTTCTCTGTAATAAAAATAAAGCTGGGGGCATCAGCATACCAGATTTTAGTCTGTACTACAAAGCCATAGTGCTCAAGACAGCATGGTACTGGCACAAAAACAGAGACATAGACACTTGGAATCGAATGGAAAACCAAGAAATGAAACTAACATCTTACAACCACCTAATCTTTGATAAACCAAACAAGAACATACCTTGGGGGAAAGACTCCCTATTCAATAAATGGTGTTGGGAGAACTGGATGTCTACATGTAAAAGACTGAAACTGGACCCACACCTTTCCCCACTCACAAAAATTGATTCAAGATGGATAAAGGACTTAAACTTAAGGCATGAAACAATAAAAACCCTCCAAGAAAGCATAGGAAAAACACTGGAAGATATTGGCCTGGGGAAAGACTTCATGAAGAAGACTGCCATGGCAATTGCAACAACAACAAAAATAAACAAATGGGACTTCATTAAACTGAAAAGCTTCTGTACAGCTAAGGAGACAATAACCAAAGCAAAGAGACAACCTACACAATGGGAAAGGATATTTGCATATTTTCAATCAGACAAAAGCTTGATAACTAAGATCTATAGAGAACTCAAATTAATCCACATGAAAAAAGCCAACAATCCCTTATATCAATGGGCAAGAGACATGAATAGAACTTTCTCTAAAGACGACAGACGAATGGCTAACAAACACATGAAAAATTGTTCATCATCTCTATATATTAGAGAAATGCAAATCAAAACAACCCTGAGATATCATCTAACCCCAGTGAGAATGTCCCACATCACAAAATCTCAAAACTGCAGATGCTGGCGTGGATGTGGAGAGATGCTGGCGGGGTTTTTTCCAGTTCCATACTTTTACACTGCTGGTGGGACTGCAAACTAGTACAACCTTTCTGGAAGGAAGTATGGAGAATCCTCAAAGCACTCAAGCTAGACCTCCCATTTGATCCTGCAATCCCATTACTGGGCATCTACCCAGAAGGAAAGAAAACCTTTTATCATAAGGACACTTGTACTAGACTGTTTATTGCAGCTCAATTTACAGTCGCCAAAATGTGGAAACAGCCTAAATGCCCACCAACCCAGGAATGGATTAACAAGCTGTGGTATATGTATACCATGGAATACTATTCAGCCATTAAAAAAAATGGAGACTTTACATCCTTCGTATTAACCTGGATGGACGTGGAAGATATTATTCTTAGTAAAGCATCACAAGAATGGAGAAGCATGAATCCTATGTTCTCAATTTTGATATGAGGACAATTAATGACAATTATGGTTATGGGGGGGGAAACAGAAAGAGGGAAGGAGGGAGGTGGGTGGGGCCTTGGTGTGTGTCACACTTTATGGGGGAAGACATGATTGCAAGAGGGACTTTACCTAACAATTGCAATCAGTGTAACCTGGCTTATTGTACCCTCAATGAATCCCCAACAATAAAAAAAAAAAAAAAGAAAAAAAAAAGTTAAAAAAGAAAAAAAAAAAAAAAAAGAAATTATTCCAAAAAATTGAGGAAGAAGGAATCCTCCCCAACACATTCTATGAAGCAAACATCACCCCAATACCAAAACCAGGAAAAGACCCAAACAAAAAGGAGAATTTCAGACCAATCTCACTCATGAATATAGATGCAAAAATTCTCAACAAAATCCTAGCCAATAGATTACAGCTTATCATCAAAAAAGTCATTCATCATGATCAAGTAGGCTTCATCCCAGGGATGCAAGGCTGGTTTAACATACGCAAGTCCATAAACGTTATCCACCATATTAACAGAGGTAAAAATAAAGATCACATGATCCTCTCAATAGATGCAGAAAAAGCATTTGATAAAATCCAACATCCTTTTCTAATTAGGAGACTGAAGAGTATAGGCATAGGTGGCACATTTCTAAAACTGATTGAAGTTATCTATGACAAACCCACAGCTAGTATTTTACTGAATGGAGTAAAACTGAAAGCTTTTTCTCTTAGAACTGGAACCAGAAAGGTTGTCCTCTGTCACCTTTACTATTCAACATAGTGCTGGAAGTTCTAGCCAATACAATTAGGCAAGACAGGGAAATAAAGGGAATTCAAATGGGAGCAGAGGAGGTCAAACTCTCCCTCTTTGCT